>NC_045549.1:32009779-32338945 GCF_009769535.1 Thamnophis elegans | reverse complement strand
CCGGGAGAATCTTTTGCTTGTCTTTATGACAAATTTATCTAAGGCCTCTCCGAACAACTGCCCTCCCTTGAAATGCCAACTTCCATTTGGCCTTCATCTCAGCCTGCCAGTGCGAGAGCCACAGGAGGTGGCGAGATGTAATATTGGAAGCTAGGGCCCTGGAAGCAAACTTCGCTGCATTCAGCGAAGCATCAGCCGAATATTCTATGGCTGTAATGATCTTGGTGAGATCGTGCCGCCACATAGAGCCCCGGGAGGGAGGTTTGGATCTGAGTTGTCTCAGCCAGAGCAAAGATGCCCTGGTGAAAAAAGATGCAGACGTGGACGTCCTAATGGCCCAGGCGGCCACCATGTATGTTTTATGGCACGCCTTCTCAGACCTCTTGTCTTCGGCTTCAGATCTTCTAGAAGGTCGGCAGGTAAGTTTGAATTTGATGTTAAGGACACCACTAGAGCATCCACCTCAGGTAACTTTAAGATCTCTTCCATCCTCCCCTCCATGGAATAAAGGGACTTATCCCCCCTGCTGGGATTGGTCAGGGTGCCGGGCTGGACCCATTGACGCTGAACTACGTCCATAAAGAGGTCGGGCACAGGAATACCTGAACTGCAGGTATTGGTGCTGGGTAAACTGGTTCAAGGAGCTAACATCACAATGATTATTTCATCAATTTTTAGTATATGTATTGTGAATAAAATGGTGGCCGGTGCGCGCACAGCCGCCACCCGCCAAATCTGTCATCAATCGGGGAAAGCGTGCGAAGCGGCCGAAATGGACGCCGCCGTTGCCATGCAAGGCTGAGCACCGCCAAGGTCAGCGAGGCTGCGCTCGCAAGGCCCAAGGATTGCGACAGCAGGGAAATCAAGGAGTCGGGCAAACGCTCGCTCCCCCCCCTCACTTGCCAGCAGAAGCTGAACAAGCGACTCACGCGACCTGCCCCACTTGCGACTGGCAGGAGACAGGGACCGGCCCAGAAACCTCTCAGCAATCCAAATATTGGAATTGATCCGTTTAGAATTATTTTAGAAGGTATGAGTGGTCAAATTAAGTTGGGAAACCCAGTCTATCTGTCTGCACTGGAGACCTCCCAAAACAGTCCTCACGGGCAGACTGAGTTTTTAAACTGATCATAGGGAGGCAAAGGGAGGCGTGGTCAAGAAAATATTACTCAGTCCAAGGGCAGATAGGCTGTGTCAACCCACACTTGGACTCTCCAAGCAGCGCACTGGAGAACTGGTCAATAACGTCTTTACATTTTTCCCAATTTCAATTTGTTCAACTTTGGGTCTCTTATACTGTAAAACATGATATGTCCGATTTTTAAACATCCCCAAATAATTACTAATTTTCAGATATAATTATAAATAATCAACATGAAATCATAGGATCATTCACAGAGATGCAGGTCCTGGCAGAGCACTAGAATAAAACTATCATATTCTTCTACATTTACAGCTGATTTTTAAAACAAAAACTTCTGGGCTTACTCAAAAAGCTCAATTTTACATTGCCTGTTTTTCCTGAAATTAATGCACTATTATTTATCAGTGTATATAAATTGTCTTATGGATTCTGAAAGTAGTATAGCTCCTATAAATAGGAGCTTTTCTATTTTTGGATTCAAATGTTTCTTCCTTTAGAGGAAAGAAATACAAAAATATTAATACAGCTTTCTGACCTTTTTAAAACATAAGGACTTTCCTAATGTACTTTTCTAAATAGCAGTTTTTTGACTGTTGATATAAATAGTAAAATTACATGTTTGAATTTTTGCAAGAATAGCTTTCAAGAAAATTATTTATATAATTCCAAGTTTCATGTCATAACTATAAAAAGATGTAGATTTAGAGAATTATTGGTGTTGTTATTATTATATACTTTATTCATTAAACATGAAACAGCCAACTGAACATTCAAAAATGCATTACAAATACCGGTGACTAGTGCTAATGGTTGATACGGTTTGCTGCTATTGCTGTTGTTTTTACTCCATTATTATTCAATTGTTAAATAATAGTAGAACAAAAAAATGTTTATTACAACTGAAAGTAGGTAGTTCATAAGCAATCTATTTTAAAATGCTTTTTAAATGTCAGATATTTACAAAGTGAAAAAATAAACCTAATAGAATTATTTGAGTATTACTGTTGATAAATGTTATAAATGAAAATAATGAGTTAATAAATGAACAGAAATATTTTAAATCAAATATGATACAACAATCCTTAGGAGCTTATGCTCCCGATACTTGTTTTATTATTGTTCAATTGTTTCCAGTTTTTCATAACCCAACAGTTGTAATTCTGTCAAGATCGTTTGTCAGTAACTACCGTGCTTCCCCGAAAATAAGCCAGGGTCTTATTTTCTTTTTACCCACAAAATATGGCTTGGGTGTTATGAGGGGAGGGTTTATTGTTTTGGGGTTGCCGGGTGGCTGCTCTCTTGCGAGCGGGCTCCCAAAGAGCCGGGCACAGCCTCTATGGTTGTGGGCCAGCTGCTGGCAGAGCATACAACCATAGAGCATACGCCCAGAGCAGCCACTGCTGGAAGACTCGGTTTGGAAGCCACCAAAAAAGCCATACTGGGATGGAGGTACCCTGGCTCTACAGGGAGAGCTGGGCCAGGGCATCGTGAGCCGCTCGCACAACTCCCTCTCCAGCTGTGCAGAGGCCTTTCCCTGGCATTTCGAAGGCGCCAAGCCATGGGAGCCTGGCGGCGAAGAGGCGCTCACACAACTTGGCGATACCCCTAGGTGAGTGAATGGCGCTGTGCCTGGCTGGAAAGGGGGTTTGCCTGGTGGCTGGTCGTGAGCGTGGTCGCTTCATGGCTGTTGTGTTGCACTGCTGTGACAGTGCAACACAGCCATTCGTGCATGAGGCTGTGCCCGGCTCTTTGGGAGCCCACTCACAAGAGAGCAGCCGCCCGGCAATTCCCCTCTCCAGCTGGGCACAGCGCTGCTCACCAACCTAGCGGTATCCCGAAGGCGCCAAGCAACATGAACACCATTGCCTCCCTCCCGGTTCCTGCGGCTTGGCACATTCGGGATACTGCTAGGTTGGTGAGCGGCGCTCTGCCTGGATGGAGGTGGGGGGTTGTCCAGGGGACTTATTTGCAGGGGAAGGGTTATATTTTTGCCCACCAGAAAAATGTGGAATGGTCTTATTATCAGGACATGTCGTATTTTCAGGGAAACACAGTACGTGAGTTCTAGTAAACATATGCTTGCATAACTAGTGGCAGTATCAAGCTACAATATCTTCTGTTAGCCTCTTTTTTGATTGCCTGTGATTTTTTTTCTAGAAAAAGAGTCCAATCCAGTGAGTTTATTCTAAATTGCTTGGAATTATGTGTCCCAAATAGTTAAGCTCCAGCTTCATTATTAGTGCTTCCAATGAGCAGTGAAGTAACATTGGATGATTTGTTTTTATTTGGGTCCAGTGTATTGTTATTTTCTCCAGATTCACAATTCAAAGCCCTGGATTTTTCATTGTACCGCCTTTCAATACAAATAAACGGAAAAACTAAAGTAGTGCCAGGTTTTGTCTTTCTAGGAATAGCAGCTATGAAGAATTGGGAATGTATTGGAAATTTTATATGAATTTATTGTTTTTCCATTTATTCTCAACATCTGTTTATATATTTTTCTCCTTTCCCTTCCTCATGCCTATCTTTGCATGTAAGTTTTTCTTAATTTTTGAAATTTTTAAGAAATAAACCTCTTATCCTTCCCATTTTATTATTATCTTATGACTTTTTTTACAGGTCTGAAGGCTTGGGCAATGGTAAAAAAATGACATTTTTAAATTTTAATTTAATTTTTATTTTTTAATATTTTTATATTAACACAACTAATGACAATTTGTTGGAGATGAGGACAATGTAACTATGCCAAGGGAAAAAACTAGAGTAAAGACTTAATTGTGCTGTAGTCAAGTAGACTGAGGAATACGCTCAAGAAGCATCCTAGTTTGATTTATATCCATAAATTTTTTATTTACTTAAAAAAAAACTCACTTCAAAACATGTGAGCAAGATCTAACTATTTATAAGCAGCAAGCTGCAAATTATCCATCTAAACTGCAAATATTCATGACTTTAAGGCTTTTATTGAGAAG
This sequence comes from Thamnophis elegans, assembly GCF_009769535.1. Taxonomy (NCBI): domain Eukaryota; kingdom Metazoa; phylum Chordata; class Lepidosauria; order Squamata; family Natricidae; genus Thamnophis; species Thamnophis elegans. The sequence continues at coordinate 32,334,829 of NC_045549.1, read as the reverse complement.
TACTTACCCTGACAACATTGCATCATCAAAGGTTTCAGTAAAGTACACTTCTCCTATAGGCTCTGGTGTTTTGTATACTACCTACCAAAAATTTACAAAAAATATAACAAGAATCAGAATCAGCACCTACAAGTGAATACATTAAAAGTGCTAAAAGAAAATTAAATATCTGTACATTGTCAATCAAGAACTTCATTCCATGAAAATGAAGTATATGCTATCAGCAAAATACAAACAAAGCATGGTTTTTTCTGGTTTTTTTTCCATCATAGAGAAATGTATGTAAGGCGTTCAACAGCGATAGATTGTATTTAGAGCAAAGTTTTGTTTTTCATATATGCACAGTTGGTAGCATTTAACACTATGGACTCAAACAATTACAATCTAAGTTTTACATTTCTAATTTATTTCTAATTGACCTTTATATTCCAGAGTAAATCAAAAGTTTAATTACTAAAGTATCCCAAATTTATGGAGCAAATTAGTTCTTTGATATTTCAAAAGCTAACACATTTATTATGTATGGGTTTTCACAGGAACTTTCATCATAAACTACACAAGGCAAAAGCAGCAAATGTGAAATAGCAATATATCAATATGCAATATGAATTATTTTGATAAAAACAATATTCAGTAGATATATTTACTGTACACTTTTTTTACCAGTTCAGTGAGATTTTAGATTCTTCTGAAAAATACAAATACTAATTGATACCTTTTCTGGTTTCGTAGTAAGTATTGTAAGTGTAAGTTAAATTTACCAAAATCTAGGAATATATATTGACGGATGCTTTCCAAGTGTGGAATGAGCTGTGCAAATATAAGCAGCCACCTGTTTGTTAACCAATCATGCTTAATTTTAAAAAAACAATGAATATGACTTCCCTAGATAAGACAATAAGATATACATCAGATTTAGATTCATTTATTGATTTATGCACAGCATGATTTTACGTCTCAGGACTGTGTGCAGATAAAGCATCATTGGTAACAGGTCCACTGCCTTAAAAACAGGACAACATTATAGGTCTGTAACAAGAGAATGCACAAAAGAATAAAAAAAATCCGCTACTATACAGCATAGTTTATGATGTTTTATAGCACCAAAATAAATTTAAAAAGAAATAACGTGTTGTGTCTGAATAAACTTCCAGGAATTTATAACATTCTTAGTATTTTATTATTTCTAAAAGCTATAATAAATGGAACAGGAAAGTTTACAGTCAAATAGCTGCAATTTTAAATTTAAATTTATACATGAAAATGTTACCTCTATGGAAGATCTGCCTGTCTCAGTGTTAGTGTCTTCTGAATTTTGGTCAAAATTTTCTACTTCAACTTCTGGATCTTCAGATTCTGCACTTACTGAACTTAATAGTAAGAGACTCAGACATAACAAATCCCACTGACGTTGCATTATGACCATCTGTAAAATGGATTTATGACAAATGTATTATTATAATTTTAAAAAATCAGGTGTTTAAAGATTAAGATAAATCAAACAAAGCTGGGAGGTTTTTTATTTTATCTTTCCAGACAACTAAATTTACTGAATTAATCCAGATGCTGAAGCTGCAATGTGAACATAGACATAAGGAAAGAAGTGTTTCATAACCTCAACTCCAATTTCTTTATTTCCCAATTAGAAAAATTATGAAGTTTCTTATATAGCAATAAAACTTAGACTTATATACCACTTCACAGTGCTTCACAGACCTCTCTAAGCAGTTTAGTCAGCATATTGCCCCTAACAATCTCAGTCCTCATTTTACCAACCTCTGAAGGATGGAAGGCTGAGTCAACCTTGAGCCAGTCAGGATCAAACTGCTGAACTGCAGGCACCAGCAGTCAGCAGAATAAACCTGCAGTAGTGCATTCTAACCACTGTGCCATGGCTCTTAAAAATATATTCATTGTTAGTGTACAATGAATACAACCCCCCCCAACATTCTTATTCTCAAAATAATTTTAATTGTATCTGAGTTTAACTGTCATCCATATACAGTATATGACATGCTACAGTGCCTGCAATTGATCACAGAATCACAGCATGTGAATCTAATTCACTACCATGCTTAGTTAGATTTGTCTACATATGTATGTATGCATACATACATGCATACATACATGCATGCATATATAAATACACACACATATGAATAGAAAAACATACTCTTCCAAGCTCTATGTACTATGATAAGTTCAGAAATGGTATAAATGGACTGAGTACTTATACTGAAATTTTGTATGATAATGATGTCAACATCAAATATACCTCAGAAGATTCTTCCTACATTGTTGACACAACTTCATATTTTAGTAGTAGAGGGTCTTTTGACCCTCTACTTCTAAAATATGAAGTTAGGTCAACAATGTGGTCATTATCAAGTCAGAAGGCTAGAGGAATTGAGGTAATATGGCAAGCAAATTACAGAAGAATCTGAAAAGACTCTACCGTATTTTCACCCATATAACCCGCCCACGCAAATAACCCGCCCACGCGAATAACCCGCAGGTTTTCAAGATCGTGTAAAATATTTTCCATATACCCCACCCTCTTATATAACCCGTGACGAGTAAGCCATCGGACCTCCCCATTATAACTAATCGGCAAACATTGCATTAGCGCTATTCCATCGGACCTCCCCATTAAAACCAATCGTCAAACATTGCATTAGCGCTATTCCATCGGACCTCCCCATTAAAACCAATCGGAGGAGAAAGCCTGGGCGAGCTGGGGAGGGGTTGGAGGAACGGAGGAGAAGGGAAAGTGCTGAGATCGGGGAAGGGACGGGAGGCAGGAACGGAGGAGAAAGCCTGGGCGAACTGGGGAGGGGTTGGAGGAACGGAGGAGAAGGAAAAGTGCTGAGATCGGGGAAGGGACGGGAGGCAGGAACGGAGGAGAAAGCCTGGGCGAGCTGGGGAGGGGTTGGAGGAACGGAGGAGAAGGGAAACTGCTGAGATCGGGGAAGGGACGGGAGGCAGGAACGGAGGAGAAAGCCTGGGCGAGCTGGGGAGGGGTTGGAGGAACTCAACTCAAGGGAGAGATCTTGAAATTCAATAGGAAAAAAAAATATTTGTGAGTTGAGTTGAGGCAGTATCAAATAGCTTTACAATGATTACAAAATGAACAATTTCCCTAAATAAGGACAACATGCCATAAAATGATTTCATAAAAGATTGGTATATAATACCTCATTTTAGAGTAATTAAATAGAAATGGTAGCATTACTGAAAGTTTTTGTAGTTTAAAAAAATGCATTTCTGAATCCATATGATGTTTGGAGGGATAGTATTTACATCTCCATAAGATTTCACTCTAAATGTTACATGTAGAGCGGATGTTCCAATCATCAAACATTGCATTAGCGCTATTCCATCGGACCTCCCCATTAAAACCAATCTTCTCCTCCGTTCCTCCAACCCCTCCCCAGCTCGCCCAGGCTTTCTCCTCCGTTCCTGCCTCCCGTCCCTTCCCCGATCTCAGCACTTTCCCTTCTCCTCCGTTCCTCCAACCCCTCCCCAGCTCGCCCAGGCTTTCTCCTCCGTTCCCGCCTCCCGTCCCTTCCCCGATCTCAGCAGTTTCCCTTCTCCTCCGTTCCTGCCTGTTCCTGCCTCCCGTCCCTTCCACCATCTCAGCAGTTTCCCTCCCCAGCTCACCCAGGCTTTCTCCTCCGTTCCCGCCTCCCGTCCCTTCCCCGATCTCAGCAGTTTCCCTTCTCCTCCGTTCCTGCCTGTTCCTGCCTCCCGTCCCTTCCACCATCTCAGCAGTTTCCCTCCCCAGCTCGCCCAGGCTTTCTCCTCCGTTCCTGCCTCCCATCCCTTCCCCGATCTCAGCACTTTCCCTTCTCCTCCGTTCCTCCAACCCCTCCCCAGCTCGCCCAGGCTTTCTCCTCCGTTCCCGCCTCGGAAGGAACAGAGGAGAAGGGAAAGTGCTGAGATCTGTTAACAGATTAGTTAATCTGTTAGTCGCTGTCGTGTAAAATATTTTCCGTATACCCCGCCCACTTTTATACCCCGCGGGGGGCATGCGGGGTAGGTAAAAACGCATATTGCCCGCGGGTTATATGGGTGAAAATACTGTAATCAAATTATGCCAGCAAATCTAAAGAATTGTCAACAAACTAGAAATGGTCAAAGAAATATCAGAGAAAGACATGTTAAAGAGTATGTAAATCATTAAACATTATCCTTAATTTCATATGTAAGAAAAGAATGTTTAGGATCATTCAATGCAGATTATAGCCATACATGGGAGATGCCAGATATTCAATATGACTTTAGATAAATCCAGAGGACACGATACATCATTGCTAATGCAAGCTGGATAATTTAGAAAATCAAAAAGAAACAGAACATGCTTCCTTGGTAGCACAATTGGGATCAGAATTTCTGTTGCTAAGCAAGGCAGCTCTTAAGGGAGTCACGTCAGATTTCAAGAGCAGTCTGGTCAATCCGTCCTCATTTTAATTGTAGAAGCAAAAATATCCCAAATGCATACAAGCTAGCTCTGCAAAACTATAAAGGAAGGAAAATGTCATTTTTTAAAAAATAGCATTAGAACAAATTTTACTGTTCAATATATTCAGAAATAAATCCTATGGCACTTTTATTTCCAGGTAAATGAGATTGAAAACTGAAAACTATATTAAATAATAGGAGGGGTTGAGAGGAAATAAACCATGTAAAAATAAAAACAGACCTAGCCACATACAAAAAACTAAAGTCCCTCCCTTTTTGTGTAACCTTTACCAAATTAATTCAAGTTTAGGCAATTCCAGATGCTCAACCTTCCATTGCCAGTGACTTCTACAATTAAAATGAGGACAGATTGACCATACTGCTCTGATTTCCAAATAGGTAAATATACCAACAATTAATGGGAGGGAACATGCTTGTGAATCTACAGTATCTACAGCATTTGTAGAGATCTACAATTGATGAGTACTTGCTCTTCCTTGCCAACAACTGGTCACTGAGAACTAACAGTGTAACAGTGATTGTTTGCAGGCCAGCAACAGGTAGAGGTCTCAATCAGTGACTGCAGACATACTATATAATAGAGGAAAACACTGTTTCTTTGACAGCAATACTCAGTATTGAACATAAGATTTTTTTTCACGAATGAAGGCAAATATACGTGTCCCAGGATAATGATACAAGATCAAATTTCGATCGGATTTGGCCATGAAGGCACAAAGATAGTCAGGGAAATGATTGAAGCCTGAGAAACGGGCCCCTTGTCAGTTAAAAAGAGTGCTGAATTACCACCAGCTTATCAAATACTTGGGAGCCGAGGGCTTGGCAGCACAAGCAAACAATAGCCAATCAATCAACACACCAACCAATCAGTAGGAAGGCACCACATAAACATGACTCACAAAATAACCCAAAGGACATATTTCAGTAGAGAGAAATTCCTTGAAGATAGGGCCTAGGCATGAGTCCGAAAGCTCGGAAAAGTAAATCTCTGGTCACGGTGATCAAGCCAAATTCAAATTTGCATAAGATTCTTTTTTTTTTTAGAATTACTAAGATAATCAGGGTTTTCTCATAATGTAAAATACTCAAGTCACAGCACTCATAGAGACTTGAATCAATCTATACAGGATCTGAATGCTGATCAGAAAACTGATATCTGGGAATCAAATATTTTTTGCCAGTATATATTATAAATGTTCAGGTTTTCCCCCACAATTTTTAAAACAATCAGATGTGAACTCTAGAATGGGAAAATAAATAATAAAGAAGCAAGACTTACAATATCTTAAAGAATAGCAATGCAAAATTAATATATTAATTAGGCACATTCAAGCAAAAGTACAAAAAACCAGAAAGAAATGTAACTCAGTAGAAAAAGACAATCTCTAGACTGCTCCCAGCATTAGTTCAATGGTAGATAAACAATTAACAAGAACAAATAATTTTCTTAACAATACTCAAAAAGTAGATGATTCAGACTTATTGAGAAATAAGCAGAATATTAAGATAAAAAAAATAGAGATAAACCTTCTCTACTTATTGCTGGTTCCTATTTTGAGAATCAAGAAGGGGTAAGCATTATTTTCTCATCCATTGTAAAAATAGGCCAAAACTAGATCATTATAGTCTAGTAGTCTATAGTACAAACTTTTAGAGTATCCAGATGCTCCTAACGCCTTCAATTTTTCATGGATCCAAATCATTTTAAGATTGCTATTATCATAACAAGTGATCTAGTTAATAGATATATCAAACATATGCTTTTTTAAGATTATCATCTCCATTCTTTTACTGAATTTTGCTGTGCACCTTGCAAATTTCTAAACCAACATTGGCCCAAAGAGATTTAAGCAGAAATACTTGGATTAGAAGATCACACGTCTCCAAAGTTCTACATCTTTTATAGTTCTATTCACCTTAATATACTACTTTGCAATTCTGAAAAAAGCACAATACAGGTAGTCCTCACTTAACGACCCATCACTTAAAGACTGGTTGAAATTATGAAAGCTTCAGAAAGGGGTTTACTATCTATAAATTCACTACCAACTATCACAAAATATCAGGTTCCCCCCATGGGCATGTGATCACTATCTGGGCGCTTGAAAGCCTGTTTGGACTTACAAATGGTTGCCAAGCGCCCTATGATCATGTGATTGCCACTTACAATGTTCTCTGCTGGCCTCCCCATGAAGTCACTGGGGAAACTGGTAGGATATGTTGCAAACTACTGCTGGGGGCTGAATGAAAGAGCTTCCTGCTGTTTATGCCTGCCTGAACCTTAGAAGCCAAAATTCAAGCATGCATGGAATCCAAAATCACTCTCTCTACCCCTACAGGGAGCTCCACAGAGGCAGGAGAAAAGGACACTCACCTCCATGGCTGCTTGGATCTCAGCAGCTGAAATTCAAGCATGCCCAGCCAGAGCCCAAAACCTCTCTCCCCCTCCTTCTGCAGAGAGCTCTGCAGAGACAGGAAAAGGACTTTCCACTCTGTGCTTGCCTAAACTTCAGCAGCCAAATGCAAGCAAGCATTGGAGCCCCAAATCCTTCTACAGGTACAGAAAGGAACTCTGTTCGCTTAACTACGAGCTCATTTAATGATAGCAACAGGAAGAGCAATGAGTGAAATAGTCATATGGGCATTAATGACTGCATGGCTCAGAGAAACTCTGATTCCAACTGCGGACATTAATTCTAGGGATACCTGTACACCTTGTCTTTGTTTTATTCAAATCAAAAGGTACATTAATTTGCATATACACATTCGCTTTGCATGTCTAACAACTTCCTTATTTGATGAGAGTAAAATAATAAAGCAACTGTTCATCTGCTAGCTGATGATGTGCTTATGTTTTAGGGATACTTGCTTTATATACTAACTTGCCTTTTTCTATTATTGAGGTTTTAATTGAAAACAACTGCTTCTTTGCGAAGAAACACAGACAATATCAAGAATGTCACATATCTGGAACTTTGAAATTCCTGTATGAAACAAAATTGTTTAAAATAATGTGAGCCTAGAATAACAAACACGCAACTACATGTATACATTATTCTGGGTTCAGCAAACTATAAAGACAAAGGGAGACTGGATAGAAATAAGTTATCTTTAAAAAAAAACAGTAACCACGGCCCCATTGACATGAATGGTATACAACATTTATTTATTTTTTAGTAATCCAGTAACATATATACCTCCATGCATCAAAAGAATTACAACATTGTAAAATTTTAATTTCCAGGCCAAGGAACTGAAAAGGGGGGGGGGGGAGATACCAAATGATTCTTAATGGATGTTAGATTTTTCTGATCCAGACCGACTGCACAATTAAAGAGCAATAGATCCTTAATCTTAACAGGTTTCGGGTGTGTTTATTTTGGCGTGTTCCTACCTAGGAGCTTGCTTCTCTCCTTTGTTTAGAATCACAGCAATTCCATGTTTGCTCGATGATGATAAACAAACAAGCAGAAATGAGCCGATTAAATACAATTAGCCATAACTTCTCCCGCTTAAGCTAGGTAATTATGGAGACCTTTGATCGTCGCGGCTCCGAAGCCGCTGCAGGGGCAGCAAGAAACCGCTGCCACCCCGGGCTCCTTCTCCTCGGATACGAAAGCTAATTGGTGTTGATCTCCGCATCTGCCCCCAGGAGGAACGACTCTTCGCGGAGGCAGCCAGGTCTCCAGGGAAAAGCGACTGCCGCCGCATCCCTCCGGAGCCACGGGGCGGACTAGGAGAGAGACAGGCTTAAGGCGAACTCCCTCACTATGTTCAACCTCTCTCTCTCACGCCGGGGGAAGCGGAGGCCGAGGAGAACTGATCCAGGTCGCGCCGAGTAACGGCAGAGTAACGGCTGCGCCCGAACGCGAAGAGTAGGAGGGGCGGTAGCGACCCCTTCCGCGCGCAGAAAGGAGCTTCTGAGAGGGCTGCGCCCGATTGCCGCCTTGCAGTTGCTGGCTCAGCCAACCTCATCCGCCGCCAAAACCCAGAACCGTCCGCGGGACGCCCCTCCCAGAGTTCCTAAGAAACTACCGCCGTTACCTCCCGCGAATCCAGTCAGCGTTTCCCCAGCTGGAACACGGACGCTTGCCACAGAGCATCACCTTAGCTTCCCAATGCGCATGCGCCACGCATCCGAACCGGCGGGCGTCAAGGAGCAGGTGCTTCGCCTGGCAGCCTCGGCCAATCGCAGCGGGACGCTTATAGATTTTAAAGCCAATCACGGCGAAGGAATTCATTCCCATCAGCAAACTAACCCAACCCCGAATCGGTCCGCCGTTCTTTGAGAACTTAACATGGGCGGCCTGTCCAATCAGGTTGAAACTTTTATTGCTACAGATTGAAAAAATCTAAATTATTTTCGCAGACCGTTGCACCACGATGGCCGCTTTAAGGTCCAGTACAGACCGTTGAAAACTCAATTGTCCGATTTCGATGTGGCATTTTTAAAATGCGAATTTTTTAAAATAAAAAAAATCTCTTAATCAAAAGCATGTTTTCCTGCAAAAGTGAATGCAGTGCAGCGATTAATATGTTAGACTGGGACCTGGAGACCTAGTTTCAAACCCGCACATGATCATGGAGTCGGTTAGATGACTTTCGCTCGGTTCAGCAGATCTCGTTGGTGAGATGTCTGTGATGAATTTATACAACTGGAATTCCAGAGGATAGGTGAATTACAAATTTAATTTATTAGTGTTAATGAATAATTAAACAAAAAATAAAATGTTTGATCTTACTTTTAAAAAATAGCTACTTTAAATGAATCTAGTTTTGATTATATTATTGTGTCTTTAATTATCTATGTAAAATTATCTGTTATTAAGAAAATGACTTGTTGGACAATCAACTGCTGGTTAGATATTCTTTTATTTTCCCACCTTTTTCAAAGTGAAATATTTCTTTTACATAGGCTTCCCTTCCCCACTCACTTCCCAATCTTTAAAACCAGATAGTTTACCCCTTCTTAATTTTTAAGATCTTTTCAAATAACCCATTGTTTTTTATTTCTATCAGTATTACCTCACAGAAGCAGAATGAATGCTCTTCCTTAATCTGGTGGCCTCCAAATATGTTAGTTCTAAAACTCACAATTTTCAGATGGTATAGTTGACACCATGTTGAGACAAAACACTTGATTGCAAAAGCATCAATAATACAGGCTCTAGACATATTTTAAAACTACTACTGAAATTCTTGTGTCAATATGGCTAGACTAATAATTGCTTTAAAGTATAATGTGATATTACAAAAGGAGGAAGGGATGGTAAATAAAACAGCTCAAACTCTATATTATAACCTATTATTAAATGAAATAATAAATGTATAAGAATGATAAATGTAAAGAAGAATAACAATTATGTGAATGTATACTTAAAATTGTATGTAAGAGAATAAAAAATAAAAAATAATTTGAAAAACAAAGTATAAAGTGGTTCATAGTATCATGTTAATCTAGTTATTGTGGTTTCCAATCAGGTTTTATGGATTAGCATATTGAGCAAACTCAGTTGTGATTTATTCAGTAATAGTAATAGCAGTTAGACTTATATACCGCTTCACAGTGCTTTACAGCCACTCTCTAAGCAGTTTACAGAGTCGGCATATTGCCTCCAACAATCTAGGTCAGTGTTTCCCAAACTTTTGACATATGTGTACCCCTTCTATAATATTCATAACGCTGAGTACCCCTCATAAAAAACGCTGAGTACCCCTAATAACTACATAAAAAAATGTAGTTAATGATTTTCACGCTTTCATCCAGAACTTTCTGTAGATCAGCGGGCATCTTACGTGTTGCCAAAGCCTCTCTGTGTATGCAACAATGTGTGGATATGACATTTGGAGCAACATTTTGAATTCTTGCAACGAGGCCTTTATTAATTCCGACCATACTTTTTGCTCCATCTGTGCTTATTCCAACACATCTATTCCAATCAATTTTGTTCTCTTGCATAAATGTATTCATAACATTAAAGATATCTTCTCCTGTTGTGATATTCCCACGTGATCCCCATCAAACTCCAGTGCAACGCGTACCCCCACCAAACTCTTCCCGTACCCCTGGGGGTACACGTACCACACTTTGGGAAACACTGATCTAGGTACTCATTGACCTTGGATGGATGGAAAGCTGAGTCAACCTTGAACCAGTCAGGGTTGAACTGCTGGCAGTTGGCAGAGTAAGCCTGCAATATTACATTCTAACTCTACTGCTCCTGGTTCAAAGAAATTCTGGCTTAGTGTGATATATAAGTCCAGCTGTGAATCCATTTATCACAATAATGGCTTTAAAACCAACATGACGATACCTAACGCAGATACTTTTATGTAATCACATTCATGAATGTGGAACACCAGTCTCCAATATATTTTGACATCATTTAATTCTGCATTTAAATTTAAGGTAATCAGTTAAAAACTGCAATTGTTCATCTACTTTTGCTTTATCACTAATCACACTTTTAAAATAAGATTCAGAAATATTTCATTTGCATTAGATATCTACTCATTTCTGCTCATCAATGGATTATTGGTAAGTTTCCACTGACATGTATTAAATGATGGAACCAAGTTTTCAGAAAGTTCCTATGTTATTGATAGTTTATTAACTACATGTTAATTAAATATGAGGTGATGTGAATTTTATATCACTACTACATGAATCAGTCAATCAAAATAGAAGTGGAAGGGACCTTGGAGGTCTTCTGGTCCAATCTCCTGATCAAGCAGGAGACCCTATATCAGTGTTGGCAAACCTTTTCGGCACCAATTTCTGAAAAGGGAGTTCCTGTATGCACGAACATGCCAGAAACCGGAAGAGCAGCCTCTCGGTGCATATGCACACACCAGGCAGCTGCTCTTCCGGTTTCCGGCACGCACATGCATGTCAACCACCTGGTCTTCCGATTTATAGCGCACATGCGCATGCCAAGAACAGCTGGACAATATGCATGCATGCACCAGAAACTGGAAGAGCAAGCTTGCACTCAATCCCGACAAGAATGAGTGGCTATTTATTTATTTATTTATTTAGCTTGTATGCCACCCACTCTCGGAAGACTCAGGGCGGCTTACAAATAAAAAGGGAAGGGGGGATATAAAAAATAACAATTTAAAAATTCAACAACATTCATAACTTAGGATGGGCTGGATAATTCAACAGCCCCAGGCCTGCTGGAACAGCCAGGTCTTGTCGCTTTGCGGAAGGCCGGAAGGGTAGTAAGGGTCCGGATCTCAACGGGGAGATCGTTCCATAGGGCCGGAGCAGCTACAGAGAAGGCCCTCCCCCGGGAGGTCGCCAGCCCACATTGGCCGGCAGATGGAATCCGGATGAGGCCTAGTCTGTGCGATCTAATAGGTATCTGGGAGGTAACTGGCAGGAGGCGGTCTCTCAGGTAGCCAGGTCCGATACCATGTAGGGCTTTAAAAGTAACGACTAGCACCTTGAAGCGTGTCCGGAGACCAATGGGAAGCCAGTACAGCTCGCGGAGGATAGGTGTAACATGGGTGTACCTAGGTGTAACATGGGTGTACCTAGGTGCACCCACAATTGCTCGTGCAGCTGCATTCTGGACTAGCTGAAGTCTTCAAACACTCTTCAGGGGCAGCCCCATGTAGAGCGCGTTACAGTAATCCAGTCTTGAGGTGACGAGGGGGTGATTGACTATCCGAAGGGCCTCCCGGTCCAGATAGGGTCGCAATTGGTGCACCAGGCGAACCTGGGCAAAGGCCCCCCTGTCACAGCCGACAGATGATGTTCTAGTGTCAGCTGCGGATCCAGGAGGACTCCCAAATTGCGAGCCCTCTCTGAGGGGCGTATAATTTCACCCCCCAGGCTAAGAGATGGAATAGCTGGACCATCCTTGGGAGGGAGCATCAATAGCCACTCAGTCTTGTCGGGATTGAGTGCAAGCTTGTTCGTTCCCATCCAGACCCTGACAGCCTCCAGGCACTGGCACATCACTTCTACCACTTCACTGAGTTGGCACAGGGCGGACAGATACAGTTGTGTATCGTCCGCATATTGATGATATTTAATCCCGTGCCGGCGTATGATCTCACCCAGTGGCTTCATGTAGATGTTAAATAGGAGGGGGGACAGGACCGAACCCTGCAGCACCCCATAATTGAGGGGCCTAGGTGTTGATCTCTGCCCTCCGACCAACACCAACTGCAACCTGTCCAAGAGGTAGGAGGAGAACCACCGAAGAATGGTGCCTCCCACTCCCACCTCTCGCAACCGTCGCAAAAGGATACCATGGTCGATGGTATCGAAGGCCGCTGAGAGGTCAAGAAGCACTAGGATATAGGAGTGACCCCTATCCTTGGCTCGCCAGAGATCATCGATCAGCGTGACCAAAGCAGTTTCCGTGCTGTAACCAGGCCTGAAACCAGACTGAAAGGAATCCAAGGCTATTGATGCTCCCTCCCAAGGATGGTCCAGCTATTCCATCTCTTAGCCTGGGGGGGTGAAATTATACGCCCCTCAGAGAGGGTTCGCAATTTGGGAGTCCTCCTGGATCCGCAGCTGACACTAGAACATCATCTGTCAGCTGTGACCAGGGGGGCCTTTGCCCAGGTTCGCCTGGTGCACCAATTGCGACCCTATCTGGACCGGGAGGCCCTTCAGATAGTCTCTCACACCCTCGTCACCTCAAGACTGGATTACTGTAATGCGCTCTACATGGGGCTGCCCCTGAAGAGTGTTCGAAGACTTCAGCTAGTCCAGAATGCAGCTACACGAGCGATTGTGGGTGCACCTAGGTACACCCACGTTACACCTATCCTCTGCGAGCTGCACTGGCTTCCCATTGGTCTCCGAACATGCTTCAAGGTGCTAGTCATTACTTTTAAAGCCCTACATGGTATCGGATCTGGCTACCTGAGAGACCGCCTCCTGCCAGTTACCTCCCAGAGACCTATTAGATCGCACAGACTAGGCCTCCTCTGGATTCCATCTGCTGGCCAATGTCGGCTGGCGACCCCCCGGAGGAGGGCCTTCTCTGTTGCTGCTCTGGCCCTATGGAATGATCTCCCCATTGAGATCCGGACCCTCACTACCCTCCCAGCCTTCCGCAAAGCGACCAAGACCTGGCTGTTCCAGCAGGCCTGGGGCTGTTGAATTATCCAGCCCCATCTTATGTTATGAATGTTGTTGAATTTTTAACTGTTGTTTTTTTATTTTTTATATCCCCCTTTCCCTTCTTATTTGTAAGCCGCCCTGAGTCTTCCGAGAGTGGGCGGCATACAAGTTAAATAAATAAATAAATAAATAAATAAATAAATAAATAAATAAATAAATAAATAAATAAATAAAAGCAGCCACCTGGCGCGCACATGTGCCCCGGTGGCTGCTCTTACAGTTTCCCGGCACTCCTGCATGAGTGAAGACCAACTGGCTGGCATGCTAGAACCCGGAAGAACAACGGGGAATGGCTCACGTGCTCAAAAAGATGGCTCCGTGTGCCACTTCTGGCATGCATGCCATAGGTTGCCCATCATGGCCCTATACCATTTCAGACAGATGACTGTCCAATCTTTTCTTAAAAACCTCCGGTGATGAAGCACCTACAACTTCTGAAGGCAAGCTGTTCCACTGGTTAATTGTCCTCACTGTTAGAATAAGCAATTCTAGGTTGCTTCTCTCAAGTAGTTTCTATCCATTGCCTTCTAGTGCTTTGGAAAATAAATTGATCCCCTCTTATGTGGCAGCCTCTCAAATACTGGAATACTGCTATGCAGTATTTGTAGTATTAAAGGTGTGGTCTTACTAAGGATTTCTAAAGCAGTACTAATACTTCACGTTTTTTATTTTTTCGCCTCTGTTTATACAACTAAGGATTGTATTAACTTTTTTGGCTGCTGCCACATACTGCTGGTTCGTTTAAGTGATCGTCCACTAAGAGTCCTAGGTCCCTCTCACAGTTACTGTTTTTGAGACAGTTTTGCCTAATCTGTACTTGTACCTTTAGTTTTTCCTGCCTCGGTGTAAAACCTTGCTTTTCTCCATTTTAAATTTAATCTTATTGGATAGGGTCTATTGTTCAAGTCTGTCCAGATCTTTTTGGATCTTGAGCTTGTCTTCTGGGGTGTTGGCTATTCCTGCCAGATTAGTATCATCTGCAAATTTGATGAGTTCCCATTCTATTCCCTCATCTAAGACATTTATAAAGATATCGAAGAGTACTCAGCATAAGATAGAATCTTGTGGTATCCCACTGTTTACTTTCTCCCAGGTAGATCTAGTAGCATTAAGGATTACTCGTTGAGTATGGTTTGTCAGACAGTTACAAATCCATCTAGTTGTGATGCTGTCTATCCCACATTTTTCTAGTTTACCAGGAAAGTAGATGGTGGTCTACATTGTTGAATGCCTTGCTGAAGTCTAAGTATACTATGTCCACAACATTTTGCTGCTCCACTAGTTTATAGTCATTTTGTCAAAGAATGAAATAAAATTGGTCTAGCATGATCTATTTTTAACAAACCCATGCTGGCTACTAGTTATAACGTTATTTGTTTCTAGATGTTCACAGTATTTTTCCAGTATCTTCCCAGGTATTGATGTTTGGCTGATTGGTCTGTAGTTTCCTGGGTCTGTTTGTTTTTCTTTTTGGAGATGAGAACCACATCAGCTCTTTCCCAATCCTCTGGCAGTTTCCATTGTTCCAGGAGTTTTTTTTAAAGATGTGGTACAATGGTTCTGAGATAACATCTGCCATCTCCTTCAGAACTCGGGAATGTAACCCATCAGGTCCCAGTGATTTATGTTCATCAAGGTCAGACAGGTTTTCTCTTGCCATTTTCTTGCTTATTTTAATTTTTATTTCTCGTCTGTCTTTTACAGTGTTTTTGGTAGTTCGGCTATAGTTTCTTTTTGTGAGAAGACTGGTGCAAAGAATGAGTTAAGAAACACTGCTTTTTCTCTACTGTCTGTTACTTCCTTGCCATCTTCTCTCTTTAGTGGATTGTCTCTTTCCTTTACTTTTTTCTTGTTAGTTACTGTATATGTTGAAAGAAACATTTTTTAAAAATTATCTTTGACTTTTGTTGCAAGTCATTCTGAGCCTTTGTTTTCCTGACTTCATCTTTGCAGGTTCAGGCTATCTGCTGATATTCTGCCTTAGTTGTGTGTCCCTCTTTCCATTTTTTGTACTTATCCTTTTTGTCTTTCAGTTTATCAGAGAGATCTTTGTGCAACCATGCTGGTTTCTTCTTGGATTTCCTGTTTTTCTTTTTCAGTGTTAATGTGTTGGACAGGGCTTTTATGATATTTTTCAGTTATTATTATTATTACTATTATTATTATCATCATCATCATCATTATTATACAATTGTATCACAGCGGCCAGTTGTTTCGCCGGATTTGGCATTGGTTACTAGTCAGGCCCCACCCAGGGGCCTAGGACGTTGTAACGTATTTTCGTAATATGCATCCAGATCCAAGCAGTGTGGCTTTTTGCATTTGACTGATGGTGATTTTGTCAATTTTTAACTGTTTTAAATGTAATTCCAGTGCTTTTGAAATTAGCACCCAGTGTGCCAATTACCACTGGAATTACCACTGCTGGTTTGTGCCATAGTAGTTGAATTTCGATTTTTAAGTCCTAGTATTTTGTTGTTGTTGTTGTTGTTGTTGTTGTTGTTGTTATTATTATATTTTGTATGGCTTCAATCAATACACAGTGCATCAAGATAATGTAGTGTCAACATTACATTTGAGAGCAGGAAACAGGTAATTTACCAATGTAGTGGGAATAGGTTTTTTAATTAATGACATTCACACTCTAGAATTCTGTGTACATAACATATTCTATGCCCAGAAGTATAGCTAGTCCTGAGCATTCGTTTATTTCCAAAGGCTTTCAGTTCCTTGAGTGACCTTTGGACAAAATTATTTATTATATTATGTTCTTTCGTTAATTTTTTCTTCTTTTTCTTATTCTGCACTGTTCAGTATCCGTTACTTGGATAATGTGTTAAAAACTATAAAATAATCAGTTCAATAGTCCTGTAAAATGATTCTGCACTTCTTTGCACACTAAATTCCTACATTTACTCTTCTGATACGGTTTTAGGAATCTTAGCTAGGAGCATTTTTACATACAGTATATGTCACACATATACAATTTCCATAGCAAACCATACTGAACATTCTTTTTAAAAAATCCAAATCTTCTTGCCTGAAATTTGATAGCTGTCCTCCCCTTCAAAGAAGTTATTATGTTTCCAGATTATATTTAGTTATGATCAAAGAGTATATCTGTCATTTCCGTAATTCTACCCTATGCTCATTAAAAATGACAAATATTTTTCTGAAGAAATATGAAGAAGTATGAAGAAATATGTGTGAAGAAAATTCAAACTCTACAGCCCTGAGTGAATTGCAGTCTCATTTTGGACAGTGTATTCATTAAATGTGTTTACTGCATACAGTTATAGGAAGGAGAAAATCTATAGGACTATTTTCAGCTGGAGTTGGTAACCTATCTTAGCAAGATATGGAAGATGTAAAGTGCACAATTTGTTCTTTTTTTCTTCCATCAATTCTTCCTTCTTGAAAGGAAATAAACTGAATAGCAATTGCAGCTGGGGATGACTGATGCAATATATATAAATATAACTTATCAGTAAATTTTATTGATGGAAGGATGAGGTAACACAATTCAATTTTTACACGGGGGGGGGGGGTCACAGCCCAACAAAATGTCAAAATAAAATAAGGAAAATTAAAATCTTAATCAAATACTGAATAAAATTTGTCATCTGAAAGAAAATGTAAAAGTATGTCATTTTTGCAACATCATGTTTTGCTATTTTTATTTGTTTTGATGCATTGCTAATTGAGTTCACCTGTAGTTTTACAGCTGGTATTTAAGTGTGTATTTATGCATAATTTTTTTTGTCTATAACCACATTTTCTTCTGTTATTTTTGTACAGAAGCATAGCCTTTTTTGTTCAGACAATTTAAAATTTTTTATAAAGAGTTGTTGGCAACAGATTATAATTACAATAATTCAATTTATTAATTTATTAATTACATTAATAATTAATGTAAATCAATATTTTCTATGCATAATATAATTAATCTCTCCCCTAGTCTCACCACACAGAATGGTATTAGGAAGAAATAGCATTATATTGTTGATAATTTTCTTGCTACCACTAGATGGCCTTGTTTCCATACTGCTTTTAGACTTTCAAAATCTCAAAGAAGTCTGTAATTCTTTATTTCAGGTCTGTATAAATATCTGCATTAGAACAAAAGAGAAGCTATTTCCCAACATGGTAAGTATAAAGTACAATTTACAATGCACATTCTCTCAATATCTTTACACATTTTCTTCCAAATATCTCACCATGGTATTTTGGAAATCTTTGAAATATAATAATACCCATTTAAAAATGTAGAATTTCATGCAGTAATTGTATCAAAAATTCTGATTGAGAATGCATCAATAACAAACAATTTTTTTTAAAAAAAAAATAGGTAATTTTTTGAATGTGCTACTTTTATTATTATGTTTATTTATTTTGAAAATTAAATAAATGGAGAACAGCTTACAACCTCTCTCTAAAACAGAAGTTCAAAAGAATTGTGAATGCGAGAAACAGAATAAGTTTGAAAAGGCTCTATTTACTCCAAATTAATTACAGAAACATATTTCTAAATTTATTAAAACAAAAATATTTTAAAAATTATTGCAATGGTACGTAAGATGATGGTAAGTTAATTATCTCGATAGTCTAACAATCTGTACCTACCTCGTTTAGTAATATCCATTTGGAAGAATTAGAATGGATAAACAAACGTAAAGCTTTTATCTTTCCTAAAAATGGGGGAATGGCACCCTCTGCTACTCCATCTTCAAAGTTATCTATTAATAAATGAAAATATTATTTCTGGTGTATTCTGAAATTATTTTTTAGCATAACATCCTGCCATAAAGAATGATATGCTGCCATAAAAAATGATATGCTTTAAATCAGAGTACAAATATTTGTGAAGATAATTGACATTTTCAGTAAAAAATAATTGCAAGCCAAAATTAAAGAAAGTCATTATGTCTAGTGGTTAAGGTAGCAGGATAGAAAGCAGGAGATCATGACTTCAAGTCCCACATTAGCCATTAAAGCTGGCTAGCTGACCTTAGCCAGTCACTCTCTTTCAGCCTAACTTGCTCACAGGGTTGTTGTGGGAGATGTGTTGGGTAAGCTTGTTGCCTTGAGTTATTTGTAAAAATAATAAAGGCAGGATACAAATAAATTAAATAATAAATTAAAAATGAAATAATGAGGATTCATAGACACTGTTGCAGAAATTCAATGTCTTGAAATACCATAAATGTGTATGCCTTGTAAAAATATATAAAACTGCAGATGCAATTAAACTGACATATTGCCACCAAATGGAAATTTGGTGCACAAACAGCATAGTAGTGAATGTGGGTTCCACCACAAAACCACGGTCCACAAAAGCACGCTCGACGAAAGCGCGCATTTGACGTCATCACAGCGCGACGAAAACATCGCGCTGTGATAGAAAAATGTAAAAATAAAACGAAAACCTTACCCTAACCCCCCCAAACCTAACCCTAAACCTAACCCTTAACCTAACCCTAAATCTAACCCTAAACGTAACCCTTAACCTAACGCTAAACCTAACGCTAACCCTTAACCTAACGCTAAACGTAACCCTAACGCTCTAAACCTAAACATAACCCTTAACCTAACCCTAAACCTAAACCTAACCCTTACCTTTATGTGAATCGGCTTGCTTTAATTTTATTTTTATTTCAATTTTTAATTTTTTTCATCGCGCTGTGATGACATCAAATGCGCGCTTTCGTCGAGCGCGCTTTTGTGGACCGCGGTTTTGACGGGTCACGGTGAATGTGCATAATGGACACCAGTATAAAATGCTGCAGCTTGCAATAAGACCACATCATTTCCTCAGTGCTGCTTATATACCTGTAAATGTATTTAATATTTTGTTAAAAAGATAATATAATTCTGGACCGTTCTACTCCAAAGTAAATCCAAATGAATTCAATAATAAATAAACATAAAATGTAACTTTACTTTCTGAATACTTATTGCTTCTATTACAATGGAAGAAATAAACATACATTATCTGTCTTTAAAGCCGAATAATTTATATTTTGTATTTCATTTGGAATGTTAATTTATATCACTACCCAGGCAATATATGTATTTGAATGATGTTAAACTTGAAATTTACGCTCTACATGAGGTTTCCCTTGAAGACCATCTGGAAGCTTTAACTGGTGCAGAGAGTAGCTGCATAGACAATTATGTGTCTCTCTATTATGGTGCATGTTATATCTTTGTTCTGTAAGCTGCATTGGCTGCTGATCTGCTTCCAAGTGTAATTCAGGGCCCTAGTTTTGACCTTTAAATTCCTATGTGGCATGACACCAGGTTATCTGAGAGTCCACTTCTTCCTGATTACATCTCCCTATCCCATCTGGTCCAGTAGGATGGGGATATTGCAGGTCCCATCTATTCAACAGCTCCAGCTGATGGGACCCAGAAATATTCCTTTTTAGTTGGGGCTCCTACCTTCTGAAACATCATCCTGTCCCCAGGTGAAGTTAGCTCTATCTCTGCTACCTTTCTCGAAGGACCTTAAAATGTGATTTTTCCCCCCCAACATGTTTGGAGATCCCATTGGAGGTCTGAGAGGTGGCTCTATTGTGTTTAACTGATTATTATTCTCCTGAAATCTTGATTTTTAATTATTTTAATGTTATGTATTTTTAAATGATATTAGTTGTGTGCAGAGTCACATTCAGTAATCTATTTATCTATTTATCTATCTATCCATCTATCCAGCCATCCCATTTCCCTGAAAATAAGACCTCCCCGTGTGACCATACTCGCTGCCTCCTGCACCTCAAAAATAATAAGACCACCCTGAAAATAAGCCAAGTGCTTATTTCGAGGGTCAAAAGAAAATAAAACCCTGTCTTATTTTTGGCACAGTATATATACACACATATACGTACGTACGTACGTACGTACATACATACATACATACATACATACATACAAATATAGATAGATAGATGTTAGAGAGATAGATATAGAGGTGTGTGTGTATGTATGTATATATATATATGCTGGAAACAATTCAGCATATATTCCATAAATAGTTCATATAGCAATAACAACAGCTAGCCAAATAAAATTAAAATAAAGGGACACTATATTGTATCGGGGCTACAGGGCTAGCCATTACCGGGGAAGGAGGGCTCGCTACGTCACAGCGATCCCTCGTTCCGGCCCTGTAAGCTCAACTCTAGGGCCAGATGGCAGGAGAAGCCAGGGCCCTGGTCTCAGGTTGCTAAATGCCAGGTCTGTGATCCAGAAAGCTCCCCTCGTCCGGGACTTAATACTTGACGAGGGGGCAGACCTGGCATGTATTACTGAGACCTGGTTGGGCCATGAGGGAGGAGTCCCCCTCTCTGAAATGTGCCCAGAAGGGTTTCAGGTGCTCCATCAACCACGACACCAGAAAAGGGGTGGGGAAGTGGCAATTATTATCCGGAAATCTTTAGTACATCGCAGGAGCCCTGCTCCGGAGATTGTTGGGTGTGAGTCCCTTTTCTTGAAGTTGGACCTAGGGGTTCAAGTGGGCGTGTTGTTGACATACCTACCTCCTAGCTGCATCACAACAGCCCTGCCTGCGTTCCTGGAGTCAGTAGCCGGGCTGGCAATTGAGTTCCCCAGACTGTTAGTACTGGGGGACTTTAATCTACCGTCCTTAGGCGAATGCTCTGATGGGGCCCAGGAATTCATGGCTTCCATGACAGCCATGGACTTGACCCAAGTAATCCAGGGTCCGACTCATAGAGTGGTACACACGCTTGACCTAGTGTTTCTCTCGGGGCAGTGGAGATGTGATCTTGAGTTGAGGGCAATAGACATCTCGCCCTTGTCATGGTCGGATCATTACCTGTTGAGGCTTGATTTTTGGAAGCTACTCCCCCACCGCAAGGAGGTGGAACCGATTAGGTGGTTCCACCCCAGACACCTGATGGATCCGTTGGGATTTCAGAAGGAGCTTGGGGAGATACCTGACTCTTGCCCACAATCCGGCAGAGTCCCTGGTCGCCGCCTGGAACACAGCGGCGACTGGGGCCCTGGATCTGATTGTCCCTATGTGGCCTCTCCGCGGCAGTGGATCCAGGAGGGCTCCTTGGTTTACTGAGGAGATGAAGCGCCAAAAGAGACGCCTAGAGCGACGCTGGAGGGCTAGTAACTCCGAATCCGACCGAACACTGCTAAGAGCCTTTATTAGGACTTATCTCGTGGCGATACGGGTGGCAAAATGTGTGCATTTTTCCGCTCTTATTGCATCCGCAGAATGGCGCCCGTCCACCCTGTTTAGGATAACCCGTTCCCTCCTTAATGGGGGGGAAACGGGTGATGCCTTGCAGGGTCAAGCTGAGGAGTTTGCTCAGTTTCTGTCGGACAAAATTGCTCAGATTCAAACAGACCTGGACTCCATTTGGACAGAACCAGCCGAGTTGCCAAGGGAGGGTCTTGCTCAGACTTTCTGGAATGAGTTCCAGCTTGTCACCCCTGATGAAGTGGACAAGGCCATGGGAACAATGAGTGCCTCCACTCATCCATGTCCCTCCTGGCTGGTCTCAACCAGCAGGGAGGTGACACGAGGCTGGCTCCAGAGAATTACGAACGTCTTCTTGATGGAGGGATCCTTTCCACATCCTCTTAAGGAGGCGGTGGTGAGACCCCTTCTCAAGAAGCCTTCTCTGGACCCAGCTATTTTTAAAAACTATTGTCCAGTCTCCAACCTCCCTTTTTTAGGGAAGGTTGTTGAGAAGGTGGTGGCCCTCCAACTCCGACGGTCCTTGGATGAAGCAGATTACCTAGACCCTTTTCAGTCTGGTTTCAGGCCTGGTTACTCCACCGAAACTGCTTTGGTCGCACTGACCGATGATCTCTGGCGGGCCAGGGACAGAGGCCATTCCGCTGTCCTTGTGCTCCTTGACCTCTCAGCGGCCTTCGATACCATCGGCCATGGTATCCTTCTGCGATGGCTGGAAGAGGTGGGAGTGGGAGGCACCGTTTTGTGGTGGTTCTCCTCTTACCTCTCCGACAGGTCGCAGTCGTTGTTGGTTGGAGGACAGAGGTCGACTCCTAGGCCCCTCAATTATGGGGTGCCGCAGGTGTCGGTCCTGTCCCCCCTCCTATTTAACATCTACATGAAGCCACTGGGCGAAATCATCCGCCGGCATGGGATTAAATACCACCAGTATGCGGACAATACTTAGCTGTATCTGTCCGCCCCGTGCCAACTCAGTGAAGCGGTGGAAGTGATGTGCCAGTGTCTGGAAGCTTCGGGATTGGGCGGCATAGAAACCTAATAAATTTAATTCAATTCAATTCAATCATCCCCAAAGTGTTAGAAATTATATGCAGTACCAAAATTGGATGGAAAAAAATCAATAAATAGAAAGACATAAAGTCCTCTTCAAAATATAGTTCTTTATGTCCCTTTCTGTTCAAAAGTGAGAGCTGAAGCTAGCTACATTTTAAAAATATCATTTTAAAGAAATGAGGCAACAAGGCAACATCCATATGAGTAGATACTGTACGCATCAACAGGAGAGGCTAATTTCATGAAAATTGCCAAAAAAATATTCAGGCTAAGTGTTAACATTTATTATATTGCCTGGGGCAGAACCTGAATCTTCTGCACGTAAAGCATTTTTTTGTTATGATCAGTGCCTCCACAGATGGAGCCAGAAAGCCAAACTGAAAGGAAGAAAGGCTAACACTGTTCTAGAAATCCTTTAATATGAATTTATGCACTATTTTAAATAGAGAAATTCGACAACAATCTTGTTTTTATTATTTTGTTTTTATTCATGCTACCTTTAGTTTTCATTTCATTTTTCTTAAATAAATTCTAAGAAAAGAAAAATGATACTTTATCCAGTGGAAAATAACTTTTGGATACAACTGCCACAAGCCCCCTCCCTTGTTCACTACAACAACAATGAAATATAGCAAACAAACTAGAAGCATTTTAGATATATTGTTTACCTATCTGAAAAAATCCATCCCAAGTTTTTATGATGGTAGTGTGGTTTGAATTGTTTCTTACAGTCTGTGAATTAATATCCTGAAACAAATAAAAGGAATAAAATTTCAACCAGTCTTTGGAAAAGAAAGCAACATCTTCTTGAGCACATTTCTGTTATGTGCAATTCAGCTAGAGTGCAGTGAAAATTCCCCTGACTAGGGTACGTGCTTATTGCTGTGTTTAAAAAACCACCACCACCAAATCTCTCTAGGAAGAAATTTTTGCTCCGACTAGGTGACATAATTTCCAACAGGTTATTCCAAATGAGGAATATTGTCAAATCGCTGTTTAAGCAGAAACAAAGTAGGGGCAGGAAGTAATAATGAAGGGGCCGCTATAATTGCTTGCATTATGTTCTCCATGATATCCAACTACTACAATGAAAAAAAAATCTTAAGAAATTTTAAAAGGCAAATGGTTATGAATAGAATAGAATGGAACAGAATAGTTGGAAGGGACCTTGCTCAGGCAGGAAATCCTATACCATTTCAGACAAATGGTTGTCCAATGGTTATCATTTATCAGAATGTTGAAGAAACTGTATCCTACTTAGAGGATAGCAGCCTAATAGATTAGGGATAGTGGATAGAAATATAAAGCAGAAATAAACTTCTCTTCTTACTTTTCTAGAAAAGCTTCACATTGATATAGGCAGAAATACTTACATTGCTAGGTAAAACTTCTACAGTAGTGTTAAACAATATGTCTTTACGGTGTTTAAAATTTCCACTTCTGAATAAATATCTGCAGGACAAATTGCATAAAAGCATAAGGAAATTTACCATTAATATGAAATTGTGGGCTTTTATTGTGAGACATGTTCACCTTATTGTTTAGAGAAAATGCTTCTAGAAGAGTTTACAAACAAAAAGTGAATTATAGTTATAAGAAGTCTTGGATGTGTTTGTTCCATCTGCAATGTTAGGAATAAAGCATTAACAAAGATTGGAACTACTATTAAGCATTATCCAGCAATGTCAGATAACATTCTCTACATTTGCTATTTTAGTTTAAAACATTTCAGATCACAGGATAGGAACAATAGAATCTTAATGTTATCTCATTTGTCAATTTCCCATTCATATGACTTATTGGAACTTTTTTCACTTTGAGAAAAATTAAGGCAAGCCTAGTTGGCCAATTTTGTTGTGGAAAAATCATTTCATTAGAGACCACTTTGTATCAGGTGACAAATTACCTTATTATTTTCAATGGTTTCTCAAAACTGAACAAAATATAATCTCCTACTTTAGGAGTAAAAGCCCAAAATATTTCTATTCCATTGTAAGCCTTTTCTAGAGTAAACTGCTGAAATACTTTTAAGCTTGTTTTCATTTTTGCAGGAGGGTTAACATGTTCCCTAAATAATGATGTTTCGACAAAATCTTCATCCTGTAAAATATAGATGTATATTCACATGTAAAAACACTATTTTACAAAGTTTTATCAAAACAGTTAAGCACAAATTATAATCTTGGAATATAACAAGAATTGGGAATCACCTGCTAAAGCCAATATGGGGAAGATTCAGAACCTACACAAAAATAAGTGTTCCTTGTGTTAGATCGGGTGAATGTATGAGGTAGACTCAGGCTTCAGCAACAAACAGCTCTTTATTAAGTGACAACTATGTACAATCCTGCAAAGACTCTGTCTGGCATCAGCCCTTTTATAGGGAGCTGTCAGACCTTTCAACCAATCAGATTTGAATACTGTTCCCGCCGGAACAGAGGACTTTGGTGGAAACTACCATAATGTTTGTCACTATGTAACACCTTGCTAACCAGAATAATGAAAAAACAATCATACCTGCATTGTGATGTCACAACTCAAACTACAATGTGTCCTCATGTCCTTATATCAGGCTAAATAAATCATGGGATTTTTGTTGCAACATCACAATCTATGTGTCACCACGCCCCATCACCACACACTCATAGTTGCCTGTGATAGTACCATATTGACTGAGTAATTATAGTATCCCAAATAATTAGTTGTCAATTTATCAAATTACAGCTTGTCCTACTGATAAGGACAGAAGCAGCTGTTGAAAACAAAGAAATAGGCAGAGGTACAATAGACTGCAAATACTTCTGCTGAAGAATGTGGATGTTTAATTTTGTTCCTGGGTCCTTTTCTTTCCAGGTGCTACACTTTTTAAAAAAATGCCATTTTCTGCCTTCCCTTTCTTTTCATGCATATTGTAATTGTGTTTCTGCTTGTCAGAGGAAAAATGGTTGGTTAATGGAGATAAAACCAGTTCAAACAAATAACCGAACAATAAATTATAACTGCATTCAGGGTCCTGGGAATACCACAAGGAACTAAAGGGAAACCAAGGGAGGGATATATACTAGGTTAGATACGATGTGTTAGATTTCAATGTAATGCGACTTCACATGTATACTGTTTTTCTTTAATTTCTCTGTAAAAATAGGATAAGTTAAGTACATTGACATATAGTGGAGGGGAGGAGGAGTGGGATAGAAGAAAGATGGGTAGAGAGGGCGGGAGAGAGGATGGGAGGGAGTGGATCGGGAGAGAGGAGTGGTAGAGGGGGAGGGGAAGTAGGGTAGAGGGGGATGATGGAGGGAAGATAGAAAGTTGGAGGGGGGTGGAAGAAAGAGGTGTACGGAGAGTGGAAGAGGTATATTGGGTTTCTATTTGGGGGGGTATTGTTGACAAGAGGAATTGCTGCGATTATTGTTTAATGTTGTATGGCTCTGGCTATGCACAGTATATATGTGAGTGTATGAAAATGAAAAAATGGAAAATAAAAACCTTTTTCACACAAAAAAAAAGGAACTAAGGGGAAACCGAACGGGAGATTATTTTTGCATTTGTGTCACATTTCTGGGTTTCCTAGAACTATCTAGTTGACAGTGTGAGAACAAATTGTGAGAGTCCTCATGCCTTTAGTCTGATCCAGTAGAACTTTTCTATATAAATTAGTTAAAGGGAAATGAAACATGAGAAATAAAAGCAAGCTACCGTAGATACAAGGGGATTAAGTGTCCAGTGTAGTTATGTTTATGAGCATTTGTTTAGTAATCTCCAAATTAATAAGGTTGCTTTATTTGAAAAGACAAAATTCTAATTCTTCAGCAGTTCCTTCCCACCAAACCATAGGAATTTTAAAAGGCCAACTTAAATGCTTCTGGACTGGAACCACAGTTAATTTTATTTTTCTGTAAAAATTTAACTGAAATAAATGTTTCATTATTTTCAGAAAGAATACAAATTTAAATCAGAAGCAAATAAACAAAAAAGATATTTTACTCTCAACTGCTGTATCTTTCCATTTAAAGAAGAATGAAATCCCACATGTTGAAAAAGTGATGGTTTATAACGGATGCGTAAATTAGACTTCTGGCTTTCACAGTCTTTCTGGAAAGGAAAACATTTTGTGTCATAAAAACCAGGCAATCATATTTATACAGAATTTTATCTGAACATTTATTATTCTCGTACATGCAGTCTCATAAGAAGAAACTGCCTAATGTATTAGTATGATATTAATAAACAGAGCTGATGTAATATCTATAATCACAAGTATTCCTAATGTTCAAGTGGATTTGAAGAATTTCAGCCTTTGTGAGGAAAAAAGATTAAAGCCTCACCAGAAATATTAAAACCATGTGAAAGCAAACTTAGAAGCAGGGTTTGTCTAAGGATAAACATGGAATATGTAAGTAGGATAAATGCCATCAACTTCTAGAAAGATAGAATAATTTTATCTTTAATTATTACATGGGTTATTGTACTATACACCCATGTGATTTAAAAGCGATATGTGACTGAAGTTGCTTTAATCACTCAGCAGAGAATAATACACCAAACATGTCCTCTGATAGTGAGGCCATCAGTGATTTTCAGATTTTCAGAACAACTGGTTGTAAATTAAAATGGAATTTATTAAACAAACTGATCATAGCCCAGAATATACAGTATTTATATTTCCAGTATAATGAAGTAGGCATTTTTAATTATAGAATGACTTCATTGTTGGCACTAAAATTTCAGGACGCTGGTTAATTTATAAATCAGTTTTAATACAAAATGGTATAGTAATAATTTCTCCTTAAAGCGTGTCTCTCTTGTTTTGTGTGTGTCATTCTGTCTTGTGTACATACATATAGCTATTGTTAATAAATAGACTACTTACTACATTTTTCTCTGGATTACAAACTTTAACTGAAATTAAGTGGTCTAGTAGCCAGTCAATTGGTTTATCTTTGTAGAACATTAAAAAAAATTCTACTATCAGTGGTAAGTCTTTGCATCGGAATAATTTTCCTGAAAATGCAATTTTTTTTAGAAGAGGAAAAGAGAATCATAATTTTATTTACAACACAGTAATTTATTAACTTTATTGTCCAGATCTATCCATTACTAACAACTTGGATCAAGATTTAGTTACGTTTAGTCTATTATTTACACTTAACATCATTCAATTCACATACATAATTCAAATTGATTTTAATAATTTATTTAGAATATTGCAAAATCTGTAAACAATCTCTTGTCTATAGAAAATACATTTTGTCTAAAAATAGAAAATAGTAATGACTAGTAATTTGAGTGAGCATTGAAATATTAATACAATAATTTCATGTGTTTATGGCTCTTAATTTGTATTGACTCTTACTTTGTTTCTTTCTGTTTGAAAGAATGTTTCACATTTTTATTTGCTAAAATAGCAGCTCTTGTTTCCCAGATTCAAGGAAAGAGGCTTTGATTTTTTAATCTCATTTTCAAGATGCTTTTAGATTGTTTAGTTTAGTTTATTATTGCGAGATGGCATAGGATGATGATAAAAAATTAATTACATCTCTCTCCATTGTTTTTAACTTTTCTGTCTATCTTTGCTTTCTAAACAGAAAAAAATGAAAGCAGTACCCTAATGTCTTCACTTAGTATGTAGCTGAAATATGAGAGGAAAGCTAGAGATTATTCAGCAGGGAAAGACACTCAAACACATATGAACTGCTTAGCACTTAGGCAAATGCATGAATATCGAAACCAGCCTATGAAGATTTAAATGCACTTAAAATTCTCTCCTAACATGTAAGATTTAAAACCATGGATTATTTTTAGAATAAGAATGGCTTTAAAAAGGCAAATATTACATTCAACCTATCTTTATAGTAATTTTATCAACTATAAATATTAAATAAACTCTATTATCAACAAGGATAAATCCTAAATGATGGATACTTTTTTAAATGATGCATTATACTATGCTTATAGTGCTTGGATGAGATCTAGGCAATTCATTAAACAATTCCACCAGTTATTTTCTTTCATGATCCTCTGGAAATTCCATAATCCATGTAAAAAAGCACATTGATTTTTACCTGAAAAGCCTTTCTCTTTCTTTCTTTTCTTTTCTACGAATAAGCCTTATTGAATTCAATGAGATTTACCTATTCCTGCCATGCATACATAACATAGACTGAAAAAGTAATTTAAGTACAGATTCGGAATAATATTTTATTGGATTGTTGTTTGTTGCCCAGAGTGCTTTTAGTGAAATGGGTGGCCATCCAAATTCTATTAATAAATAAAAAAATATTGTGGAAAATGGCACATTAAATATTTAATAACATAATTTTGCTGCTGAAAGATAGAAAATATATCCACATATTCTTATTTAGTCTGATCTTTGTGGACTCTTGACAATATTTATTTATTTATCACATTTATATACTGTTGTACTTACCAATAAACCCAAGTTGAGAAAACTCAAGAACTATCCATTCCTGTGATAACTTTAGTTCAATAAAGTAATTTATTGTATATAAATATTGAGGGTTGGCCACAATATCATCTTCTAGCTGAAAAATAGATTATTTTTACTAGCAAAATCATAGATCCTAAGACTCTTAATAGAATTTTTCTTCCAGAAGAAACTTAAAACTCCAACAAGAAAAGGATTAGAGTAAGGAAGATGTATGAAAATATGAGAGCTCTGTGTGTCATCAACCTATCATTAGAAATCTACAAATAGAAGGAACATTATTGTCTATTGGGAAATAGATCCAGAATGTACATTATCAATAAAGCTGATTTCCTGGAACCACTAAAATGATTATTATGTCAAGACTCAACTAATACCTTGATAAAATACTTAGAATAATAATAAAACATCAATGGATGTATGAATATAAAATTTAAATAAATCATAGTGGATGAAATTAATTGCCAGTGAAAAAGTACAAGTATGGAAATGACATGATAGCTAGGAAGGCAATCTAGGAGTGCAATCCTTGAAGGATTTCCTGCCAAATAGCATGTGGGAATATTATTAACAACACAGAGAATCCACCACAGATTGGCAGGGCTACAGACATCTATATGAAAGCTTACACAAATGCATTTCTATTGGCAATGTACCATTTCCCTTAAGAATAAAATAGAATATTCTTATCCTGAAGCATATCTACACTTGCTATTTAAGATATTCCCGTTGGGTGCTCAGACTGGCCTGACTCTAAGCTGCTTTAAGAAAACCTTGTCCAGACTGAGATGCTTTTGACAACAGCTGGCAAGATATTCAGTCCAGACTACAGGTTACCACATACGTCCACTGAACAATTCTCCTACTGTTGTGCCTTCCAACCTGTCTGTCTAGGAAAACAATTACCAATCACATTCTTTGTTGGGGGATCCTTATAGATGTGTCTATTTTTATATACATATATGTGTACAAAATCAATATATAAAACTGATTTTACATATATACAAAGTTAGAATATCCTAATGTACATACATGCAGAAAAAGCTTTGAAAACCTCCTTTCTTTTAAAAAAAATTTCTAGCACAAAATAATGTAATAGCATATTAGTTAAAGCATCTATCTTGTAAATATAAGGTTAATGGTTCAAAATCCAGCAATAGCATTATATTTAAATTATTTTAATGTCTCTGATTGTATTAATTCTCCCTGAGCTTTCTTCAAAAGTAAATTCAGCTACTGGCTGCCTTTTCTGGCAATGGAGCAACTGGCCATCACAGATAAGCTTTGAGTCAGGGATAAAGAATTACAAAGTACATTTTTGTAAAAGCATAGTATATCTTGTGAAAGATATATAAAATCAAATAGACAATTCCCTTATTAAATTGTACTGTATTGACTAAAAAGTAAGCATGCTTTATTTCTGCTTTATTTCTATATTTTCCCTAAATACAGTACAGGGATACTGGTAGTTTCATTTTGTTCTGTGTAGCAGCAACAAGCAGGGGGCAAAGCCAGCAGCTTTAAAAATGTGATGTATGAGGAGAGTGGAGGGGAAAAAATTAGTCTGAGGTAACTACCCTGACAGTGATAAATGGTGAAGAGAAATCTTGTAGTTCACAGACAAGCCATTTAATAGGTTGTGCCCATTTGAAGCTTTTGTTTAGTGCCTACCTACCTAGATACCTACTGTCTCTTGGGATAACAGATAAGTTCATAACCCGAAAATTGGAAAAGATTGTGCAGCCAGAAGGAAGATTACTATGCTTGATATTTGGATCTAGGCCCTGTGCCAGGGGTCCTCAAACTAGGCCCCTGGGCCGGATACGCCCCACCAAAGTCATCTATCCAGCCTGCGTGGGGCCACAAGGCAGCCCCACCCACTTTCTGGCTCCCATCCTTCGGTCAAGCACAGGACTCACCTTCACTAGCACCATGGGCTGGAACTGGAAGGCATAGAAGAGTGCTACTAGAGGTGGTGGAATTTTTGGCCAGCAGAAGGCTTCTGAAGGGCAGGGAGGACAAAAACGGGGCACACAGAGGCCCCTGGAAGCCCAAAACTGGCCTAATTTTGGCGGCACAGAGCTACTGGAGGACTGGATTGGAGGAGGAGGGTCGCCCACTTGCCCACCCACTGGCTGGACTAGTCTTCAAGTTTCAAGCAAAAGAGATTTGTTACTTTTGGGGAGACCACAGGATTGCCCCACCTCCCCACCAGCCAGCTGGTCTTTGGCACACCACTGGTCGGCCTCCGGACATCAGATTCCCACCACTCAGCACCAGTTCAAGGGTTCCTTCCTCCCCCCAGGGAACAGAGAGCAGGAAGGAAAAAGAAAGAGAAAGAGAGGGAGAGAGACTTGTTGATTGTAAGTTCCTTGGGGCTGAGAAGAATTGCGGCAAAACTGAATTTCCTGAAGTGGACCACTAGACAACTTAAAAAACGATCTAGTAAAAAGAAAAATGAACCAAAAGAGTAACATGCAAGCAAAAGCAAATAAAACACCACCAGGAGCAAAACAAATGTTAATTTATGTGTATTGTTTAATGGACTGCTAAATTGGCCATGCCCACTCAGTCACATGATCACCTAGCCACACCCATACAGCCAGTCTGGCTCCCCAACAGTCTTAGGGACTGTAAGTTGGCCCCGTTTAAAAGGTTTGAGGACCCCTGCTCTATACCATAGATAAATCTCTTATTATAACCCAACCTAGTTGCAAATATTATTCTACTTTCCCAAAATGTGTCCTGTTTATTTAACAAATCTGCTCCTTTCAATCTTTTCCATTACAAGTTGCATTGAATGCTGGCAGGCCAATGCTTGTTATTTTTAACCACCTTGAATTACCATAGTATTTAAAACAAAGAATTCTGTGGCATATTAAAAGCTAAACAAGTTTATTTTTATCACCTAAGCTTTTGTGAATCACAGTCCAATGAATTGGATAGCCTTTAAGGTTGGTGCCATAATATCCTTTTATCCAACAATGTCCACCCTAAGTCTGGTGCTTCAAATACGACTTGACTACCACTCTGAAAACAAAATATTTGTTCCATTGTAATACCTTAACATTTTTAATTGTTAATTAACTGCAGAAATATAAACTTCTCATGAAATAGTGTGTCAAGTCAACTGCTGAAATGAAATACGACTCAAATGTCCCTGACTGTTGGCTCACCTTCTGAATCAAGATACTAAAAGCTAATGAAGTTTTTAATGTTTTCATTTATCTCCCTTGAGCATTGAAACGCTTACTAGGCCTTACTGAATCAGAGCTCCTCAAAAATGCTTTCAGCTTTAAAATGCACAATTATCTCAGAATGAGGGAGGCCTGAAAGGAGACCGAGAATAATTACATTTCACCCTAGGTAATGAGGGATTTGGTTGCTTGCACTTATGGCTCCCGTACCCTCATTATCTATTCCTTGGCAGAGTTAAAAGTCTCTCAAAGGCCCCTATGGAGTTAAGAAAATATGAATGACTGCATGAACTGAAAATATTGATACAAATTTCTCTAAACCACTCTCAATCTTTTATTGATAAATCACACAATTGCTAGAGTGTTTTTTTTTAAAGGGAAAAAAACATCTTGTATGGGGGGGGGAAGGAAGAAGCAAATAGGCGGGTTAATTGTCTTAAATTGCTTCCTAGCAGTACTAGAAAGAAAGGAAGAAGCAACCAGATCTGTTCCAGTAGTGAATTTCCTTACTACTAGTTTGCTTGTATGTGCGTGCGTGACAGTTCTGCGCATGCGCAAAAGCATCCGGGTGGGTGGGTAGAGCCTCCCTATTTGGGCTGAACCAGGAGCAACCCACCTTTCCTCCTAACTATTAAAAAAGGATTATCACACACATATATTCCAGATTTAAAGAAAATATAGCATGAGAATAAGTACCCTTTAATCTCTCTTTCCATGTAAAGGAAAAACAGTGACAAACTATATCTTCTTCCTACTGTATTCTCACAAGGGCAGGGTCCACTTTTCAGATCATTGAATGCCACTTTGCACAGTCAGCTACATCTCCAGGGTGCAGGCCCACAGCTTGCATATCTTTGTTGATGTTGTCTTGCCATCTCTGTTTTGGATGCCCATGAGGTCGCTGGCCACCCTAACCCTAATCGACACCTAAAGATTGAAGAATCCAGGCACATAATCTTGCACAATTTAGACAGTATAACCACATATAGTCATGAAACATACCTGTAAATAATATGTTCCCTTTTTTTGGGCATACATCATTAAGAAACTATAATCCAAATTCTGTTTTGTTCTCCACCTAAACAAAAAAAAATAATGAAAATTTTAAAATACAAATCTATTCTTGTATTTTTTTTCTGTATCGACAAAGATAGATACATTTTTGCTGAAACCTATTCAAATTATTTTGCTAGATAGAATCCAGAATGGAAATTGCTGTCATTATTTCTAATTGAAAGAATAGTAACGTAGAAAATAGCCCTATTGATTATTCTGGATGTAAGCAGCTTTGAGCACTATCAAGAATTATATTTGCTCCATTCGAAATTGTAAGCACTTTGATAGATTGGATCTATTCCTACCGTGTTTCCCCCAAAATAAGACAGGGTCATATTTTATTTTGACCCCCAAAATAAGCACTTGATCTTATTTTCAGGGATGTCTTATTATTTTTGAGGTGCAGGATGCAATGAGCGTAGTCACCTCATGGCTGCTTCTGCATTGCAATATTTTTGGGGAGTGCTTATTTTCAGGGGTGGGTTTATTTTAGCATACTGTATATACTCGAGTATAAGCCTAGTTTTTCAGCCCACTTTTTGGGCTGAAAAAAGCCGCCTCGGCTTATACTCGAGTCAGTGAAAAATTTGCCCAAAATGGAGGAGAAAAAGGGGCGGGGCCATGCCGCTGGGTGACACTCGTGAATGGCCCAGTGCCCCTGTGAGTTTCCCCTCCCTCTGTGTCAGTTTGCCGCGCAGCGCGCACCGCACCATCCCCCCTCCTCACGTTCTAATGTAATGCAGGGCTGTCTTACGGTTCCCCTTCCTCCCCCTCCTGCCGCTCTGCAACGATGTCCCACCTCCTCCTTGTTATGGCAAGCAGCCACATAGCGATGTCCCACCTCCTCTGGTACAGTGATCCAATGATAGGAATCACTGTGCCGTGTGTCATAGGAGGCGGGACATCGCTCCCGCGGCTGCACGGGACATCATCATCACAGCGGGACATCAGCATCATGAGGTGAGTGAAGTATTTCATTGAATACACCGCTAGTTTACTGTTTTTCTTTGAAATAAATATTCAAAAACATTATTGGTATCTATTTTTATTTTTGAAATTTACCGGTAGCTGCTGCATTTCCCACCCTAGGCTTATACTCGAGTCAATAACTTTTCCAGTTTTTTGTGGTAAAATTGGGTGCCTCGGCTTATATTCGGGTCGGCCTATACTCGAGTATATACAGTATGTGCCGGATTGGGTTTATAATCGAGGGAGGTCTTATTTTGGGGAAAACAGGGTACCTGGCTTTGACATTTCAGAAAACAGATCCTTTATTCACCAGCTATTTCAGAATTCTTCTATCATATTTTCCTAAAGTTTAATTTCTCCATTGATCTTCTGTGATACTGTATATGGTTTGTATATACAGAGTAAAATTATATAAAAAATCCTGGGTGATTTCTCATTTTATGATAACAAATAAACCAGCTTTCTGTCTTATCTATAGTCTAGAAAACAAATGGAAGAATTGAAGAGCTGACATAGTAGTCTCTGATTCTTGTGCCAAATAAATTTTCTTCCACTGAAAACAAGGAACTAAAGCAGAAACCTTCAAACTTAGAATTGATCAATTGTATCATTAAAAAGATGATGAAGATGCTAAACATTTAAATCCAGGGACTAACATATATAGTGGGCAGAATTTCACCACGTTGTTCTAGAAAGATCTTCATATATATGGCTTCTTGTATCTGCTTGGAAATGTAGGCAACATTCTGACGTATGTTTTCCTGGAAAGGGCTAATTTCCCCTTTAAAAATTGTCTCAATATGATCCAAACTGCTTTGTCAGTTATGATTAATAATGCTTCTTATAGTTTTGATAACTGTATCCCTTACCAGAAAATAGGGACCCAGTAGTTCATCAATATGAAGGGGCATGATTTTGAATACATTACATAAGGGGTCCCCAACAACTCATCTCTTGTGCACTGACTAAAACAGGACAAGAACTGGGATTCATTATTTAAAAATTATACAAATGTAAATTTTCAAAACTGATGTTATTCTAAAGCTGACTGTAATGTGTTCCTTTTCATTAATGTCCTTCTGCTTATATCTGCCTTCTATTGGTAGCTGCTTTATGTGTTAATCAGAGACAATAAACACATGTTTCACTATTATGTTTTATTATAAAGTTATTGTATAATGAACCTGCGCAAAAATGGACATGACATTTTAAGAATTTAAGAATATGTAGGAAAATGCAATCCAAGGATCTTATGATCCCATATTTCATACCTCACTCTTTCTTTTGAATCGCCAAATGTTTCCTTAAGATTGGAGAAGTCAGGGTAAAAGGATTCATGGGGTGAAATAACTTCCAGAGCACCAGAAACAACTTCATTTGAAAAGCTGAAGAAAGAAAAGAACAGCATTTTCTTCCACTGAGTGTTCAATCAGGATATTTAGAAGCACTTCAACTGACAGGACTTCAACAGAAGATGGTGCCAATATGATATTACAATACTTATACCTAATTACTTAAAGCTACATATCTGCAATGGTTACCTAAAATCTGTGTGTGTGTGTGTGTACATATACCTACACATACATACTATATAACAGAAAACAAATATATGTGTGTGTGTGTGTGTGTGTTTATTTGTGCTGATAAATAAATAAAGGGAAAAAAACACAAATATAACAAAGGCAACAGTAAAAATATTGGGTTTCTGTCGTGATGGACTCTTGTGACAAGCTGATTGACAGAGAATGGAATCAGTTAACTTCCTCCCATAATTGGGGCATACCAGGGGTTGTGACTTTATATGTATGTATGTATGTATGTATGTATGTATGTATGTATGTATGTAATATTTGTGCTGATAAATAAAGGGAGACTAGTATAGATCTATTTCAAGCTATTTAGCTCTCATCAGCTAGCCATACCCTTGCTGGGAATCGAACCTGTGCTCTATTGCCTCTTAGGCAGATGTGTTAACCATTGAGCTACAGAGCTCGACTCCTTATCAGCCAGGCCAGGGTGAAAGGTATATATTTAAAGTCACAACCCCTGGTATGCCCAAATATGGGAGGAAGGTCACACTTCCATTCTCTGCCTTCGGCTCGTCACAAGAGACCATCCAGACAGAAACCCAATATTTTTTTACTGTTGCCTTTTTGTTATGTAACTTTGTTATGTAACAAAAAGGCAACAGTAAAAAATATTGGGTTTCTGTCTGGATGGTCTCTTGTGACGAGAGAATGGAAGTGTGACCTTCCTCCCATATTTGGGCATACCAGGGGTTGTGACTTTATATATATATATATATATATATATATATATATATATATATATATATATATATATATATATATATATATATATATATATATATATATATATATATGCTAACTGCTTCCATCATCTGTCTATCGGCTCGTCACAAGAGTCCATCACGACAGAAACCCAATATTTTTACTGTTGCCTTTGTTATATTTGTGTTGTTTTTTTTATTTGTGTCTCCCTTTATTTATTTATCAGCACAAATTAAAAACACACACACACACACACACATATATATATATACACACACACACACATATACACATACATACATACACATATACATACACACATACATACACACACATACATACACACACATACATACATGTACACACAGAAAGAGACATATAAGTGTATGTATATGAGAGGAAAAGAGAGACAGAGGGAGGGAGGGATAGAGAGCTGGGTGACTTTCAGTTGAGAGCAGTCACTCATTTAGCCAAACCCTCCTCACAGGATTACTGTTGTTGGGAAAATAAGAAGATGAAGGTGTGGTGAATATGTTTTCCACTTTGAGTTATTTGTAAAAATAATAAAGGCAGGATACAAATAAATAAATAAAATTTTATTAAAAACTTTGATTATAATAATAAAATCTAATCTCTTGGTCTGTCACTTATAAGTCCACTTTCAATACCGTGTTTCCCCAAAAATATGACATGTACTGATAATAAGGCTATGCCACATTTTTCTGGTGGGCAAAAATATAAGCCCTCCCCCACAAATAAGCCCCCCGGACAACCCCCCACCTTTGGCCAGGCAGAACGCCACTCACAAATCTAGCGGTATCCCGAAGGTGCCAAGCCAGGGGGAAGGCAAAGGATCACGTTGCTTGGTGCCTTCGGGATACCGCTAGGTTGGTGAGGAGCAATGTTCCCTCTAAATTTTTTTCAGTGTGAGCGGAAAAGTATAGTGTTTGAGCGGCACAGTTTCATGCCTGAGCACTTAAGAGAGCCACAGTTTGAACTGCTGTCACGTCTGCTGGACATTTGCGCAACATTCCAAGCGTCAAGCGCCGATTGTGATCGAGGTTTCAGCCTGATGAATGCCAGGCGTGAAAAGTGCCACTCAAATACTATACTTTTCCGCTCACCCTGAAAAAAAAAAGGCTCTCTGCTCAGCTTTTAGATTGCTAGACTGGCTAGAGAGAGACATGGCACCAACAGGGTCCTGGGTCCTGGCATTTTGCAGGCAACCTGTCCTCACATTCCTTTGGAATGCAACCCATCACATGTGAATTAGATTTTGCCAATTATCCTATTAAAAGATAACGCTGTTATTCTAAAATACGACTAACTCGATATTAAAAACTGTAAATATGTAATGCTGGTAAATAATAGCAGTAATTGTTATTTAGTATGATTAAAATCAGTATTGATATATCAATATAATATCTATCGAAATTGACAATATACACTAAAATAATACAAATATATAATGTGGAATATAAATGTAATAAATATAATATATAAATGCAACATAAATGTAATAAAATAATTTATCATGAAACTCTCCCCCTTTAAAGTAGTAAGATCAATTAAATAGTCTAGCAAGTTTGGACAATATGCTATATGTTATGTTACTTAAGAATATATATACCTCAGAATCAGATACAACAACCACATCATTTCCAACTGAGTCAATAAAATCATATGCCATGCCAAAACTATTTTAAATAAAGATATGAAATTAATCAAGTATTGCATTTATTTTTCAAAATGAATGTACAATTTTTTTATTATTTAAGTTTTGTACCCTATCTTTTCTAACTAGCGTTAACTTTAAAAAGATGTTACATCAGACTACAATACAAGTAATTAAATGAAGACTAAAATAAGTGTTTTGGCATATTGAGCTTTTTATATTTCTTTCTTATATTTCTTCCTTAGTTGAGAACTTGCTCCTCAGCTTACTTACGCATTAACTGTTTGTTGCTTTTATGGTTTATTCATTCACTGCTCCATCTTCAGTTTTTTTCACAGGGGGCAGGGCTTCCTTCCTTCCTCCCTCCCTTCCTTCCTTCCCTCCCTCCCTCCAAACGTGGGGGCCAAACACATGCTGAGCCGACTTTGCGCAGTGAGGCGGAGTAATTCAACCCCCCCCCAAAGAACGTGTGTGTGTGTGTGTGTGTGTGTGTGTGTGTCTGATAGAGAGAGAGAGAGAGAGAGAGAGAGAGAGAGAGAGAGAGAATTGGATCAAAATTGGTGGCCAAAGGAGTGGAGGGAGGGAGGGAAGGAAGGAAGGGAGGGAGGAAGGAAGGAAGCCCTGCCCCCTGTGAAAAAAACTGAAGATGGAGCAGTGAATGAATAAACCATAAAAGCAACAAACAGTTAATGCGTAAGTAAGCTGAGGAGCAAGTTCTCAACTAAGGAAGAAATATAAGAAAGAAATATAAAAAGCTCAATATGCCAAAACACTTATTTTAGTCTTCATTTAATTACTTGTATTGTAGTCTGATGTAACATCTTTTTAAAGTTAACGCTAGTTAGAAAAGATAGGGTACAAAACTTAAATAATAAAAAAATTGTACATTCATTTTGAAAAATAAATGCAATACTTGATTAATTTCATATCTTTATTTAAAATAGTTTTGGCATGGCATATGATTTTATTGACTCAGTTGGAAATGATGTGGTTGTTGTATCTGATTCTGAGGTATATATATTCTTAAGTAACATAACATACAGCATATTGTCCAAACTTGCTAGACTATTTAATTGATCTTACTACTTTAAAGGGGGAGAGTTTCATGATAAATTATTTTATTACATTTATGTTGCATTTATATATTATATTTATTACATTTATATTCCACATTATATATTTGTATTATTTTAGTGTATATTGTCAATTTCGATAGATATTATATTGATATATCAATACTGATTTTAATCATACTAAATAACAATTACTGCTATTATTTACCAGCATTACATATTTACAGTTTTTAATATCGAGTTAGTCGTATTTTAGAATAATAGCGTTATCTTTTAATAGGATAATTGGCAAAATCTAATTCACATGTGATGGGTTGCATTCCAAAGGAATGTGAGAGGACAGGTTGCCTGCAAAATGCCAGGACCCAGGACCCTGTTGGTGCCATGTCTCTCTCTAGCCAGTCTAGCAATCTAAAAGCTGAGCAGAGAGCCTTTTTTTTTTCAGGGTGAGCGGAAAAGTATAGTATTTGAGTGGCACTTTTCACGCCTGGCATTCATCAGGCTGAAACCTCGATCACAATCGGCGCTTGACGCTTGGAATGTTGCGCAAATGTCCAGCAGACGTGACAGCAGTTCAAACTGTGGCTCTCTTAAGTGCTCAGGCATGAAACTGTGCCACTCAAACACTATACTTTTCCGCTCACACTGAAAAAAAATTAGAGGGAACATTGGTTGCCAGGCGGCTGCTCTCTTGCGAGCAGGCTCCCAAAGAGCTGGGCACAGTCTCATGGGTGAATGGCTGTGTTGCGCTGTCGTAGCAGCACAACACAACAGCCATGAAGTGAGCATGCTCATGAGCAGCCACCCGGCAAACCCCCTTTCCAGCTGGGCACAGCGCCATTCAGTGATCTAGGGGTATCGCCAAGCCGTGGGAGCGCCTGTTTGCCACCGCCCACGAGCGAGAGCGGAACAGCCGCTCATGCAACCCCCCTCTCCAGCCGTGCAGAGCGCCTTTCACTGGCATTTTAAAGGCGCCAAGCCGCGGGAGCTGGGCAGCGGCAAACAGGCACTCACACGGCTTTGGCGATACCCCTAGGTCAGTGATTGGCACTGTGCCCGGCTGGAAAGGGGGTTTG
This sequence comes from Thamnophis elegans, assembly GCF_009769535.1. Classification (NCBI taxonomy): domain Eukaryota; kingdom Metazoa; phylum Chordata; class Lepidosauria; order Squamata; family Natricidae; genus Thamnophis; species Thamnophis elegans. The sequence goes on along the minus strand of NC_045549.1, from coordinate 32,294,128 downwards.
CCAGGTGGCTGTTCGTGAGTGTGGTCGCTTCATGGCTGTTGTGTTGCGCTGCTACGACAGCGCAACACAGCCATTCACCCATGAGACTGTGCCCGACTCTTTGGGAGCCTGCTCGCAAGAGAGCAGCCGCTCGGCAACCCAAAAATAATAAACCCTCCCCTCATAATAAGGCCCAAGCCATATTTTGTGGGTAAAAAGAAAATAAGAACCTGTCTTATTTTCGGGGAAACACGGTACCTTCTCTATGTTGTCAGGTAAAAAAAATTCTATATCTTTCATAACCTCCATAACATAATTTGCACGTAGTGTAACCATAGAAACAGACATCATTACTGACACTGTTGATATGTGGGTACTATTTTCTGATTCCATTATTCAAAAGTCTCCTTCAGAATTATTATTGTCATAATAACTTATCATCTTATAAGCTTGTATAATATTTCCCCTACCTAAATGTTTTTGTCCCCTCTAATGTACAGTTTTTGAAATCAAGAAATTATTTATCTTTGTTATGTCTTACAAAAACAATACAGGTAACCCTTGACTTACGATCACAACTGAATCCAGAATTTATGTTGCTTAGAAATTTGTTAAGTGAATCACTGCAGTAACACAGTTGTTAAGTGAATCTGACTACTCCATTGACTTTGCTTGTCAGAAGGTCACAAATGGGGATCACATGACCCCGAGACACTGCAACCATTGTAAATATGAACCAATTGTCAAGCATCCAAATGTAAATCACATGACCATGGAGATGCAACGGTCATAAGTTTGAAAAATTGTCATAAGTCGCTTTTTCAATCCCATTGTAACTTCAAGTGGTCACTAAATGAACTGTTGTAAGTTGAGGACTACCTGTATCCTCATGAGAATCTGTTCATACATTATAATTAATTCCAAAATTTTATTGTAAAAGTTTCAATATTCCAATTTTGTCTGGACCCTTAGTCCATTTATAACTTTATAAGATCAAAATCAAAATCTTGTATAACCTTTTACTATGTATTTCAGCTTGTTTAAATTCTTAACCTTATGATTAAAATATTTTTTTCATTCAGGATTGAAGACAGGTTCATTTTCAAATTTCTCCTACAAAAGGTCTCTAATAGCTTAGAAATTAATGAGCGGTTAGAGTGGTTAGAAAGTGAGATTTATGAATCTTTAAAGGTCTTTTCCCTAATTGTAAGCAACATGGCTATTCCTACTTTGAGGTAAGATGGGTAGACTATAAATGTTATGAATGAGTGAATGAAAGAAATATCATCTTCCAACACTCAAGTCAATAGCAAAATGCCATGAAGTCCTGCAGTCACAATGTGAGGAACAGCTGTCTGGAGATTATTGGTCGATCACCCCCAATCTGCCCTCCTCTCCTTATTGAGAGAGTTTCCAAGGAACCAGACTCCTCACTGGTTCTCTTGTCTTTGCTGTGGTTCTCAGTTCACCATACCTCCTAACAATTGCCTTAACTCAATTTAGATTATGGAACTACAGGCATGCAGTTTCTGGCATGTTACCTGAAAGCAATTTGCCTCTTAGAATGAGCGAAACTTCAAGGATACAGATTAAACATTAGGAAGGACATTTTGATAGTGGAATCATTTACCTCAAGGAGAGTTTCTTCCCATTCAATCAGAAGACAGATAGTCACCTATTAGGGATGTTATAGTTAATCCCACAGTGTGTATGGGAGCGGACTTGATGGTCTTTTGGGTCCCTATGATTCTGTGAATGAATCAGGTCTATTCTACTATCTTAATTGAATTATGTATAATGCATGTGTTCGTGTATGAGCATGTATATGTACACACAAACTACACATACACTTTGTCTAGCATCTGTAATTTTTTAAGTAAAGGTAGCAGTACAACTTACAGAATTTTCCAAAAAAATTAAAGGTACCATGCAATTAATTTCACATTACACAAACTTTAGTATTAGTGAGTTTTTAAACAATACCTATCACACATTTTTGGATTTTAAAAGATTTACCTTCTTTTAATGCTTCCTGCAAAGCTATTAACGTATGTTGAGTTCACCTAGAAAAATTAAAGAAAATTCCAGAAATGTTATTTTCTGAAACTATATAAAAGATCCAATCTGGGTTAGTCACCAGGACCCGAGGTTTGGTCTTCTGAACTTTGAACTCATGCTGGAGCCCATCATCAGGGAACATCTCTCTAGCAGTGTGTGTCTAATTTTCCATTATATTATGATTATTGTAAAATGTAGATAGCATTATAGCTTTGAATTATCTTCTTAGACTGAAACATTTGATCAAAATTGACACATAGTGGAGAGAAATACACAGTTGTTGAAATTCTTTTTTTTTCATTAATCTACTCAGTATTCCATAATGACAAAGTGAAAACAGAATATTAGAAATTTCTGTAAATTTATTAAAAAGAAAAAACTGAAATATCACATTGGCATAAGCATTCTGACCTTCACTTCAGAGGTGGGTTCCTCCTGGGTCAGCCCAGATTGGGCGAACCAGTAGTGGCAGCGGTGGGAGGCTCCACCTACCCACTCATCATGCGCATGTATGAGAAAGAGACCGCGCACGAGCAAACCGGTAGTAAAAAAAATGGAAACCCACCACTGCTTCACTTAGTACTTTGTTGAAGCACTTTTGGCAGCAATTACAGCCTCGAGTCTTTTTGAGTATGACACAATAAGCTTTGCACACTGGGATTGGAAGATTTTCTGCCATTCTTCCTTGCAAATCTTCTCAAGCTCACTCAGTGAAACAGGTTTTCATTGAGGATATCACTCTACTTTGCTCCATTAGCTTTTCCTCGTCCCTGACCAGTCTTTCAGTCCCTGCTGCTGAAAAACACTGCCATCACCATGCTTCACTGTTGGGTGATGAATGGTGCCCGGTTTCGTCTAGACATAATGTTTAGAATTGAGGCCAAACAGTTCAATCTTGGTTTCATCAAACCAATGAATCTTCTTCCTCACAGTCTGAAAGTCCTTCAGGTGTTTTTTTTTTTTCAAACTCCAAGCAGGCTTTCATGTGTTTTCCGCTGAGAAGAGGCTTCTGTCTAGTCACTCTGTCATAAAGCCCAGATCAGTGAAGACTGCACTGATGGTTGTCCTTCTGGAACTCTGTCCCATCTCCATACAGGATCTCTGGAGCTCAGTCAGAGCAGCCATTGGGTTCTTGGTCACTCTCTTACTAAGTCTCTTCTCCCCCAATTGCTCAGTTTGACCTGGTGACCAGCCTTGGTTTTACCAAACTTCTTCTATTTGAGAATTCTGGAGGCCACTATGCTCTTAGGAACCTTTAGTGCAGCAGAAATTTTATTATAGCCTTCCCCAGATTTGTGCCTTGCAATAATCCTGTCTCTGAGCTCTGCGTTTCTTTGACCTCATGGCTTTTGCATTGTCAGTTATGAAGCCTTATATAGAGAAGTGTGTGTCTTTCCAGATCATGTCCAATTAATTTAATTTACCACAGGTGGACTCCAATTAAGGGGTAGAAACATGTCAGCAATGATCAAGAGGAATGGGAGGTACCGGACCTAAATTTCAAGTATTGTTGCAAAGGGTATGAATATTTATGCCAATGCATATATTTATTCCAGCCTTTTCTTTTTAATAAATTTACTGACATTTCTAAACATCTGTTTTCACTTTGTCATTATGGGGTTACTGAAAATAGATTAATGAGAAGAAAATTGACAAACATGAAGAAGGTTTGAATACTTTCTCAATGCACTGTATTTGGTTCAAAATCAAAGTAAAATAATAAAGTAAATGTATAGGATTGTAGAATATAGCTAGACTGCAAAATATGCAGACAACATCCTGGCAAATTTGCTAAAAGCTTATTAAAAAGCCAAGGTCAATAGAATGCAAATTTAAGATGCATAATGCCTATATCAAGGCATAGTAGGAAGAATATATGTCACCTTCTTAACAATCATTAATTCAGTGACTATTCAGAGTTACAATGATGCTGAAATAATGGTAGTGACAGCTCATCCCCAACATCATGGCCATTGTAGTGATCCTGCAGCCACGTGATCAATTTTTTTTATGCTTCATAGCCTGTCCCCATTTACAAGCACAGTGTGTACTTCAAATCATTTTCCTCTCCCCCATCCTGATCTCTGCCATTTTGCCTGCCTTCCAATCCACCACCACCAACTACTCCTGCTGCCATGAAGGCCTCCGAAAGGGCCAGAAGATGCCTCAGCACATTTTGTCAGCAGCAGAAAGAAGAAGATGGCAAAAGTCAAGGGGGACCAGGGGAGGGGAGGTGGTAGAGTTCAAGGCACTAGAAAGGACAGCGATAGAGAGATCAGTGGGAGGGGGACTTGAAGTGCAGTTGAGGGCAGCAAGGCAGGAGAGGCATCAGGTCCTCCCCTACTACTGCAGTCAGAGGTGGTATTCAGCCAGTTCTGACAGGTTCTGGAGAATCAGTAGCAGAAGTTTTGAGTAGTTTGTAGAACTGGCAAATAAGCTTGGCCCACCCCCATTGCCTCCCAGCCAATCTTCTTTTGTTGACCTGAACAGGAGAACAGAGCTGGAAACCAGATTAGTGGAGTGGGGAGGGAATGAGGATTTTGCAGTAACCTTCACCCAGGAGTGCCAAGTGAATAGGGATTTTATAGTATCCTTTCCTTGCCACGCCCACAAAGCCACATCCACAAAACCAAGCCACTCCCACAAATGGTGGTAAAAAAAATTGAATCCTACCACTGTGCACAGCCCTTGCTGAATGACTGCAACTAGGACTACCAGAACTGCCATCGCTAAGCAATGCCAGCATGTCATGTTTTCCTTAATAATCACTTCACTTAGCAGTGGAAATCCAAGTCCCAATTAGGGTAATTAAGCAAGGATTACTATATTGGCAAACTCATAATATATATGCAATTCCTTCAACAGAATACAACTTAAGTTATTAATATGTGGTACTATGTTTAAAATAACCTGATATCCAAAAATGAATCTGACACAGAGTTTAATTTACATAAAAACCTTTCCTAGACTGTAACTCTACCCATAAAAGTTGTGATTTCTCTTAACATTTAAATCAAAATTATTAAATAAGGAAAGTTTCTTATTAAATTAATTGCAATTTTTTTACAGAATATTACTGCAGTTGATACTTTCATAACTTGATTTTATTAATGAACTGATATAAATTTAATATTATATAACATGTTTAATATCTATTTTCATGTAACTACTAAAGATAGATGGCTGCAATGGAATTTTATTAGTATAATTTTCATGTCATTTTAAACATTAAAATATTTCTATAAAATAAAAACTGTCCCTTATATGAATAATGTCTTGTTGCTATAGCAGTTGTACTGTCACGTCTTCTGAAATACTCATTCCTTGCTACATAATTTCAATATATGGTATCAGATTATAATCCATCAATTCAAATTTTTTAATAGAAACCTTGCATCTACAGATGAGGAATAATTCAAAAATGATAGATCAGCTATGAATTTTTCAATTTTAAGAATTACTTTTTTGTAATGATTTTGAATATCATAATATAATCTATAATAAAATAAAAAGAGAGAGCCAGTTTGTATAGTGGTTAGGGCACCTGGCTAGAAACTGGAAGACTGTGAATTCTAGTTCTACTTTAGGTTCAAAGCCAGCTGGGTGACTTTGGGAGTAGACATTTCCCTCATCCATAGTGAAGAGACAATGCCAAACAACTTATGAAATCTTTCCAAGAAAACTGCAAAGAATTATCAAGGCAGTTACCAGGATTCAATGGTGACTCAAAAGCACACCCACACACAAATGCACACAAAACATGAAGGGAGAAAACAAAGCATTTATAAAAGGACCTTGAACAGGTTGATGGAGAAAATGAATTTTAAAAATACTTCCATAAGCTTTGATTAATATTCAGTTGCAGAGTACTAATATAACAATGGATATAAATGATTAAGTTTCCTTTTTTGTTAGTTTAAATGAATCACCTCATTTTATCTTACCTCTGCTATAAGGACAATTATCACACAATTTTTCTTCCAATATTTAGATATTCCATTGAAAAGAGAATTCAATGTATTCATCAAATAACTTTCCTTTTTTCTTCGCACTGATGATATACCAATTACTAGGAATGCTAACATACAGAAAATATTTTATTTTATATAATAGCAATATCTAAAATAAGCAATTGTCAAAAATAACAAAACTCATTATAATTTGGGAACTTATATAGACGTTTGTACAATAATTTTTTGAAAAACATATACAGGTAGTCCTCAACTTACAAAAGTTAATTTAGTGACTGCTGAAAGTTACAATGGCCCTGAAAAAATGACTTATGACTATTTTTCACATTTACGACTGTTGATGCATTTCCTTGAACATGGGATCAAAATTCAGATGCTTGTCAATCAACTCATATTTATGATAGTTAGAGTGTCCTGGTGTCATGTGATCACCTCACCTTTTGTGACTTTCTGACAAGCAAAGTCAATTAGGAAGCCAGATTCACTTAACAACCATGTTATTAACTTAATAAATGTGATTCACTTAACACAACAATGATCAAGAAAGATCATTAAAATGGTGCAAAACTCACTTAACTGTCTCGCTTAGCAACAGAAATTTTGAGCTCAGTTGTGGGTATAAGTGGAGGACTATCCGTAAAAAGAAGTGAATATAAAGTGTATGTATAATATCTTGATTATTTCAATAATTTACAAATAATATCATTTTTCATAGATCATTCATTGATTTCCCCCAATTTATAAGCTATTGTATATATACCCAAGAAATCTATCTTGTATTATTTAAGTTCTTTACAGACATTACTCTACTTATGAACTTTAAATTATAAATTTTCACCAATACAAACAAACCTGTTAACAATTCAATGTAGAAGTTCCCAAAGTTAGGAGAAGGCAGGAAAGGGTTAGTTTACAGCCCACCACATATGCCTGTGATGCACCATAAACTAAATAATGCTTTCCCACCTTCTTCCAACTTCCACTCACAACTTCACTTCCTGATCCTCCCTCATACAGTTTGTTGCTACTTAAGTAAAGTAAGAGCCAGGGACGTGCAGTCAGGGGAGGCAGGGCTTCACCACTGTCATGATGAAAAGAAAAAAAAGTTAAAAGGAAAAAGACAGAGGTAGTTGCTGCCAGTCACAGTGGATGACTCTGCTTAGTGATTAACTGCAGAAGGAGGCGAGAGAACCACGTGCCTCCTTTCGACTATCGTTATGATCACTTAAGCAGAGTTAAGCAAGGGTTAAAAGGCGAAAAATTCCTTATGCAAAGGAGGCACGTGGTTCTCTTGCCTCCTGCTCTGGTAGCAGCAGCTCTTGCCTTTTTCTTTTTACATTTTTTACATTTTCATCATGGCGGACAAGAGGAGAGTTGAAATCCTCTGTGACACAGCTGGAAAAGCTTTGTGGGTCGGACGGAGGGAGGGGGGACGAATTCAAAATTATTGTAATTTAATTTGTAAGTAATTTTTATTGTGAGTAATTTGTGTGTGTGTGTTTGTGTTTGTGTGTGTGTGTGTGCATGTGTTTCTTTCTTCACTTCACTCAAACAAACTCTCAATTTGAGAGAGAGTTTGTTTGAGAAGAGAGGGAAGGGGCAGAGGCAGGGAGGGCAGCCTTGTTTGAGAAGAGAGGGGCAACCCGCCTCTGCTGGCGGGCTGGTGCTTTCTTTCTTTTGCCTGCTGTGCCCCCTTCCCTTTCTCCTCTCCCCTCCCACCAGGAGCCCCATCCTGCTCCTTTCTTCCTCCTCCTCTCCCCTTTCTTTGCCAGCTGCCGCCTTGCCCCCCCCCCGCCTCCTCCGTCCCCGCTGCTGTGTCCAACAGGAGTCTCACATTTATGGCGGACATAAACACAAGATGCCTGTCAGACACAGCAGCAGGGACATTGCTTCTCACCGCTGCTGCACTCTGCCGCCTCTCTCCTCCATCCCCGCCGCTGTGTCCGACAGGCGTCTCGCGTTTATGGCAGACATAAACGCAAGACACCTGTTGGACACAGTGGTGGGGACGTTGCTTCTCACTGCTACCATGCTCTGCCGCCTTGCCTCCCGCCCTCCTCCATCCCCGCAGCTGTGTCGAACAGGCCTCTCGCATTTATGGTGGACATAAACGCGAGATGCCTGTCGGACACAGCGGCGGGGATGTTGCTTCTCACTGCTGTCGTGCTCTAACACCTCGCCCCCCGCCTCCTCCATCCCCGCCACTGTGTCCGACAGGCGTCTCGCGTTTATAGCAGACATAACGTGCGACGTCTGTCGGACACAGCGGCGGGGACGTTGCTTCTCGCCGCTACCATGCTCTGCCGCCTTGCCCCCCGCCTCCCCCATCCCCGCCGCTGTGTCCAACAGGCAACTCGCATTTATGGCGGACATAAACGCAAGATGCCTGTTGGACACAGCGGCAGGGACGTTGCTTCTCACTGCTGTCGCGCTCTACCGTGTTGCCCCCTGCCTCCTCCATCCCCGCCGCTGTGTCCGACAGGCATCCCGCTTTATAGCAGACATAAACGTGAGACGCCTGTCGGACACAGCAGCGGGGACGTTGCTTCTCGCCGCTGCCGCGCTCTTGCTTCACCAACCGTGATCCTCACTGCACATCACTGGTAAGAGCAGCATACTGCACAAGTTTTTTATACTTCTTTGGACTTTAAAACAAAATGGACATGAATAGCCTCTCAGAACCTAACCTCCTTGTAAGTAGAGGAATATTTGTATTTTAACTACCTGCTGTTGTTTTCTGTCATTTCTTATAGATGTCAGCAGGAATATTATGAGTATCTAACAGTACTATATTTCCACCATCCCAATAGAATACTGCAGTAGCTTTGTGCAAAGCTGTTGACAACATACACTTTTATGGAAATTAATCACTAGTAAACTAATGTAGTCTAATGCAGTGGTTTCACCTGGAAGAAGTAGGACTAGTATGCTACTGAGTCAAATAGATTACCAAGAAAAATTTGCCATTTTCCCAGTTAAACTTTCACTTGAAGTTAGTAGATAGAATAGAATAATAACAGTTATCTAAGCAGTGCACTAAACAAAAGGAAAATGTAACCGTCCAGTTTATGTATTTTGGTTTTCATTTTTACTTAAGATTTTAAACAATTCTCTAATAGGGTTTCTTCATATAAGAAACTAAGTGCAACATACTTTCAAATGTGGACATATGGTATCATCTCTTGTGTTCACAGATTTGTTTTTATCAGATATACACATTCAAATAAATAATGTAGAAACACTTCTTTCCTTAAAGAAAACTGCCAGAAATGTGATGTTTGCACGATTACACAATTAACACACATGTAAAAACTCTTCTCTTCTACATTAAATTTATTCTCACCCCCAGTTCTGCTCTGCCCAGTTATTACTTTTGGGTAAATAGCATCTTCATTTTTCCGGAGATGAGGCAGTATAGTAGTAAATAGTTTCAGGATGTATTGAGGGTTTGCTGGTAAGGTTCAGGCCTTTCCACTCCAAGTAATCTTAAAGAGAAGAAAGGAGACACTGATAATCCAAACATAAACAATTAATTGTCCACAATATCAAGATGCTATTCTCAAGCGCTGATCCAAACCCTGTAATATGATAATGTAAACAAAAATATCAAGGGTGCATTCTATAAACAGTAAAGCGTACTATGATAATTTAGGCAGCGTTATCTGTAAATTACTGTCTTCCAGAAATTTGAGTGCTATAATTTCCACAATTCATAGGCAGCATGGCGTGAAAACTGGGAATTCTACAAATTTAGTACCATTGTAACAGAGGACATCCAATTGGGATATTAAATTATACGGCCACTATTTTTATGCAGGCTTTTCTCAGTACATTGTTAAATTTAAAATTTATCCACCCACTAGTCCTGTTTCACATATGGCACATCATTAAGATTTACCTTACAATATACTTTTTAATCCTTTCTATTGATGGAATTGACCCTTAGCAATAATACTCTATGTGTAAAACTGAATATGTGCTATGCATATTTTCCATGCTAGCACACTGTGTATCCATTTGAAACTAATGGTGCTAGTTGATTGAGGATCTTATACAGTACAAAGAAGAAAGGAAAACAAGACTTCATTTTATATGCCAAAATGCACGTCAATTTTACAGTGGCTTTTTCTCCCTCTAAGTAATATGTAGTTCAGTGCAAGAAAACATTTTTGTTTAAATAAGCAATCATGGGAGTCGCCTATCTCAGATATAAAACCTAGAGGGCAAAACGCCTGAATACTAGAAAGCAACTATTAATTACATAAACTGATTGATGAAATCCTTTCACAAAAGCATTTATTTATTTAGTGTTTATATACTACTGGATTCAACCAAAATGTTTCCTAGCAGTTTACAGAATAAAAATATAAGAATATCAATAAAGCCAATAAACATGAACAACTATAAAGCACCAAATATTAGTGTCCATTCTTCTCACAAATGTCCTCAACTCTGTTTCCAGGTGGACACAAATGATGGTGCCAGTCTAATTTCAAGGGGTGTCTCATAACACAGGAGCCCCAGCAGAAGAAAACTTTCTCTAAACTCCAGCTCCTTTTGCCTCTCTTACAGATATTGGCAGGAGGCTTGCACTAGAAAAGCTGGGAAGGCCACCTCTGTGCCAAAAAGGCAATTCTGTCTGTAAGTACTTTAGTATCAAGCCATGTAGATTTTAAAGATCAAACCAGTGCTTTGAATTGCACCCAGATACTTTTAGTCTGCAACAGCATCTCTAAAACCAATATTACATTACTACAAATCATGGAATTGCTCTTTGAAGGGAAAGTCTCTTCAAAGGCTATCACCACAGTTTAGGGTGATCCTTTCTACAATTCTGTCTTGCCTGGGTTCACCTTAGCTTATTTTCTCCATCCAGACCCAAGTGGACTGTAAGCACCAATTTTTTTTTTGTATTTTGAATAATACATTCATTTAAAATATTTAAAATGTGAAGTTAAACAGTACAAAATAGGATCAAAAACATCATAAAACAGTAGAACCCTTGATTTAACAGATTAAAACAGCAAAGGTCATCCATTAAAACAGATTAAAAAACAAAACAAAAATTAGAATGCCAAATAAATGATGAAAGGGATTGTTTTATGCCCCCCCCCAACAGCCATGGAGTTAGACTGTAGTAACATAATTGGAATAGATTATTCACACTGTTAAATTGCTTGTGTGAATATGACATCATTGATACAAAGAAGAATCAGTTCAAACAAACATTGTCTTAATTATAGTTGTCAGCAGATATAATTTTGAAGCTGAAGTAACATAATAGTCTTATCTGACTATTATCATCGACCCTGAAAAGCGAGATCCATACAGTAATTTGGCTTCTGGTGCTTTCAATGCTTGCAAGAAAGTATCATTCACACTCACTGCATCTATTTGTTGGGGAAATGATTTAAATGTGTCTTATTTAAACCTGGTGAATTAGACAATTGTTTATATGGATTACTGAGTACATTTCAAAAGAAATGTCCCCCTTGGCCCTTTACTTCTGAGGGGGAAAATGTCAAACAGCTTACCTGCTGAGCGGGATGGGGGGAGTCAGCTATATGCAAAAACTAATAATCTTAATTAGCCTTATTTAGCTCATGCATTTCAGGAAAAGAATCAAGCCATGTTTTCCTTAACTTCATCATTTCAAATTAGGAGAATAAAGGAATGTGGAGATATGTGCCCAATTATATCCACATAAAATTAGATAGACTAGTGTTTTGTACGTGATCATATCCTGAGCATTGATCACACATGTACTCTACTATTTGAAAGAGACACATATGTCTGCAGCAGTAATGTGCGGTGAGATTTATGGCTGGTGAGGCAAGCGGGCAAAAGCCGCATTGCTGCCCCAGCGTCTGCCATAGAGGCGGGACGCCTCTATGTTGGACATAGCCGCAGGGCTTTCGGATGCCCTGGCGCTGTGTCTGCCTCTATGTCATGTCGACCATATAATAATATAATAATAATAATAATATAATAATAATAATAATAATAATAATAGAGATGCCAGAGTCAAAGAAAAAGAACTAGAAAAAATCATGAATATGACCTGGCAATCGAAACTACACGGCTATGGATGAAGCATGTAACAGTGATACCCATTGTCATCGGGGCACTTGGCACCATGTCCAAGAATTTACAAGATACATCAACAAATTGCAGCTTCCTGCAATAACACCAGCTGAACTGCAAAAAACTGCGCTACTCAGAATATCTTATATTTTAAGAAGGTACTTGGTTGATACCTAGGACGCTGGCATCAAACCGTAAACCATTAGCACTAGTCAATGGTATTTGTAATGCATTTTTGAATGTTCAGTTGGCTGTTTCATGTTTAATGAATAAAGTAAATAACAACAACAACAACAATAATAATAATGCAGTTTGGCATGGAAAATGTGCCAATGTATCCATAAAAAGGGGCAAAATCACTATATGTGAGGGAATTGAAATGCCCAATGGCCAACTAATTAAATGCAACGAAAATGAAGTCTACAAATATTTAGGCATTCTTCAGTTGGATAACATCAAGCATGGAGAAGTAAAACTATTGTCAGGGGAGAGTACACCAACAGAGTTAGGAAAATTTTGAAATCTAAATTGAATGGTGGAAATACAATCAAGGCCATAAATACCTGAGCAAAACCAGTTATAAGATACACAGCTGGTATAGTTAACTGGACACAAGCTGATTTGGACATTTGGACCGAAAAACCAGGAAACTAATGACAATGCACTACAGTTTACATCCACGTGGTGATACTGATAGACTGTACCTGCCCCGAAAATCAGGTGGCAGAGGATTTACAAGTGAAGCAAACAGTTGAAGAAGAAAACATGCACTGGATGATTATTTAAAGAAAGTCAAGAACATCTACTAATTGAAGTAAAGAACAAAAATCTATTGAAGGTCAACAGATGAAACAAGAATACAGAAAAGATGTGATAAAATCAAGAATGGAGAGTTGGCAGAACAAAGCATTGCATGGCCAATTTCCGGAAAAAATAAAAGATAAAGTGGACAATGAAAAAACATGGTTATGGTTAACAGCAGGTACAATAAAGAAAGAAACAGAGTCACTAATCCTGGCTGTGCAAGAACAAGCTATCCGCACAAATGCCATTAAGGCCAAAATCGAAAAATCCTCTGATGATGCCAAATGCAGGCTTTGCAAAGAAGCTGATGAAACTGTTGATCACATATTCAGCTGCTGTAAAAAAATCGTGCAGACTGATTATAAATTGCGGCACAATTCAGTAGCACAAATGACCCATTGGAATTTGTGCAAAAATTATAATGTTAAAACAGCAACAAACTGGTGGGAACATCAGCCTGAAAAAGTCACCGAAAATCCGGTCAAGATCTTGTGGGATTTCCCTATACAAACCGACAAAATACTGGCGCTGTAATACTGGCTGTATTACAAGCACAGAGCAAGCAGCAAACTCAATTTTCAGTGCCATTTTCTAGAACTATTTTCTGAAAGGGCTTACCTTACTTGGACGTCATTTAGATTTTAATGGGAAAGCCACAGAAGTTTGGAAGTAAAAGTACTGTATCTCCAACTGAACAAAGTGTTGTGCTGTCCTTCCTTGAAACAAACCCGAATTTGTACTTTCAAGTTGAAGGCGTGTGCCAGGGACAGAGTCCTACCAAAACGCAACTTCTTTGCTATAACTTCAAGAAGCAAAGAGCTTCATATATAGAGATCAAAGCAAACGATGAAGGCAGAGCGCCCACCTCCTCGAAGGAACCCAGATCCCGAAAGCTAACAGGGGAGGGAGCGCACGGTCGGCAGTGGAGCTCAACTTCGGGAGCTGCTTGCCGAGAGAAATGGCATCGGTGGAAGTTGAAACTTGGGAGCACCCTCTCGGACGGTGCAAGCAACTCTCACTGCCCTTGCCTAATGCTGGAGAGCCGAAAGTTGAGCTCCTCCAGCGAAAAAAAATTAGGCGCAGTTGGGGCCCTTGTTACACAGCCCCCCCACTCCCACCCCGGTTTTCGTTGCTCTCACCTTCAATTTGTGGAAGCTTAGGTACCACGTCAAGGAGAAGGCTGCGCTCAGGCAGACACACTTCAGGGCGCCTCTCAGCCTGAACTCATCTCCTAGCCACCCTGGGAATTCCACGGCTGCCACGCGCAATAATGGCACACCGTCCCTTCTTTGTTGCCTCTTGGCAGCAGCGGAGCGAGAGAACGCAACGCACGTCTTCCCGGCGGATTCCAGATGTTCCAAGATTCTCGGCACAGCTAGGGCAACCTTTTTCTGAGACACCCCCCCCCCCCAGGGCGGCTTCTTATTGGATATTCCGCCTCTTAGATAGCGCAAGTGTGTTGCCTGGGATCACATTTCGCAGAGCTCCTATCCCGGGTTTTGCAACCGCGGGACCCCAAAGTAGTCCAACTAGCTGCGCGAGCAACTAGTTGCTCCCTTGCAGCTTTTTCGTTCCTTTGGGAATTGGATAGCAGGCGCCAAGATCGACTGCGCCAAGTATTATCTATATACTATAGAGAGGTCCCCAAACTTGGCAACTTTAAGACTTGTGGACTTCAATTCATAGCTGGCTTGAGAATTCTGGGATTTGAAGTCCACAAGTCTAACATTGCCAAGTTTGGGGACCACTGAACTATAGGATCTGGAGTCATTCCAAATAGAGTCTGTGGAATCAGAGAAGAATTCCCATAATGTGCCAAGTATACTCTGTAGAAACAAGGCAGGGAAAGTATGCATAGGATGACTTCTAGAATTCTTTCCAACTACTCTTCCAACAATCCCATCCACTAAGTGCATCTGTATTGCTTCTTCTAGTTATACTCAACAATATCATATGTCATCTGTATTTCTTCGTATAACAAACAATTATTTCAGTATGTGTTATCCAATTGTGCTAAATCTGTGTGCATAGGTGGCCACTAAAGAAAACAGGCAGATTGAATACATTACTTACGTTAGTGTCAGGTGACCAAGGAATGGGAGGCATGGAATGGAGAAGTTGCAGCATCTGAACCACTGCTTAACTACCTCTTTCATAGGAACGCATGGGGCAGAGTGGATTTCTTACTGGAATGTTTTCTCTCCAGGCTTGATCTGGCTCATTTTTTAAAGGTGATATTTATTTTGCTTTCCCACACATGAAATGCCTTCTCAGTTTTTGGATAGGCATTTGAACTGTAAGCCACCCAGATCATTGGCTGAGATGGGAAGCTATGGAAATTGAATAAATAAATACAAATAAATAAATAAATACTATTAATGGACAGATAAATAGGGTTTCGAGGCCCTGATGTCTTTCCCTCATTCTGTTGGGCGGGAATAAAAAACAATACTTACAATTGAATGAACATTCGTTCATGAAAGATTTCAGTTATTCTATGTTCACTTAATCAAATTAAATAATTTTATAACAACTCTACAATCCAAACCCATTGAAGATTTTTAGCATTTTAGCATACCATTTTATAAAAATTATAGGCAGTAATAGCAATATGTTTATGTACACAAATACACAAATGTTAAAAACTTCATGTGAAATATAACAATTTTCAGTGGAAGTTGCCAAGTACAATATCAGAAGAGTTAAAGGCAGTCATGAAATTCAATTTTTTTTACTACCAGTTCTGTGGGTGTGGCTTGGTGGGCATGGTGTGGTTTGGTGGCGTGACTTGGTGGGCATGGCAGGGGAAGGATACTGCAAAATCTCCATTCCCACCCCACTCTGGGGCCAGCCAGAGGTGGCATTTGCCGGTTCTCCAAACTACTCAAAATTTCCGCTACCGATTCCCAGAACCTGCTGGATTTCACCCCTGATTAAAGGCCTACATTTCTTGTTGAAGCTTAGTTTCTCAGATCAAGACTTATTGTTGCAACATGCATTTTGAACTGCTGACCATTACTATAATGGAACGATGACTATCCTGTTAAGCCAGATGTACCTGACAGATCACTGTTCAAGAATGCCAAAACAGAGGATCATAAGAAGTTTTGTTCTTAAATTCAAATGCATTAGATTTTCACAAAATGTTATGTTGTGGTATTTGTATTTACAATTTCTAATTCATTTCTCATAAATTTCATATTTTTGTTTATTCAAGTTCAACTATAAACAGGTAGAGAGCAATACTAAGATGCATATATATAAGATGCACATTAATATCCTTAACTTGTTTTGGAACTATCTTCCTGCATTAACAATTTACAATGACAGTTTTACTACCCCTCTTAATAGTCATTATGAATCATACATGATTGTTTGTTTATTGTACCCATGAGTGTACTAGAGTGTGTAATGAGTGTACTTTTGTGGCAACATAAATTGCCTTTCCTATATAATTTGTGCTGCAATTTCTAGAATACAAAAATCTGCATCATAAATTAAAGGAATCATATTATTTGATATCTATCTACTATGATGTTCATGACATACATTTCATAATTAAACACAAAATTATTAGTATACAGAAACTAATATTTAAGTTATAAGGCACTTATATTGTGGAATATGGTGTGTGTATTCTCATAGTAATAATTATTTATAATATGTAGTTCAACCAAATGTATGTTGGATTGTAAATGACTGAAGTATCAAGTAGATAACACGAATACAACTATGCTTGTTACAACTTTATAATCTGTGAAAAAAATTTAAATTGTGTTAAAACAATGTCATGGAAATAAAATTAAAAATACATTAAAATTTCACATAGTGTCTTTTTAATGTTAACTACTAATTCATTAAAATAACATAATAATCTTAATAATAATGTAATGAATTACTTGTAGTATCAGCATGTATTAGTATTATAAAGTGTGTCTGAGATCGACAGCTGTTTAAATTTGAACAATGGGTATATAAATATCAGAAATCTACTACAAAATATTTTAAATCAGATTAAAAATAGAAAAGTGATTTTTAAAAAATATCTTATGCTCAAGAACAAATTTGATGAAGCTGAAGGCATCATACAACTCTGAATATGTGCTTTGAGAAGTGAAGACAGGTCAGCTGAGAAAGTTTCACTCCAAGCATTTCTAACTTTTGATCTGAACTATTTCAAAATATGTGTGTAACATATAGAAATTATAAGGCTTTGCTGAATTTATCAAATAATCTGGACATAAACATTGTCCTAGCTCACAGCAAGCCTTTAATTAAATTTTGTAAGAGCTACTAGACTTTTTCTTTCTTTCACAAATTTTCTCACAAAACTAGAAAGACTAGCACTGGGGAAAGTACTCTTATTATACTGACATCTGGTGAAAATAAAAACCAGACTTTTCCATAGGATTATTTCTGCATATTGGGAATAGAATAGTGATAGTTCTACTTAATCCTATGGTACTGTGCTGTGAGATTCCTCAACCATTTAAACATTATATGAAGCCAATGAGTGAAAGGGATCTTGGAGTCCTAGTGGACAACCATTTAAATATGAGCCAGCAGTGTGCAGCAGCTGCCAAAAAGCCAACAGAGTTCTAGGCTGCATAAACAGAGGGATAGAATCAAGATCACGTGAAGTCTTAATACCACTTTATAATGTCTTGGTAAGGCCACACTTAGAATACTGCATTCAGTTTTGGTCACGATGATGTAGAAAAGATGTGGAGACTCTAGAAAGAGAGCAGAGAAGAGGAACAAAGATGATTAGGGAACTGGAGACTAAAACATATGAAGAAGGGTTGCAGGAACTGGGTATGTCTAGTTTAATGAAAAGAAGGACTAGGGGAGACATGATAGCAGTGTTCCAATATCTCAGGGACTGCCACAAAGAAGAGGGAGTCAAACTTTTCTCCAAGGCACCTGAGGGTAGAACAAGAAGCAATGTGTGGAAACTAATCAAGGAGAGAAGCAACTTAGAACTGAGGAGAAATTTCCTGACAGTTAGAACAATTAATCAGTGGAACAGCTTGCCTCCAGAAGTTGTGATGCCCCAACAGTGGAAGTCTTTAAGATGTTGGATAGTCATTTGTCTGAACGGTATAGAGTTTCCTGCCTAGGCAGGGGGTTGGACTAGAAGACCTCCAAGGTCCCTTCCAACTCTGCTATTGTATTGTATTGTATAGTGAAGTCATCAGTTATCTGTCAAAATGGCATTATCAAAATACTGATGATACCCAGCTGTTTTTCTTCATCATCTGAAGCTGATGTTAATAATGTAAGGCTTTGCTGGGAGACATTTTTTAATCTAATTATCAGTTACCTATCTATTTAGGGATGGGGAGTAATCTATGAAAGAAGAAATACATAGGGTTTTTAAAAACTCCCTCACACTTCATCTGGCATTATTTTTTACCAGATTTGGCTGCTCAATACCTATTATTATTCCTAAGTAAGGATAGATTGGCTATGGTGATTCATGGTCTGATAACCTCTCAGCTGGCTCTGTGCCTCCATGGTCATTTTTTATTTTTTTTTGTGCTGCAGAAGACACAGGGTACTTTGCTTGAGAATATATCTATGTCTGAGAGAGACAGGAACAGGAAATGGCAAAATCAACCTTACATAAACTGAATGCAGGTATATTGGGAAGTTCATGTAAGCATAAATAAACCTAGCTAATTTCTGTGATTTTGAGGACTAACTAGACTCAGAAACTAATGTAACCATAGAGACAGATGGAAGATGAGGGAATGTAGTACATTTAATAACCACTTATTCTTGATGCTGGAAATTAATGATTTTTCAAACATTTTTTGGGGGAAAAACCTTCCATGATTTCCATCCCCCAACAAATGATATTCTTAGCAAACAATTTCCTGATTTGGGGGTGGCTTTGGGGGTGGGGCGGAACAGACGCTGCACAAATGCAATTACCTTTTGTGTTCCCTGAAAAATCACAAATTCTTGTCCTAAAATTACCAGACATTGTGAGGCTTCAGCACTGCTAACCACATCACGGAGGTGTGTAAAAGATAGTAGAGGAAGGCAAGAGCTTTTGATTTCAGGTACCGTAGTTGTAGTTCCCTCCATCTCAAGGGACAGCTTAGGTTTCCTGAAACAACTTCCACCCATTCTGTCCTGTTGGCTCTTCTCCTGTTTTAAGGTTTAGTCCACTGTAGGAATCTTCAATTTGATAAAGTAAGTACTATTATATTAATCTTAACTACAGACTGCTGTTCATTTGTTTCATTTATGTTAATAAGATGCAAACATTTTGTGGACCCTTTTACAATCTTAAACTTGACAGTGGACTCAAAAAACTTTGGCTTACCAGGGTGACATAAACCAAAGCTTTTTTTCTATCCACGTATATTGTATTAGCAATTTTAAAATATTTTTTTGTGGACCCTTGAAAGGGTTTTGCAGATCTCCAAGGTTGTCTAGTCCACACTTGGGGAACCATGAGATACCAGAAAAGAGGATGAACAGTTGAACCATGACTGATACTTTTGCATACATGCTCATACATACTCTTGGGCCCGGCGAGCTCAAGTAGTACTCAGCCTAGAATCATGGATCCCGTTGATTCGGGATGCATGCGACTCTACAGCGAAGGGATTGGCGATGCCGTACCGACGCTAAAGACTTAAGTCAAGTCAATACATGCAATACTTCTCCGCCTCCAATTCTGGACTGAATAAGAGAGTCAGAAGGAACTTTGGAGGTTTTCCAATCTGGTTGGATTGCTCACTCATGAAACCCTATGCCATTTCAGATAAACGGTTATCCAATTTCTTCTTAAAAACTTCCAGTGTTGAAACATTCACAACTTATGGAGGCAAATTATTCCACTGATTCATTGTTCTGTCAGGAAATTTCTCCTTAACTCTAGGTTGCTTCTTTCCTTGATTAATTTCCATCCATTGCTTCTTGCCCTGCCTTCAGGTGCTTTGGAGAATAGCTTGACTCCCTTCTTCTTTGTGGCAGCCCCTCAGATATTGGAACACTGCTATCATCTAGTCCTTTTCATATCTAGTCCCTTCTTTTCATTAAAGACTGAGCGCGCCTCTTCTCCTTCTCACGAAATTCCTCAACTAACACCACCTCATCGCCGTGAGTGGAGATGCCGCGCTACGACCAAAAAAGACACTTTATGACGACCCCGCCGTCGCTAAGTGATTTATTGGGGCCTTACGCCGCTGAACGCCGCCTTTCCCCTCCCGCTCTTCCAGCAGACGGGACCGATCTCCTCCAGTTGCCGGCAGGAGCGTAACACCGCCCACACGCCGCGGGCCCTCAGCTGCTGTGGCAACGGTTGCCTTGTAATGGCGGCGGCGCGGCGGCGGCAGTTCCCCCTCTTCTCGCTGCTCGCCACGATGATCCCATAACTTGAAAGCCCCGCCCAGCGCAAAAGGGGAGATTCGCGTCCGCCTCTTTGGATTTTGCGGGCTTTCCGTGGTCTCCATGGAAGCCGACGCGCCAGTTCAAGTCCTTTCAAGGGAGGTGGGAATGAAAGAATAGGGGAAAAACAAACAAAAGGGAGGGGAATTGTACGCCTAGCTCCCAAGTGACAGGAGTGGATAAATGCCGTTACCTCCTACCCGGCCCCATCTCACTTCCGGTTCTGTGGCAAGGCAACTTCCTTTTCAGCATAAGAAGGAACTGCTGGGGAAGGTGAAGCGGGGCTGCGGCCAGTTTTGCTGGGTTCCGCTGGAATGATGTAATCAGCCTGGTAACGGTTAAAGGAGGGCCGGCACCTGGTGCGGTGGGGAATAAGAGAATCTGCCCCGGGGAGCGGGACGGTGGAGAAAATCCTCATACGGAGTCGGCTCTGTTCAGCTAGCTCCCCAATGAAAGGGATCTATTATCAGCGTCTGGGATAAGGCACGTTATGAAGGCGGAGGGACGGAGGATACACATACGCGTATTTTTTTCAGTACCAAGGCATTGTTGATTAGGCAGTTTGTACAATATTTGGCTTTGTATACTGAGTGCTAGCTCAAACCGTATTAGGAAAAAAAATGGGCACCTGGCTCCTTAAATAAATAAAAAAATTCCACCAGAGCATGTTATTGAAATCTTGGCAGTGCAAATGACTTGCCTTTTTAAAGTACTATTCTGCTGTTCTGTTAAACTTTTCTTTATGGCTTGTAGAGGATTGGCATCCAGAATTAATGCTTAGGGGGGTGGGTGCTTTGTGGAGAAAATTAGGTGGCAAATCAAAATATGACCTTTACAGGCAACAAGGGATAGTATCTGAAATTCTTTACTTTTCAATAGACATACATATGCTGTTTGCTAAATAAATAAATAAATTTACTGTAAAATCAGCCAATTAACAAAAGCTATCAGTTCAGTTTTTATTTAAAAAGTAAGGCAATTAGGCTGCACAATGCTGTAGGATGTAATCAAGTTTTATAATACTTGTTATACCTTTTCCTCTTTTCTATGTTGTTGTAGAAAATGATTATAGATCTATGGAGATATTTCTACACAAATATCTTTCGATTTTGGCTAAAGTGGATCTTAAGACTGGTAACTGGAAAATGTGAACTGCAGCGTATTTGCAATGGCACAAGGAAAAATGCAAAAAGAACACTACGAATAGGTAATAAATATGTAAATACATTATTATGACAGTCTTTCATATTAGCCAATGCAGGCCAAAAGATGATCTGAAAAGCTGTGTAATTTTCAAAAAATTTGAAAGTCCTTCAGTAGCATTTAAATAATTGGTAATATTTGTAATAGCAAGCCAAATATTTCGCTATACATGGTACAGAACCATTATGTATTAGCTTATCTTTACATTGGGTCTTTTTTCCATATAGAACTGTTGGAACAGTAATAGTTGGATTATTTATATAGCTACAGGTGAAACTCTAAAAATTAGAATATTGTGCAAAAGTTCATTTATTTCAGTAATGCAACTTAAAAGGTGAAACTGATATATGAGATAGACTCATTACATGCAAAGCAAGATAGTTCATGCCGTTTGTCATAATTGTGATGATTATGGCTTACAGCTCATGAAAACCCCAAATCCACAATCTCAGAAAATTAGAATATTACATGCAATCAATAAAACAAGGATTGTACATAGAACAATATTGGACCTCTGAAAAGTATAAGCATGCATATGTACTCAGTACTTGGTTTGGGCCCTTTTGCAGCAATTACTGCCTCAATGCGGTGTGACATGGAAGCTATCAGCCTGTGGCACTGCTGAGGTGTTATGGAAGACCAGGATGCTTCAATAGCGGCCTTCAGCTCTTCTGCATTGTTCGGACTTGTGGCCCAACAGCGGCCGGCTGAGCTGTTGCTGGAATCTGACAGCGATGAACACTATGGGACTGCCCTGGAGGCTGAGGAAGATTCTGGGAGGTGTTCGGAGTCAGAGCAGGGACTAAAGAGGCCTGTTGGCCACCAGATGGCATCTGAGTCGGGGAGCAGTGAGGAAGAACAGAGGGAAGCTGTTCCTGATGTACATATGCATAGGGCTGAGAGGAGGAGGGAGCAGCTTTGGAAAAAGGCTCACAGAAGGAAATAGGAAACAGGTGGCTACTGATTGGCCCCTCCCAGAGAGCTTATAGGTGTGGCAACGGGAGGGGAATTTTGCAGGAAGCAAAGTTTACTAATCTAGGCGAAGTGAAAGATTGGGAGAATTTCGTGAGTTCAAGCCTTGTTTTCATAGAGATAATTTTCTGGGCTCCTAGCCAAGGGGTTGCTTATCTCCCTCCTTAGTTGTGGCAGACAGCCAAGTCTGCGTCAGTATATTTTAGAGGCTTTGGGACAGAACAGGTCTCATGTCTCTCATCTTTCTCTTGGCAATGCCCCATAGATTCTCTATGGGGTTCAAGTCAGGCGAGTTTGCTGGCCAATCAAGCGCAGTAATCCCATAGTCATTGAACCAGGTTTTGGTGCTTTTGGCAGTGTGGGCAGGTGCCACGTCCTGCTGGAAAATGAAGTCAGCTAGTCTGAGGAAGGAAGCATGAAGTGCTCCAAAATCTCTGGTAGATGACCGTGTTGACCCTGGACTTAAAGAGGCACAGTGGACCAACACCAGCAGATGACATGGCTCCCCAAATCAACAGAGACTGTGGAAACCTCACACTGGACTTCAAGCATCTTGCAGTGTGTGCCTCTCCATTCTTCCTTCATACTCTGAGTCCTTGGTTTCCAAATGAGATGCAAAAGTTGCTCTCATCAGAAAGGACTTTGGACAACTGAGCAACAGACCAGGTCTGTTTTTCTTTAGCCCAGGTAAGATGCTTCTGACGTTGTTTGTTGTTCAGGAGCGGCTTGACAAGAGGAATACGACATTTGAAGCCCATGTCCAGGATCAGTCTGTGTGTGGTGGCTCTTGATGCACTGACTCCAGCCTCAGTCCACTCCTTGTGAAAGTCCCCAACACCTTTGAATGGCCTTTTCCTGACACTCCTCTCCATGCTGTGGTCATCCCTGCTGCTTGTGCATCTTTTTCTTCCACACTTTTCCCTTCCACATAACTTTCTATTAATGTGCTTTGATACAGCACTTTGGAACATCCAACTTCTTTTGCAATTACCTTTTGAGGCTTTCCCTCCTTATGGAGAGTGTCAATGATGGTTTTCTGCACAACTGTCAGGTCAGCAGTCTTTCCCATGATTGTGATTCCTACTGAACCAGACTGAGAGACCATTTAAAGGCTCAGGAACCCTTTGCAGATGTTATGGCTTAATTAGCTGATTAGAGTGGGACACTTTGAGCCTAGAATATTGCACTTTTCACAATATTCTAATTTTCTGAGATTGGGCTTTTCATGAGCTGTAAGCCATAATAATCACAATTATGACAAATCAGGGCTTGAACTATCTTGCTTTACATGTAATGAGTCTATCTCATATATTAGTTTCACCTTTTAAGTTGCTTTACTGAAATAAATGAACTTTTGCACAATATTCTAATTTTTCGAGTTTCACCTGTATTTACATTTCCTGTTTCTAAACTGCCTATTTCTCTCAAAGGGGTGCTACACAAACGGCTAAGGGGTTTATCCTTCTATGCTTTTTTTGTTAGACTCTTTTTCCCTAACTTTTATCTCTTCTTAGTTTTTTTGAATTTGGAACTATTATTCCCATTTCTTGTTTTGTTTAATTTGAGTTATTTCTTTTAAGTCCTAGCTTCTGCTTTTCATAGACTTATATTAGTGCTTTCATTGCTTTCCTAGGCTTCCAATTCCTTCTCATCTTTTGCATCTAATTAGCTCTATTGATGATAGCCCAGCTTATTAATAATATAATGCTAAAACATTCCATACTGGTAACATGGCATGTACAAAACTCATGTAATGAGTAAAGGTGACTCTCACACTATGACAATTGTTGCTACAATTTATTTTGGTATGTTATGCAAACTGGTCACTGCTAGTTGCTTTCAGAACAAACAACAGTTCATGGTTCAAAATAATAAACAATAAGCAAACCTGTAGTTTCCTGAGTATTCATTAGCATTTTTTTTTTGCTGAGTTATAAAAATATCACAAGGCTAGTTAGTATCAGAATAATGTTCACTAATTTAGTGTTTGTAAACATAAGAAATGATATTTGGGATTTCATGAAGAGTTTTAATAATATAACACTTATCATTGCAGAATATTCACTGGAATCATCAAAGCATAAGGTATGATATACATTCTGTGTACAAAGTGCTTTTTGCCCGCTTTTCTTATGAGAAAAGAACCATCAAAATTGGTTTTTAACTTGCATTTCAAAATCAGTTTTCAACATATGTAATGTCTAAAATACTGCTTTAGCAATAGAGTACATCGTCCTTCAAAACATTGCATTTTTCAATATTTATTCATTTGAGAAATAGTCAGAGGTTTTGCCATTTTGTTTCCAGTCTACCTCCCTGGAAGGGGTTTTCTGCAATAAGAGTGCCTTTCTAATCTCAAGTCACTTTACTTTCTATGCTTGTAAAGATCTAGTCACCAGATACTGAAGTTAAATTTTCTTTTCTTTCCATTTCACGCAAAAAGGCTAAGTTTTCCCAGTAGAGATGAAGTTAGACAAAGTTTTTCTCCAATCAAAGCAGTTGATTTGCCATCTCTGCCAACTCCATTAGTCTCACCATCCATTCTTCCATTGTAGGTACTTGTGAGTGTTTCCATTGCTGTACTTAAAGAAGCCTTGCTGCTGTTATCATATGTAAAAACTAAAGTCTATTTTTATTTGCCTCCATTAAACCTAAAGAAAATCCCTTGGCTTCATTTGTACATTCAATGTTTAAAATTCTCTGAATAAGAATACATATTTGATTCCAATAATTCCTAGCTCTCTTACATGTCCACCAGTAACTTCGGGTTGGTACTTAACTGTAAAATTGTCAAAGAACAATGTGTCAAATTACATTGGAAATGTAAATAATTGGAAAGTAAAGTACTTTTTAGCAACTTCTGATGTTTTTCATTCCAATTGAAAAACTGTATTGATTATTATTGTTACATTATCTCATCCAAAGAAGCTTATTGGTATTTTTGACCCAATCACTCATACTTAGTTTAGCCTATGTCACAAAGTAGAAGAAGAAAACTGCAAAAGAGCAGGGAACATATTATCTGGCTATTCAATCCAAGATTAAAAGAAAGATTAAGAAAGATAAACTCCAAACATTTGTAAATTGATAAAATACAAAATCCCTGTAGTGAATGACCAATAAAAATGTAAATCAAGTAAAAACACTTTCACTATCCAAAGACATGCTGTGTCTCCTTGTGGAAAAGCAAAAAATATTAAAACCACTACATAAATTTTAAAAAAGAATCCAGCAGGGGCTTAAAATAAATAGGCATTTAGCCAACCAGTCAACTTTTAAAGATAAAAAGCAGAGTACACAGAGGATTCAAAAAGTGAAGTTAAAACCCAAACATGCTTAAGAAAATGAACTGCCAAGAGGAAGAATATGCCCAGTGGCTTTCCAACCACTCCCAAAGGGAACTGGAATCTTTGACTCCCCTTACCAGGAGGGTCCATGTTCGTCCAAAAGCCATCATGGGTCATTCTAAGTACTCCCATATAAATTCAGGAAGCACCCTTGCCAAAATCAGCTTTGGCAACAAAATTGGCAACTGTCATCAGGAAAAAGAAAAATTCCTACTGTTCAGGAAGAGAAGGTGTCCCAAGGTAGATTTTATACAAGCTGAACACTTGCTTCAGACTAAAAGATGGTGTACTATTTCAAAACCTGCTTTTGTTTGGAGTGTTTGTTTATACGCATTAATTTATGCACAAATTTATGGTCAAAATTTCCAATTGAACCAGTACTTAAAATTCATGACCATTATAATCTACGGAAACTTTTGATGATATTCAGATATTTTCTGAGACTTTAAATACAACTTACCAATATATATTATTGTTTAATTTTAATTTAATTTTCTACTTTGTTCTGTTAGTCCTTGCAATATGCTTTGAACACTACTGAAGATGAAGTGGAAAAATGTGTTGCGTGCATAATAGAAGAAAAAAAAATTAAAGTACAGAAAGATATAGGGTACGTCTGTTACATGGTATTTATAAAATCAAAGTTAGATATTTCACTTCTGATGTAGAATATTTGGTTTTGTTAGTTCTATTTGTTTTGCAGTTGAACATCATTTCACATTGCATCACATGTTACTTGGACCTCTCTGAATTTTCTATTTATTTTAGATTTGCTTCAAAGCTACAATCATCTTTGCTCCAAATATCGGGCTACAAGAAGCTCTGTTTGGCAGTGGAAGATCTCAAAAAACAAGCATATAATTCAGACAATAAAGAACATGAAGAGCAATTAATGGAGGTGAACATTTTAAGACTTCTGTATTATATAATTAAGCAATTTAAATTGTAACATAAAAATCATGGAATTAAATGAAATAATGATATATAAGATTTACTATAAATCTCAACATTTCTTGTTAGTAATGACAACATAGAAAGAATTAATAAAGAGGGGAAAGATATATGGGTACAGTATATTCTAGAGTTATTAACACACACTATCATTTAATAAAATTGATTTACCAACTTGTCTAGAACAATAAAAAGTACTTAACATAATTAGATATTGGACTATGTACCATGTATATATATGGTGGTTCTAGTGTAAGGACATTTTTAAATATCAAATAATTGAATAGAAGCCAGCTTCTCACAATGAAGTCAGTGGGTGTAATGGAATGTATGAATGACCTTGGAGAAACTGATGAGAAGCTGCCTAGGGAATGATTAGACAGGAAAGGGAAAGCCAGCAGAGAATGAAACTTAGGAAGGATCCACTCTAATGGACCAGACAGGTAAAAGTGAAGCTTGTTTCTTCCGTTTTGCAAAATTCTGTTAATGTAACTTTACAGTCAAGTAGAACTAGTTCATCTTGCCTGTTTCCTATCTGGTTTACTTGGATGGATGACAGTGGGAAAGCTGGCGGGAAATTTCAAGTCCCAGGGTTTTTTTATTACATTTTATAAAACAATTGATTTGTGAACAAAAAAGAAGGGGGGAAGTTTGTCATAACAGGAACAAAAATACATGTCTGATAACATATTACCTTTACTACAAATAGTCCTCAACTTACCACAGTTGGGACTAAGCAATGCGGTCATAAAACAAGATATTATGTGACTACATTGCTTAGTAACCATAGTCCCAACAAACCTCATTGCATTATTAAACAAATTCTGCCAGTTGTTAACTGAGGACCCACCCCAATCAAAGCCATTCTAGGGGGCTGGTTTTGTGCTTAAAACATCCCTTGTCCCAGCCCTTGGGTGATGTAAGAAGTGGTTTTGCTCAATGTGAAAGCGCCTGCAATTTTCTCAGCTTCCCCTACATGTGCCTCCATGAGCTCAGCTTATCTTCAGCTCTTTCCTATTGCGTGAAACAGCTTTCTGTTTTGCAAGAATGGCAGGTTGGGCATGCTATGTCCAGTGAGAGGAATATGTTTAAATGTATCATTGTACAATCAGCATCATCAGGATCCATTTACTGAGGTAAAAAGCTTTTTACATTCCAGCCTGCAAGGCAAGGTTCTTGCGAATTGTTAACATTACACTTAAAAAAGAAAAATAAGACAAATTAAAATACAAGAAAACTGATGCTACTTAGGAAGTACAACTATTACAAAGTCCTTGTTGGTTCCCCAAAGCCCATGTTGTATTGTCCCTCAGTTCTCATCGTTGTAAGATGGATAACGTATAATTAGTAAAGTAAATAAATATGTGAGTGATGTTTTATGGTGAATGAGAAAATGGTACAGCAGTTGGCACAGGTACAACAGTTGATTTGTAGGTATGACAGGCTACTACTATAAGTAGACCTTATGGTAATGTTTCTATGATTGTTTTGTGTGTGTACTTAAAATGATACGATTTTGCTTTTTAAAGTAGACATTGCATCAATTTATTTGATACAAGTTAAAATTACTTAAAATGATCTTAGAAGTATAATTAATAGAAGCATATTTGTGCAGCTCTGGAATTTGTTAATGCCCCATGAAAAACTGAAGGCCAGAATCACAAAGCAGTGGTGTGATATTGGTTTCCAAGGTGATGATCCTAAAACAGACTTCAGAGGAATGGGAATGCTAGGATTAACTAATCTTCTGTAAGTATAAAGTATATAAGTATGCTTTTCCATGATTTAAAGTTCTATAGATTACATTGGCTATGTATTTATTGCTGTTAATGGAAGACATGTTATGACTATTTTGTTCAAATCAGATATGCTAACTTGTCTTCAAGGTAGTGCGAATGTTAACATTTTAATTTAGTTTAATACACTGCAGAGCAGTTAACTGCAGTGCAATGATTATGAACAATATTTTTGTGCCTCTTTCAGATATTTTAGTAAACATTATCCTCATGAAGCTCGTCGAATCCTTATTCGTTCAAATCATCCAAAACTTGGGTAAGTGGCATCTCAGTTACTTGTTTTTTTTTTAAATGAAGAAAACCAAGCCTGCATGTAATAATTATTTATTTGTCAAGCATTAATTTCAAGCCACAGCTACCATTTGTATAAAAGATGTGTTTGGGTGTGTATTTGTAAAAGTAAGTCAGTAATTTGTATAGTAGAAATGGTTTTCTTTTGATATGCTTTAATAAAGGTGTATTGTACACAGCCATGTGTCCTACTCAGCAACCTGGCCACTGCATTCTGATCCATCTTGAACTTTCAAACCAACTAAAGGATGGGCTCCACTTAGGTTGCATTGCAGTGTTCTAAATGTAAGGTTACCAATGCTTGAACCACTATAGACTGACTGTTTCTGCCCAGGAAAGGAGATACGGATAATCTTCCATTTAGGATTATAATTGATTCTGGAATTACCCAATTTATGACATTTTTGCAGTGGTTGCTAAAGAAACACCATGGTCATTAAGCAAACTGTAATTGTTAAGTGAATGCCATAGTTGTTAAGGGAAAGCCCACAGGGTCATTAAGCAAACCTGTTTCCTCAATGGGAATTTTTTGCTGGAAACCAGAAGTAAATAACAGAAACCGATTAAAAAAAAAAAACTAGTGAAAATTGTGTTCACATTAGCAATAGGAAGCCCTAGCACAGAGATCACTTAGATTGTTGATGATAAGGATGACTCTAGCAATACTCCCAGATAATATAGAAAGGTGATGGAGATGGTTTCATTCTATTAAGAAGACAACATGTATTTAGTTATTTATTTATTTATTGCAGATACTCCTATGCAATTGTTGGGATCAATTTGACAGAGATGGCTTACAGTTTGTTAATAAAAGGACTTTTAAAAAGCCACTTTTACAACTTGGTTCCTGGTGCTCCTCAGCTGAACGATTTCCATCAATTTTACTGTGAGTATTTTATAAGTGTCCTTTACAGATATGGCTGGCTTTTATATTTTGGGAGGATGCTGTTCTACAATCCTTAGTAATTAGTAGTTTTTATATATTAAGTACCATTCGGTTTAAATTGTTATAGAAATATTTGAAAAAAGTATAACACTTTTGTTGCAAAGTTTATTGCAAACTAAGTCAGATTTCTACCTTGATACAACCAAATGTTTCTCAGCTACCAACCTGGTTTAACACACCAAACAAGAAATAATAATAAAGATAAGGAGCAACATTAAAAAATATGAAAAAACTCATTAGTCATGCCAGCCACATGACCACGGAAACGACAGCACTGGCTCTTCGGCTTTGAAACGGAGATGAGCACCGCCCCCTATTATCGGGAATGACAAGCATATATGTGCAAGAGGAACCTTTACCTTTATAGTGCCACATCTATAGCGTGTGCAGTACTAGTTACCACATCTGAAAAGTGGCATTATAAAACTGGAAAAAGTCCAGAAGAAACTAATCAAAATATTTAGCAGATCAAATATCTTCCATTAAGAAGACATTTTAGGACTCTTTAGCTTGAGGGGTGGGGGTAACCAGGAGAAGATGATCAAGAGTTATAACATGTATGACATAGGGAAATTGAACAACTTTATCTCTGAAAATTGGATGGGTATAATCCAATGATTTCCTGATTTTGAACAGGCAAAATACAGCATTTCTTCACACACACCCCAGAAGTCATTTGTGGAATTAATTATCATAAGATGTTGGTAATACGGATAGTTTTAAACATTTTTTAGATAAATTAATACAAGACAGATCTGCCAAGGACAGTTGATCCCGAGCCTCAATTCTTTCCAGTCATGTGATAGGCCTTGAATTGATTCAGCAAAGCTATTCAAATGTACTTAAGTAATTAGTTTTAATAATGGACAAAATATTTTACTTATTTCTAATATTATTCTCACAACAAGTATTTGATTTTGGTTTTGGTTTTCACAGGTTATTTGACTTACGAATTTGACAACTTTTGGTTTGAAGAGAAACCGGAGAGTATTATGTACTTCAATCAGTATAGGGAAAAGTTTCATGACAAAATCAAAAGACAACTGCTGGATTATGATGTGGTCCTTGCCTTAAAAACTGAAAACTAGAAATGTGTGATTCTTTGAGTTCTGTACATAAATATTATGCACTTGTTCGAACTCTGGTATTCAACCAAAAACTCCATTTATTGCTCAAAGGTTTATACATCCATTATTATTTTTATAGAAAATATGCTTGGACAATCAATACTTATTTAAGACTGAACATTGTACTCTAAAGATATTTTTTTTAATATAAAGATCCTCATTGGACCTCACATTTTTTCTACACTTAGTAGAAAGTGTAAAATAATTGTTGAACTTTATCATGTTGCTCAATAATAGCTTCATATACAAATTTGTTGTTTGGTTACAGAAAAAGATGTTATGATACTCCATTAATGGAAAATTTGTTCTAGAATTTTTTATATTGTATATATTGTTCTTTTGAAATATGGAAGATGTAGTGCTCTATTATTTGGAAAAAATATATACATCAATAAGTAGTATGTTACTTGAATGAATGAAAGCTGTTTTTATTGTCATTTAGTCATATTCATTAACTGTTTTATCTCCATTTGGATGTGTATAGATAGAAACTAGCAGATTAACATTTCATTTTAAAAGAAATTATACACTGTCATAAAAAATAAAAATAAATAAATTTTGCCTGTATTGTACTACAATTGCTATCAAATATCAATCTCTGTCCTCCCTCAGTTTTTTCAATTAACAACATTTAGGAGGTATATAAATTAAGAGTATTAGAACTTCAAGTATTTAATAGAAGATAATCAATAATTAGTACATTCTTTTTACTACACCTGTATCACTTATTGAGGACTACATATTGGATATAATTCTCAGACAATCAAAGTAATAATTGTACATGTTGAAAATCTATAAAGACTTTTTTTTCTCCTAAAATTTGTATTTAGCCTTGTCATTTGAGAGATGGACAAGGTTGTTAAAGTGCCTTTTACTTAAAGCAGTTGAGTATCATCCCTGGAGCTGGGATTTACTGATTTCTAGATAGCTTCTAGGATGTGCCTATTATAACACTTAATACTGGAATTGGGCATATTTAATATTGCTGACTAGGATAAAAAAGTATATGCAATTATATCACCAATCCAGAAAAAGTGAATAAAAGTATTTGAAGAATATTTAAGAAAATACGATTGTGTATGAAAACTTGGGCAGAATTTGTTATGAATTGGACTCTGACAAAGAAATAGAGGATTTATTTTTAATGTTTACAGTTATCTTGCAAATACTCATTTTATCTCAAAAATTGCTGAAAGAAAATATTAGATATTCTATAAAATGCATGCTGGACATTAAAAAAATAGTCTGCATTGTTCTACAGAGTTCTCATTTTATGTAATAGTTCTGTTGTATTACATATCAGGGATTCCTCTTGTGAAACAGAATTAAAAATCTCACGGCTGTATGAGAATACTGTTCATGGCATATGATGGAATTGAATGCATTATTGATTGAAATGGTTTTTTTAACTGTAAGATATTTTTTTCATAATATAAAGCTTAGGTTTGTTGTAAAGTGCATCAAAACATTGGAATCCAAAAATTCTAAGTCAATTTACCCGAAATTACAGTAGACCTTACTGGTAATTTGCAATAAATTAGCACCCATGCTATCCTAATTATTTTATTAGCCTGTTTTTGATTGGAATTATACTACAGTTTTGGATTACAGACACTGTGTCTATAAGAGCCTTCACAAGCTTATTTGCTGATTTTATGGGCGTATTTTCCCCAAAGTGCCATTAACTTCCTTAGCCTAGTAATAATGAGGGGGATCCAATACTATTACCATATTTTTCGGAGTGTAAGACGCACCAGAGTATAAGACGCACCAAGATTTTGAACAGGCAATTTTTTTAAAAAAAGTTTTGCACTCTGCAGACTTCCCCAAAACAGCCTCTTTTTCACAAAAAAAAAAAATTGTCAAAAAAAAAGGGCAGACATAGCCTTTAGCAGGCTTATAGAGTACTCCTGGGGGCTGCGGGTGTGAAAACAAGCAAAAAATAGCCCATTTTTCACTCATTTCTATCCTCCCCAGTTCCCAGGAGCACTCTGGAAACTTCCTAACGACTATGCATGGCCATTTTGATGAAGGGGCAGGGTTTCAGGAGGCAAAAAATGCTGTATTCAGTGTATAAGATGCATCCAGATTTTCACCCTCTTTTCTGAGGGAATAAGTGCATCATACTACAAAAAATATGGTAATATTTAGTGGGAAATATCACATTTTCTAAGTTAGATATTATAAATACTGTGCCCACTTTTGTGTGAAGGGCTGCAACCAATTACAAGTAGTTCTCGACTTAACAACCACAATTGGGACTGTAACTTCCATCGCAATGATGCAGACATTAAATGGGTTGCACCTAATTTTATCAACTCTCATGGCCATTAAGCAAATCCAACTTCTCTCATTGGCCATGCTTGTTGGAAGCCGCTTTGAAAAGTCACAAAGGGCAATTATGTTTCTCTGGGATACTGCAGCTGTCATAAATACATGCCGATTTACATGCCGATTGCCAAGTGCCCAAATCATCACATGACCGTGGGGGTCATAAATGCAAGGATTGATTGTAAGTCACTTTTTACAGTGCAGTGGTAACACTGAATGGTCCTTAAATAATTATAAGTTGAGGGCTACCTATATGCTGTAACACGATCCTTCTAAAATGGAGGGTTTAGAACAATATTTGTCTCCCTTTGTAAGCATTAGGCATATATAGAATTTTGACATGTGACTGTTTTCAAAAAATGGCTGAATATGCTTTATGAATGATTAAAAGCAAATTCTCAAAATTGGGACATTCCTTATGAGTGCTTGGAAACTTTCATGTTCACTTCTTAAGATTCTCATATTAATGAATAATGTTTAATAAAATAAAGAAATGTTAAAATAGTTAAAGCAGAAATCAGTGTTTATCATTAGGTTCATGATACAAAAGTGTTCATATTAAATGGAAAAATGTAATATTAAGTACAATTTGAAACAAGTGACAAGCTTATACTGTTTCACCCAGCATGATGCTTTTACAGCTACTAATAGTTATAATAGAGAATTTTCAGTAAACGGATTTGTATCAGTGGTATGCAAAGTCCGTCTGATCGAAGCTTTCAGAAATGATTTTTGATGTAGCAGGATATAGAGCAAAAACATTGGTCTCTCGTTCAATGTCTCAGCATGGAAAGAAGCTAAACAACTAAAACTTTTCTGTTTGAATAGGACTGGAGTAAATTACAAGCAAAGACATTATGAGGGATTAAAGTATATATGGAGAATGATCTATATGGAGTCATGGTGATTTTAAGCTTTTATAAAAAGTGAAACATGCCATTTTGATTTAAGAGAATGTGATGAAATTGGGGTAGTAATGATTGCAGCATTGGGTATGTGCTTCTTAAATTTTCTTTTTTCCTTCATTTTGCACAAAGCATTCTCATTACATATTTCTTAAAAGGCTATTCTCTAAATCCATTTGGAATTATTGTCAGAGTTTGAAGTATACTATGAGATTAACTTATTGCCTTTGCCATAAATAAACCAGGCAAGGTCAACTAATGCCAGAGGTGGGTTTCTGCCGGTTCGGCCCGGATCGGGTGAACTGGTAGTGGCAGCAGGATGCTTCACACACCCGCCCGGACGCTTCTATGCATGCACAGAAGTGTCTCGCACATCCGTGCATGCACAAGCAAATGGGTAGTAAAATAAATTGAAACCCACTACTGACTAATGCATTTTACACATCATTGTTGTGTATATACTCAGGGTAGGACTGAGAGACAATGCAGCAGAGCATTGATAAAACTAAATCTCTTTCAATGTCCAAGTGTTCTCCATCCTCCAAAGGATGGGTATCTGTTCTGACCCCCTCCTCCATCCAGTAACAAATGCCAAGACAAGCTTAACTGAAATGTACTTTAATAGCAAGACACCAAAACCTCAGTGGCTGAAAGCCAAGCAGAACAAACAGATAAGGACCTTGGCAGCAACTCAGACAAACTCAGGCAGCAATAAACACAGATAAGGCTTGGCAGCAATCCAGCCTGCCAAGCTCACAGTACTATCCTCCGCCATTCCATCCTGCGTTGACCTCTGCAAAGAGGGCCGTGTGCACAAGTTCCTTTTATAGTCTGGAGAGGAGCCTAATGACCACCAGCTGAGTACAATCATCTCCTGTAATTGCGTAATTGTTCCTGACGCCTAGTAGCTCTTTGATGGCGTGCATCCAGGAACAACTCACTACTGGCCTCCGGCTCACTCTCCCTTGTCTCCTCCCCACTGGTCCAAGGCTCAGGTGCCTCTTGGTGGCTAGCCAGGCTCTCTGCGCCCTGCTCGGAGTCAGAACCCTGTCCAGGGTCCTCCACCTCCTCCAGAGCTGACTCAGGAGGGCCCCTCGCTGTCGGAGTCTGGTGGCAGCTCCAACGGCACCTGCTGGGCCACAATAGGTATCTATTACAGTGTTTCAGGATATCTTTTGTTCATATGTATACGTGAGTTTATAATCACATGGGAAGATTCTTGCAAATTCCTTTTCACTTATGTTTTGAAGTGGGCATTCCTAAAGGAGAATTTGATATAAAATAAATTTATGTTGTGAAATTTGTGAATCGCTTGATCTCTGTAAATAACCAATAACATAAAAATATGGTAAAATTGCCCTAGGAAATTAGAAGAAAACATTGAATTGATTCCACAAGTAAGAGATGAGCATTATAAAAATCAATGGCTGGTTCACAAGGCTATAAATATTTAATTGCAATTTTGAATGTTGCTACTGCTTGACCTTTCATTATTACAAATGCATGTCAATATTCAATGCCGTGTCCTATTCATTTTTCTTCCTATTCTATTTGCATTTGTCTTATATCGTTTCTTTTATAATAAAAACAATGTGGTGTTAAGCCATAGGATTGGGAATAGGGAAACCTTCATAGGGCTATTTACTCTCCATCAGCTCAACTTACCTCACTTTAAGTGTAGCACCTTTAGCTCCTGAATGAAAAATGGTATATAAATATATGTGCTTTTTCTATGTTCTAATTGTCTTTCTCTTTTTTATGCTGAGAAATTTGGTGAATGGAGACCAATTTAAGGCAAATTGTGCCCACTCCTGTGTGTGGTTATAAAAGCAATAAAAATTATGGCTTTTTACATTGGAGTGAGAATGTTAAGATGAAATAATTCAAAACTACCCTTTTGATACAGAATGCTGTAGTTGTAATTTTTACTACCTGTGTTTTAACTTGATATGTACATTCTCTGATGTATATAAAATTAAATACTTTTCTTCTACTCATTTATCTCTCTTTGTTTACATTACAATGATTCACATCATTGGTGGAATTCAGTGGTGAATTCAATGTTTAATGCAGTAGAGACAATCCGAACGTTTTCCCCCTGTTCACAGAGGAGCAGCTGCCTCCTTTATGGTCCCACCCAGCCCCCCCCTCCCGGGGACTACCTTAAAGGGACAGGCTGCAGCAGCTCTGCTGTAAATGGAGGGAGAAACGTTCAGATTGGGTGGGCAGGTCAAGCAGCTGGAAGAGGAGTGGTGACAGATCAACCAGCTGGGCATGGGTGGGGCCATCAGGGATTTTTGCCACTGGTTTGGTGAACCAATGCCAATCGTCCCTGCCAGTTCAGCCAAACTGGGCTGAACCAGGAGGATTTTCCCCCTGATTTACATTCAAGGATAGTGGGTTCAATATAATGGTCCCATATCCTCCATGGACAATGTTTCTTCATATGAAGGCAGACTCCCTAGAAAATTATTAGAAACACCTAAAGAACCTCCAAAAATAAAAGTTTTCCACTATTGACAGCAGTGGAGAAAAGAGAAAAATAACTTGCTTGGTGATACTGGATTTAATTCTCAAATTTCAGTACTATTTTGTTCTAAATATAATTAATTAATTCACAAATCAGTGAATAATGTGGTTGAAGCACTATATCACCGCTTACCAGAATCCATTTTGCTTTTAAGCCTATATGCATGGCAGGCCTTAACGTGGTTGAAATGCTGTCATTCCAAGGAAATATTTGCCTATTCTGCATGTTATCCAAACGTCAACAAATCTACTCTGTCGGTCTTCCTCCACATTAAATCCCTGGCTAGAAATGGGGTTCTGACAGTCACTTACAGTAGGAATGCCTTTCTATATGGCAGAAATCCATTCATGCAATTGTGGACAAGTATATTTTGGAACCATAAAATGCAGTATTTGAGGTGGACACAGAGAATCCCACTGGAACTGAGGTAAAATGCGAATAGGGAAGCAGAATATCTTTCATTTTTCTGAAGAAGGAACCAGAAGGTGAGCTACTTCTGCTTCTGCATATTCCAAACCCATGTTAGATATGCCTCTTATTTGTTTTTTTTTAGCTATGCTTTTTCCAAATAAAATAAATAAAATCTTGGATAAAAAGTTTGTCAGGAACAGATGTTCTAACTGGAACCAGCATAGGCATGAAACCTTCATACATAACTATTGGCATGAAGCCATTAATATCTATCAACACACATGGAGCCTCATCCATTAAAACTTAAATTGGATCACTATTGACTATAACTTGAGACAGCTAGATGCCACCAGTCTCCAATTACAGACTCTAGCCTAATTGGAAACTGTGTTCTTGTAGATTAAGCACTGGATTCAACATTTCCCATACTAGATCAATCCAGATACACGCAAATAGGAAAGGATAAAAATGGACTTCTGGAAAGTGAAAACTGGCAAACTGAAAATAACTGCAAGAAAAGTGAAGTGTGGTGTAATGAAGAACTAGACTAACTCTTTGTTCTCTCTGGACAAGGAGAGGACATGATTACCCACAAATGTTCCAGGCAGTTGATCCCCTTGAGACTAATCTCCAGTGGATTATTGTTCATGGAGACAAGGGAATAGCCATTTTGCTCAAACTGTAGTCAGTATACTACTGTATAATATAAAAACAGCTATGTTGATGCTTCAAAGACTTAAAATGAGAGGGAGAAGAATGTCTTTATTTGGTACTTAACGTGATCAAGCATGGATGTCTAATAAGCCTCCTGGTGCAAAATATTGTAGAAATGACATGCCAAACAGGCTTTCTTCTCCTTATATTCAGCATTTGATATAGTCCCAATAAAAGGTTTCCTTTCATTGAACATATATATCTAAATATGTGTAAATTTGATACCAAAAAACCTCAGCAAAAGAAGCTACATTTAATACAGAAATTGTTTTATGCTTTACATTTAATAAACCATACTGCTATACACATTCTGTTATCAATTCTAAAGAATCCTTTGAGTAACTATAAGCACAACATCTGCTTATGATTTTTGTTTATACTCTTGATTTGGTAGCCTCCAATTCTGTTATTTTGTATCTTCTTTTGTCAGTAGTTCTAAAGTCAATAGAAATAAGGAAAAAGAGCAACTTTGTATCATTTATTTCATTGTCACTGTGATAAAATCTGGGCTGTTTGGATCCATGTTTTAAAAAACCATACCATTTTTAAATTGTAAATATGAAGGTTTATTCAAAGTTATTAAAGGCGTTTTCTACATCTAAGAAAATCATAGCTAATTACTTACCTTTAATGTTTCATATACATATTAACATTTTTGAAAGAAATAGATAGTAATTGATATATTGGTAGAATTAAAGCAATTTCATATTTTTAATGCAAATGTACTATTATTTCCAATTGCTAGCTCTTTTTTTGGCATGGCTTTTAACATGTCCTTTTTGTGACTGATTTGTAGTGCAACAATTTTGAATAGTTACATACATTTTCTTTACCCATACAAATATGTCAATAAAAGGATTGTAGTCAAATAGAACGAAGCTGAATAGTTTTTAAAAAACCTGATATATAAGTGCAGTATTAATTAAATCATGTTATCAGTTATGATTGCATAATACATTTAACTATTCTTTACTGAATTATAGTTTATTATTTTAGTTTCTAGTTCACACAGCACCATACCATCTGGGTTCACACAACATATAAAGCAAAATGTGGTTGTTTGGCTTACATGTAGCACACTTACACAGCATTAAATTAATATTTGTTTATCAGACCAAAATGAAACTGGATCACAATAATATCTGCCAAATAATTATATATATACTTTCTTTCTTGGGATAGACCTACTTATGTTATTTTCCTATGCATTTGAGTTCAACATTAGAACAAATAAGCAAAATTGGTTAACACACGGTATAACAGAACCAGATTGCAATCTAATCTTTATAGATTGGAAGATTGGGTTGAATGGAACATGATGCTCTTCAATGGGAAGAAAATGTAAGTTATTACATTTAGAAGAAAAAAGCAAGGTTTACACAGAGAAAAATGACACAGAAGCACTAAATTGGAAAAAGACTTGTATTCACTGATAAGAAACTGAGCATGAGCTAGCAGGATGAAACAGCTACTAGTTTTAATGTCGTTCTGGACTACTTTAGAAGAAGCACTATGTTAAAACAGATGAAGTTCTTATTCCTCTCTATTTTATCCTGATGTATAGTATAGTGTAGAACAGTTTGAGTATTATATGTGAATATGATACCATATTTTCTGTTCTGACAAGTTAGAACTGAGATGCAGAAAGGAATGATACAAGGACTTAAAAATAAATCCTACAAAGGCCAAAGAAACTTGAGTTATTCGTTCTGGAGAAAACCTGACCCGTGAGAGATGTGAAATCTGTGTTCAGGTATACAGTATTAAAGACTACCATAAGAAAAACAGACAGGAATTATTTGCCATTGCCATAGAAACTAACCAGAAATAACAGACAAAATTGTGTAATTTATAAATACATAAGGAAAGATTTCTTCATGGTAAGATGTAAATAACAATGGAACAGTCTACCTATGGGAGTGTTTAAGAAAAACTGGACAGCTTTATTTTAATGATAATTTACTTGGTTTTCCTGCATACCACAGAGGGTTGGACCAGGGTGAAATGCTTTGAAGTCTGCTACTGGTTTCTTCGGGCGCCTGCATACCACAGGCACTAAGAAGCCTTTTCTGAGTCTGCAAAGGTATAGAACAGTGTGGGGGGGGGGGGGAAACAGCTGTGCTGCATTATTTAAATTTGCTAGAAAGCAGTATTTCCTGCTTTCTAGCGAATATAAATCATGTGGCACAGCTGATTGTCACACAGCTGATCATCAGAACTTTTTAAAAAAACTTTTTAAAGCATTTTTTACTACTGGCCCAAACCGGTAGCATTTCACGCCTGGGTTGGACTAAATGATCCTTGGAGTCACTTCCTTTGCCACAATTTTTGATTCAAACACTAAGTTTACTAATGCCAGGCTATAAATATTATGCAATAGTATCTATAAATGTACAATTTTGTCTATTATCCCTTAAAACTGTTTCAGCTCAGTAGTTGAAAAGAGTTAACAAATAACCTGTAATTCATAAACTACTAAAATTCCTTTTTTTTCCTGTTGGCCTTTTCTTATTCTAGCCTTTCTGCTTAAAGCTATATGCTCACTAAAAAGCACCTAAACTATGTATGTGTTTTTAAAATTCTCAATACAATATTCTTGGAAGATAATTGAACCTTTGTGTAGTGGGTCTTACAAAGAGATATGCAAACTTATGTATGTGCAGTATCATTCAGTGATGCATCTTGGGCTTCCTCCCTCCATTTTTAGGTTTAGGTTTAAGTTTATTGGGTTTATATGCCGCCCTTCTCCCAAGGACTCAGGGCGGTGTACAATATTAAAAAAAAAACATATTACAAAAGTTAAAAAATAAATAGAATATCCAAAACAAACCCAATTAAGACTAACAACATTTTTTTTAAAAAAATCAATTAAAATTAACAATAATCAATAATTTATTTTGTTTTGTTCAGGCCAGGCTGGCTTGCTGGAAAAGCCAACTTTTTAGGGCGCGTCGGAAGGACCGGAGATCGGGAATTATACGAAGCTCCGGGGGCAGCTCATTCCAGAGGGAAGGCGCTCCCACAGAGAAGGCTCTCCCCTCTGGGGGTCGCTAGCCGACACTGTCTGGCCGACGGCACCCTGAGGAGGCCAACTCTGTGGGATCGCACTGGACGGTGGGAGGCTACCGGTGGCAGTAGGTGGTCTCGCAGGTATCCTGGGCCTAAGCCATGGAGCGCTTTAAAGGTCATAATTAGTATCTTGCATTGCACCTGGAAGACAACCGGCAACCAGTGCAGGCCGCCTAAAAGGGGTAACATGGGAGCAACTAGGTGCCCCCATGATAACCTACGCAGACGCATTCTGGACTATGTTGAAGCCTCTGGGTGCTCTTCAAGGGCAGCTCCATGTAGAGAGCATTACAGTAGTCCAGGTGAGAAAGGATGAGGGCATGAGTGACTGTGCACAGAGCATCCCGATCCAGGAAGGGGCGCAACTGACGTACCAGGCGAACCTGGTAAAAGGCCCCCCTGGTCACTGTCATCAGGTGTTCTTCTAAACTAAGCCACGTATCCAGGAGGACGCCCAGATTGCAGGCCCTCTCTGAGGGGGCTAAAATTTCTCCCCCTATCATCAAAGATGGAACAAGATGCACAAATTGGGATGACGGAAACGACAGCCACTCAGTCTTGGAGGGATTGAGCTTGAGCCTGTTCCTCCCTATCCAGATCTGCACA
The DNA here is from genome assembly GCF_009769535.1 of Thamnophis elegans. NCBI lineage: Eukaryota > Metazoa > Chordata > Lepidosauria > Squamata > Natricidae > Thamnophis > Thamnophis elegans. The sequence goes on along the minus strand of NC_045549.1, from coordinate 32,252,629 downwards.
GCCTCCAGGCATCGGGACATCATGTCGAGGGCATGGTTTGGGTGGTTTGGGGTAGAGATGAAAAGTTGGGTATCATCAGCATATTAGCAATAGCAATAACAATAGCAGTTAGACTTATATACTGCTTCACAGGGCTTTCAGCCCTCTCTAAGCGGTTTACAGAGTCAGCATATCGCCCCCACAGTCTGGGTCCTCATTTTACCCACCTCGGAAGGATGGAAGGCTGAGTCAACCCTGAGCCGGTGAGATTTGAACAGCTGAACTGCAGATAACAGTCAGCTGAAGTGGCTGCAGTACAGCACTCTAACCACTGTGCCACCTCGGCTCTATACTGGTGATACCGTACCTCAAAACCACGGATGATCTCACCCAGTGGTTTCATATATATGTTGAACAGGAGGGGTAAGAGAACCAACCCCTGGGGCACCCCACAGTGACGCACCTCAGGGTCGATCCCACCCTCCAGTCAACACAAACTGTGACCGATCTGACAGGTAGGAGGAGAACCACCATAAAATGGTGCCCCCCACTCCCAATCCCCCGAGTCGTCGCAGTAGGTTACCATAGTCAATGGTATCGAAAGCCACTGAGAGGTCTAATAGGACCAGGACAGAGGAGCAGCCCCTGTCCCGGGCCCACCAGAGATCATCGACCAACGCGACCAATGCCATCTCCATGCTGTATCCGGGCCTGAAACCCAACTGAAATGGATCCAGGTAGACAGCTTCATCCAGGTACTGGGGAAGCTGACGTGCTACCGCACTCTTGACAACCTTCGCTACAAAGCGAAGGTTGGAGACCGGATGATAGTTGGCTAAAGAAGCTGGGTCCAGGGAAGGCTTCTTAAGGAGGGGCCTCACCACCGCCTCCTTCAAGGCGGTGGGAAAGAACCCCTCTCAACGAAGCATTGGTAATCGCCTGGGGCCAGCCTCGTGTCACCTCTCGGGAAGCCAACTAACCAAGAGGGACACGGGTCCAGCACACAAGTGGCAGCACTGAGTCTCCCCATAATCCTGTCCATGCCCTCAGGGGTCACAGGGTCAAACTCATCCCAGATGGTCTCCACAAGATTCATCCCCGTCAACTCACCCAAATCTACCCAGTCAGAGTCCAAGCCTGTCCGAATCTGAGTGATTTTATCCTGCAGATACTGAACAAATTCTTCAGCCCTACCCTGCAAGGGGTACTGTTCCCTCTAAGGTGTGCGGCTGCACGGTCGTGCACGTGGCAAGAAAACCCCGTGCAGCAGTTTCTATCTGCCGCGCAGAGATTTCTGTAAAGCAAACGTGGGGAAGTCCTTTGCAGGCGGCTACAACTGGCCGCCTGCAAAGGACCTCCCCAGACTTGTTTTGAAGAGCACGGCTCTTCAAGTCCATGTTCGGGGGATCCCTTGGAGAGGGATTCCTTCCTGTGAGACCCCGTCCAGAAAATGCGGGGAGCGGCAGCGGAGACCCGGGGCTGCTTCTGCTGCGACCGCTGGACTGTGGGGCTGGGAAGGGGGCGGGAAGAGCGGCAGGGCTGGTGGTAGCCGGCAGTGGCAGGCTGGTTGGCTGCCTTTCCACCGCCGCCTCCTCTGTGCGGCGGCTTTCGACCTGCTCCCCCCTCCCTCCGCCGCACCCCTAACTTGAACCTGGTCCGCAGAGGGGCGAGCGGGCATTGGGGGGGGTCCGGCACCTGTGTTCCGGCGCACCCCTGTGGACGGGGCGCTGCGCGGGGCGGGCGAGGAGAGGAGAGGCGGGGCGCTCTTCTTCAGGAAAAATTTCAGATTCCAACTGTTTATCAAGCAACAGTAAGAAATCATTCTCCTATATCTGCTACCGCCTCCTCCTCCTCCTCCAGCACTGCCGGATTTCTGCCCAACGCTGCGGGGGCGCCAGCGGGAGCTTTGGCGGCTTCACCTCAGCCGCAGCGCTGGGCAGCAAATGTGTTGGTGCTGTTGGAGGAGGAGGAGGAGGCGGCAGCAATAGCACCTGAGGACAGGACAAGAAGCAATGGAAACTTGTCAGAAGGAGACTCAAGCTGGAAATAAGGAAAAATCTGACAGTAAGAACAATTAAAATCAATGGAATCTTAATTCATTTGCTACAGGTTTTCAAAAGACTGGACGGCCATTTGTCTCAGATGATATAAAGACTCCTGCCTTGGACAAGGGGCTGGACTAGAAGACTTCCAGTATCCCTTCTGATTCTATGATTTTAAAAACCACAAGCTTTTTACAGCTCGCTTGCAACTTTACCAAATTTAATTCAGCCATTTCCTTTTGTTATTAAATGGGTATTGCTAGTGCAATACACATGCGCTCCACTTTTAAGATGCTGAAAAAATCCCCATGACCTGCAACAAAATTCATTCTTCCACTCTTATCTTGCCCTAACTTCTGATAGGTTCCTGAAATAGATCTATAAAATTTAGTGAAAATATTTCTATCTATTTTAATACAGACTCGTAAAACAGATTGGGACAAATGACATTAGTGCTCTGGGATAATAGCATGACTGGAGGAGGAATTCTGGGAGTTGAAGTCCACAAGTCTTAAAGCTGTTACGTTTGAAGACCCCTGGTTTTTTTTTCCCTAATGGGTTAGGGTGCAAGGATCTTGTAACAACAGCTTTAAGACTTGCGTGCTTCAAATGCCAGACTTTCTGAGCCAACATTTTGGTTGCTAAGCAGGAGCGTTGTTAAATGATACTGATATTATATACACTTTTAATTAAGCGGGTATCTTGAATAAACATAACTTTGAGTTTCAAATAATACTGATTTTGTTGTCTTAGGTGACATCTGTGAAAAAAATCCAGGTGCTCAGGAATGAAAATATGCCGCTCAAACGCTATACTTTTCTGCTCACACTGAAAAAAATTAGAGGGAACATTGGCAAGGGGTCTTTCCCAGTTCCTTGGTTAAGTAACGAGCAGGTCACCCTAAACAGGGCAGCTGGGCAGTTATCTGCAGACGCGATAAGAGCGGAAAAATGTTGCCGTTTTGCCGCTTTTATCACCACTAAGTAGGATTTAATATGAATTTTTACTAGTGTTCGATCAGATTTGGACCGGCTGGCCCTCCAACCACTCTCTAGGCATCTTTTCCGGCGTTTCATCTCCCGGAGCTTCTCGGTAAACCAAGGAGCTACCTGGGATCGACACCGGGTCAGAGGCCGCAAAGGCACAACACGATCCAAAGCCCCAGTGGCTGCCCTATCCCAGGCTTCCACTAGGGCTTCGGTTGAGTTGTGAGCAAGGGATTCAGGGAAAGTCCCAAGCTCCATCAGGAACCTTTCAGGGTCCATCAGGCACCTGGGGCGGAACCATCTAGTTGTTTCCGCCTCCCTGCGATGAGGTGCAAGCCTGATGAGGTAATGATCCGACCATGACAAGGGTTGGATAGAAATATCCCCTAAATCTAGATCATCATCCACTGCCCAGAGACAAAAATCAGGTCGAGCGTGTCTCCCCCATTATGGGTGGGGTCTTGAATTAACTGAGTTAGGTCCATAGCTGTCATGGAAGCCATGAACTCCCGAGCTGACTCGGATGTCTTGCCAATGGAAGGCAGATTGAAATCCCCCAGGATCATAAGCCTGGGGAAATCAACCGCCAATCCAGCTAATACATCTAGCAGCTCTGGCAGGGCCGATGAAACATAGCAGGGAAACAGGTACGTGACAAAAAGGCCCACCTGAACTCCAAGGCCCCATTTCACAAAAAGGGATTCACATCCGCACAGTGACCTCCTGAGGTCCGAGACTTTCCCTAATACCCCCCCCCCCGGGCTCTTGGCTGGTGGAAGCCTGGTGGGCATAATTCACTAAGGGGAACACCCCCTCATGGCCCAACCAGGTCTCCGTAATGCACGCCAGGTCCGCTCTACCTTCTTGTATGAGGTCGTAAATGAGGGGAGCCTTATGTACCACGGACCTGGTGTTAAGCAACACCAGCCGGAGACCAGGGTCCTGTAATCCCGAGCACCCAGGGGTGTGAGAAGGGTGATGAGGGTTGGAACGTGCGATCGCTTTTAAACAGCGAACCCGCATCCCCTGACCATAATTTGGCCCTCGGCCCCCACCATATCTGTCTCTCCCACAAACAGTAGAGATGGTAAACCCCCAATGGAATGGCTTAATGTCTCCCCCGGAATCCCAATCCCACCCTTCCCACTCCCGACCCGCGCCCCTTAATTAGCTCTGGCCTGTGCCCTGGCAAACTCTCCCCCAAGCCTATCTGAGCCATCCAAATCAAACCCCCCCCGCCCGCCCCCTAAAATTTGATTAAAAAAACCCTGAATACTTTTTCCTCAAAGTATCTGCTGTAGAGGCTATCACTGTCCGGTGCCAAATTTAAATTTCTAATTTAAAATTCTGTTGGAAAATAGATTAGCAGAATTGTAATCTAACATTCAGCTTTCCCGTCTGAAAAAAACACTGCAGACAGTTAAGTACTCTAAATAAGAATCAAATCAAGGTTTTAATTTTAAAAAGGATAATTACAATAATATACAATACATAAAGTGAAAAATGAGGTTTTTTTGAAGACAGCAAAGTCAAAGTAGATAAAAATTACTCATACTCAGTCACCAATGAATGTGTAAAAAGACTAGACACAATCCTGTCCTAACATAGGAATTGGGCCCATATTGAGAGTATTTGTATAGGTTTACTTAAAGCATTATTTCTTCTCCTCCTTGAATAGACAGGGTGCAAAGAGCAGAACACATCTCTATTGGCATTCAGTCATTACTTGGGTATGTGTTTCTTGTACTGCATGTTCTCTACTACTGGGATGTGTCCAACTAATGGTTCTGAAAAATAATCAAGAATTCAAAGTGCAGGTGCTCCATTTGTCATTCAACACATTCTGTTAATTATAAATAAAGTGACAATTTCATTCATTAAGATTTTCAAACATTTGATTACATTTTCTTGCAGCTATTTTACAGGTTACATTCTTGCTAATAACTGTTGTAATGAAGGATTATGCAATTTGGTTATGAATTTGTCATCTACAGTACACTAAGTTTATGATGTTTAGGATTAAAGTATCAATAAGACAGAATTATCTACAGAATTTTTTAAAAGTCTATTTTTTTAAAAAAGGAGTACCGTTAATTGTTTAGGTCATGATGTTGACAGGTATCAAGAAAGTTCCTGGCAGTATCCCTGAAGAATGTTTTAAAAAGTATTAAAAAATAACAAGCCTTCTTAAAAAAAATTATATGGAGAGAAACCTGCCAGGTAAGCTGAAGAGTTTACTTTTCAATCCTAAACAAGTTGACAGCATCCCTTTCTATTTCTTTCTTAACTTATTTTTGTACAAGCACAACAGCTGCAGTGCAGACATGGAGTTCCTGTCCATTTTCCCCTTAATTTAATTTGGAGGGAAGCAACTCCGTATGCACAAAAGCTATACTAACACAGTGCTATTCTACCAAGTTTAAAAGGAAATATTATAAAGGAACTCTGCAGACACACTGCAGCATACTCTGTGCTTGCACTGCTCTCAGTTATTCAGGTTCCTTCCTTATTCATAGATTTCAGATCTGTCTGAAAAACATACATAATGTTCATTAAATTAGAACTGGACAAATTTTCACTATTTATCCAGGGATAGCAAGACTAACAATACGTATACCAATAACAATGATTTCCCTTCAACTGATTCAGACAAGCATTTTAATGATATTTCCCATAACAGAAAATATAATAATTCAAAATAAAATAGATGTACTGTACATCTCAACATATTTACATAAACAATAACTAATAAATTTTGTGAACACCGGGACCTGTAGAGGCTATAATAAATATTTCAAAAACCTAAAAGAATTTTAAAAAACCCTACTTATCCAGTCCATTTAGCCCGACATAGTAGAGATTTCATAATCACTTGCTGATATTATGGGTTTTCCCATCATCCGCACATTCTTAGCATTAGTAAGCCTTGCCATCATACACACTGGTTTATCAAAGTACCGCACAAGTGCTGGTTCAGTCAACAGGGAAGCCAAAAACTGCTCAAAGGTGATAGCCCAGTCTCTGTCAATACTACTACTTCTTGGCAGAGAAGTTGGGTTGCTGCTTTGTACCAAAACAGTGTCTTCACTGATGTCTTCACAGTGTAACTTTTCTTCCTCATGAGAACCTGCGCTCAGGACAGAATATGAAGACATGGAGCTGTCATCTTTAGTATCATCATCAGAAATTAACATGGAAGAACCAGCTCCATTATCCCTAGGAGAAGAATCTTCCAGTTTAACATCCTCCATTTGTGAACTGTCACCACAAATATTCTCCTCTTCATCAAGAAAACCATTTTGAAAATGATTGTGTCGGTCAAGATGGTACTGCTGGCTCCCTTTCTTCTGAATCAGCACATTCTGAATGGTTTTGCTGGTATTCTCAGCCTCTTTAATAGATTGGACACTAAACAGTTTACCAACTTCACCAATCTCTAGAAGCAAACTTGTCACAGCTGCAGTTGCATGATAAAGATCCTGCTCATTGGGGTCTTCACTGAACATGTTATACATGGTCTTACACAGTTCAATAAATTGCTCCTAGATGTAAAAGATAAATATAATGCTTTTTTGTTAAGCAGCTGTTTATCCTATTCAAATCCAACTGTTAGATGGGGGCTCCCAGCTGTTTTTCTTCCAACAGACACTAGACAACACCTGTCTAGTTTCAATAATGACATTGTCAAGAGTTCCCAGATTATTTGCTGGGCCCAAGAGAATACCTCCATAGTGAAAACTTACCTTGTAAGAGATTATTTTTATATATACACACACACATGCTTTTGAGGAGTACTTGCTTCTAGATAATGATTAACAATAACAGTGTAATCTTGCAAAGTTGTTTTAAAAAAGATTTTTAACTATTTAGCATGCAATCCAATTCAAGCATACTATTCTTGGGCACATGATAGGTATACAACTCTTGCAAGTTCCCAACCTTTCATCTTTAATAAACATATATAAGATGTAGAAGAAAAAGGAAAAATAAGTCCACTTTCCTAGTGATAGAATAGTTTGCTTTGTTGCATCCCTCCCATTAAAAGCCCCTAAAAGCAAGTGTTGTGGCAATTTGTTTAGCTAATTAAAAGTGAAATGTGTAGCCCAAAATGTCCTAAATCTTTAGCCCCATCCACTCATATGAGGCTTCCAGGCGGGGCAAAATGAAAAAGTGAAGCTCCACCAATTAGAGGTGGCTCACCTCTAATACAGTGCATGAGAAGAATATCAAGGAAGCCCACTGTCCTACTTCCCCCTTTTAATTTGGACATTCTGCAATTGGAATTAAATCTTTCAAGTTTTAATCCCATCCCAAGGTTAAGCTATGTACTGTATATGCTTTACTGATCATGTACTTTTAGCATCATGTGTATGCTAATTTTTACATTTTTCAAAGAAACACTTACCTGATTTAGTTTAGGTAAGTCCTTTGCATTTTTGACTTTGGGTTTATTCTCTTGATTCCAGATTTTAAGGCAATTTTTATTTTCTTGAGAATTCTTCTTCCTATTACAATCAATTATCCAAAACACAGTAATGTTTATCTGATTATGGTGCAAATACAATTCCCCAAATAGCCGTGATGTTGGTAAAGATAATGAACAGCATACCTTTTCTGTTTTCAAACTCACATTAACAAATCCCTCTTCAGCTCCATGTTTGTTCCTTCCTTGTACAGCAACAACTAATAAAAGAATGAATATATAAACACTCTTTTTTCAAAATGTGAAGGTTATAGTAGCCTAATTTACAGTCAAGATTCTCTTAAGTAAAACTCCAATTCCTAATTACTACCTTAACTTGATTTTTAGAGTTCCTTGTTTGCTATTGTTGTTTACAGCATTAATCATTGCACTCTTTTCAGTGCTTTTCAATTTCCCAAATATTCTAATGCCTGGGGATTTTGGGGGGTTCAAATAGTAATCAGGCCTGAGCCTGGTTTTCTTTCTCAAGATCAAGCAGGTTGATCATTGCTGCAAACTAGGAGAAGCGTGTATCTAGCAGGTTTTCCAGCGTGACCCGTCAAAAGTGCGGAGGACAAATCGCGCTCGACGAAAGCGCGCATGTGACGTCATCACAGCGCGACGAAAAAAATTAAAAATTGAAATAAATTAAATTAAAGCAAGCCGATTCACATAAAGGTAAGGTTAGCTTAGGGTTAGGGTTAGGGTTAGGTTAAGGGTTAGGGTTAGGTTGAGAGCGTTAGCGTTAGGTTTAGCGTTAGGTTAAGGGTTAGCATTAGGTTTAGCGTTACGTTAACGGTTAGGTTTAGGGTTAGATTTAGGGTTAGGTTAAGGGTTAGGTTTAGGGTTAGGTTTGGGGGGGTTAGGGTAAGGTTTTAGCTTTATTTTACATTTTTCGATCACAGCGCGATGTTTTCGTCGCGCTGTGATGACGTCAAATGTGCGCTTTCGTCGAGCGCGATTTTGTCCTCCGCGATTTTGTGGTGAAACCGTTTTCCAGGACTAAATACTTGTGTTTTCAAGGGCCAATTTCCCTGTTTCATGGAAGAATTCTAATTAAAAAAATTTGAGAAAAGAAAAATCTTTGGGAAAAAAGAATCAGCTACAACTCTGTACCAGAAGTACATATTAAAATGAAACAACCTTTCTCTATTGATCACTGCCTCAATCATTAGTTTGTAACAAACAATAAGGCTATTGAATTTTACTGTATCAATTGCAGAAGATGAAGCTGCACTTAGTATCCCCCATTATTGAATAGCTATAATTAATATTTCCAGTTTTACGTTCTTCTTCTACCTTAATTAATTAATAACTAGTTCTGTGCAAACTGTATTTTCAGCAATTTGGGAAAATACATTAAAAAGAAAGTGTGTTTGTTTTTGTACAATTATATTCATATTTATCTGTTCATGTACAATTTTATTAAACATGCATGATATTTAAATTTCTATCAAAATGACTACATGTAAAATTGATCTTGACATGGATATTATTTTAATCTACCATTATCTTCCCAACAAAAACTCTCAACAAAAAAGCCAGCTTTGTCTAGTGGTTAAGGCATTAGGCTAGAAAGCAGGCGACTGCGAGTTCAAGTTCTGCCTTAGCTATGAAAGCCAGCTGGGTGACCTTGAGCCACTCTCTCTCTCAGCCCAGCCCACTTCACAGGGTTGTTGTGCAGAAAATAGGGGGAGGAAGGTGTGCTGGATATGTTTGCTGCCTTGAGTGGTTTGTAAAAAATAACAAGGCAGGATTCAAATAAATAAATATATTGATCCAATTTGTGGTACCAACCTTTAGATCTATCATGAACTACAGGTTTAGAAACTAATATTATAAATTGTGTTGGCAAGCCATCTGTTTGTATGTAAAATTCACACATTTGCTTCCTGAATCTGTCATTGTAAGAATCTGATAATGCGACATTTAAAAGCCATCTTGTTAAAATTGTTGTTTTCCTCTCCGCAGACAAGCTAGTTGGTTTTTTTTTTGAAGATAGGGGAGACTTTAAAAAATTATCAGTATGTTTAGTCAGGAACAAGAAAACTAACACATCTTTCTACCCTGTGTACACTCTGGTGTAATGTCTTCAAAGAAGTACTGAGTTGCTTCAAATGCTGAATCTGGCTCTTCGGGATCAGAAGACGGATCTGTACAAACAGGTATGAGAAATCATCAACGAATTTCATATTTTACACAAGCATCCCCATATCTATCATTTATAGCTGGAATACTACACAGGTAGTCAGTGGTGGGATCCTGCCAGTTTAACAACCAGTTCAGTGATTGCGTGCTTCGCGCGTGCCCATGCCTGATACGCGCTCCATGCGCATGTGCAGTTTTAACAAAACTTACCTTCCCCGTTGCTTCTGGGGAGTAACACAGCTGAGGTGCGGCAGTCTGCTCTGCCACACGAATCAGCTGAGAGGATATAGATAAGTAAAACGCAGGTGGGTGGGCCCAACTGATCATTGGAGCGAACTGGTTCGCTCCCAGCTGAACATTGGAGATACTGATTCGCCCAAACCGGTCCGAACCAGCTGAATCCCACCCCTGCAGGTAGTCCTCCAGTTATGATGGCAACTGGAACCAGAATTTTCATCACCAAATAATGCGGTCGTAAAGCATGATCTCATGTGACTGCATCGCTTAGCAATGGCAATCCCTACAGTTCCTCTTACCATCACCTAAAATGGCACAGGATTTTACATGAAAGGTATTATATTAAGCTATCTGGAATTACCCCATGCTTACATACCTGGCAAAACATGCATTTTATAAAGTAATTTCAGTTTCTCAGTAAGGTCTCCATGACATGCTGCACCTAAAAATAATTGAGTCATTGTAGTAATCCTAAATATATTCATCAACTAAGTGTCATCAATTTAACATAACAATTAATGAAACAATTAATATCATTGATACTTGCTTCCAGATAGTTGAACCTGTTAGACTTAATACCTCAGTGCAAAATTCCTAGTTTTAAGAACCTTTAAAGCCCAGCAAATCACAGCTTTACTCATTCCAATGACGTGGCCTTACACACTACCATTCGCAACCAAAATCTAGACTTAAAAGCACAGCTTCAGGCAATATTACTTCATCCACTCTTTTGTACACTAACCAGCAGTTATCTCCCTTTCTGTAAGTTTTGGGTGGAGGTATTTTGCCAGCATATCTGGGTAGAATAGAGTGACCAGCAAAATCCAAATGAAGATGCTCTCCTTGTCTGGTGAGATTTCAATGCCAGGAGATGGATTTTGCTCAGTGTCAAAATCTACAATTGTATTATGAAGAAAGATGCAGTATCTTATTTCTCTAGAGCCATGATGGTGAATCTATGGCACGCGTGCCACAGGTGGCACGCGGAGCCATTTGTCAGAGCACGTGAGGTGTTGCCCTGTCACCTGGCCAGCGTCCATGCATGCACTGGCCAGCTGACTTCAGCCTTCTTTTGAGAAGGAAGCTTCCTGAAGGTTCCAGAGGTCAAAAATCGCCCCTACAGACAAAACGGAAGTCACCATTCCTGAACTTTTTTGTGCCCTCCGGAGGGTGTCTGGGGGGGCCTCTGGGGTGGCAGGGAGGCTGTTTTCACCCTCCCCAGGCTCCTAGAAAGCCTCTGGAGCCTGGGGAGGGTGAAAAAAACCATACCAAAAATGGGGTAGTGTTTGCGCACATAGCATTATGGGTGTGACATGCCCACGCACAACCCCCCTGCGCTCCCCCTGCTTTTGGCACGAGAGCCAAAAAAGTTCGCCATCACTGCTCTAGAGTAACTAACATTATTTTATCTCACAGTAACAAAGGCCTATCTGTAAACCTTTGGTCTTTGGAAAAATAAGATAAATTGGATCAAGAGCCGAGGTGGTGCAGTGGTTAGTGTAGTACTGCAGGCTGCTTTAGCTGATTAGTGTTCAAATCTCACCGGCTCAAGGTTGACTCAGCCTTCCATCCTTCAGAGGTGGGTAAAATGAGGGTCCAGATTGTTGGGGGTAATATACTGACTCTGTAAAACCACTTGGAGAGGGTTTAAAAACCACACAAGTGGTATATAAGTCTAAGTGCTATTGCTATTGCTAACTGGGCAACATATACAGTACTGTAATCAAGTTCAGCTGATTACACATTCCTTTAATATAGTTAAAGAGGCATTGCTTTATATACCAATTCAAATACAGATTAATTCTGGGATTTGAGGTCCATTTCAATATTTTCTGTTCTTTAATTCAATTCAGTGTTCATAAAGAATAAATTTTGAGACTGTCTGTACACATATATTCAGTGATGACTTTAAATGAATTGTGCACTCAAAGCCAAAATAATAGTTATTGACTCACATACTATATAGCACCAGAAAGGGGAATGTATTTCTACTAATAGATTACGAATAAGAGGATTTGAAGAGTATTAACTAAGAATATAAACAATGGCAAAAAAAAAAAAAAAAACCCACAGAGAGACACATAACCTTTTATAATGTCTCAAGAATGGCTGCATGACAGACAATAATTTTATAGTTAATGGTGATTAAAAAAGCCAAATGCCATTAGATAAGCAGTTTTGTTCTTACTAAGTCCAGAGACAAATTCTCGGAAGTTAATTAAGGAATCTCCGTTTTCATCCAGCAATCTGAACAAACGTGCAGCTAGAACATTAGAATGAGTTCCACATGCCCAAGGAAAGAGAAGAGTAAACATCCCTTTGAACTGCTCATAGTCTATGCGGTACTGTTCCAAATAAGGCAAGCTTGGATCATGACGGTCAGTAGCATTGCTGGTGCCTCCCCAATAGCAGCTAGTGAGATGTTCTGCCTGATAAAAAAAAAAAGGCATGTGAAATTATTATAATCTCTGTAGTTAGTTCAGCAACACCTTCCCTCATCACAGATTATGCATCTTAAAAACACCTTAATATAGAAATGTTTTTCATATTGCCTGGTATTAGTATTGTTATAAGCAAGTTCTAGCTACAACATTAATTCATTCAGTGTCACAGTTCTTGGAAGTAAATATAGACACAGAAATAGGACAAACTCCATCCAGAAATGTTTCTACCAACATATTTCTACCATCACAGGCCTGTCTGTTATTAAGTTCCAAAACTGTTGTCCTCCTAACCACTGACTGGTGTCACTTCATACACCTGAGACAAGGAGTAATCTAGAAGCCCATGTTACCCAGTATTAAAATTTTGGTTTTGAATGAAAGATCAAATCCCCATCTGAGTATTGAACTCACTGGATAACTTTGCACCTGTTAATATCTCTTAGCCTAGTTGATTCCCCAGATTTGTTATTATGAATATATCCTGAAGGAAAGTCTATTGTATGCTTATTTAATTTAATTTATTTATTTAAGAAAATTTATATGGCCACTCAACTCACTCTCACAGGTGGCTTACAAAGACGTTGCCTAGAGCCGTGATGGCGAACCTATGGCAAAGGTGGCACACAGAGCCCTCTCTGGGGGCATGCAAGCTATCACACCAGCTCAGTTCCACATGCACGTGCACCTCCTGCTGGCTAGCTGGTTTTGAGGTCTCTGCCACGCATATGCAGGGGTCGGGGGTCATGCGGGAGTCACATGTGCATGCACAGGGGGCAGAGGGTTGCGCACACAAGTGCGGGGGTGGAGGCATGCATGTGGGCAGGGGGACATGGGGGCAGTATGTGGGGCACATTGCATTATGGGTGTGCGTGCCCCCACTCTCAGCACATAAAAAAGTTAGCCACCAGCCTAGAGAATTGGTAGTTTATACATATAAAAAAACAAAATATGTGTTTCTGATTATAGATTATATTTATATCTGCCTTTTTAAACAGAAAATTGCCATCTGCTCAGATATATTATTGCTTGAGATTTACTACAGTACTTGATTTAAAAGAAAGCTGAATCCCCAAATCCAGTGAGTATTCTGGGTACAATTTAATCTGTAACGTCAAATCTGGTTTTATAGCAAGTGTGCAGCTATGATAATTTTTCAGGGTGAAAACAATTAATTGGGGTCCCTTTGTTTTGTTGATTATGATCACAAAAATATTGTCTACATAGGAATAAACAATTAGATTTATTATCCTGATAAGTATTTCATTCATTTTAAAGTGTAATTTAAATACCATATCCTTGTACATTAAGGGGAAATGAAAACATTCTGCTTTATAAATTAAACATTTTCTCAGTAGCACATTTTGGCTCATGAAATTATTTTAGAAACTATTAAGTTGGATTTAGTAAGAAAAATGAAGTGTGGTATCTGCTATAAATAACATAGATGCAAGACAGCTATTTGAAGCTTACCTTGAAAAGGGCATAAAGTTCCTCCAGCTCATCTATTGTAAATGAAGTTTCAGTTACTATGGTTCGTACCTTCAAAATATAAAAAGGAGAAATTTTAAACACATATAATTAAATATATTAAATATCTTTAATATTTAAATTCAAAGAACAACACCCAAGAACTTACCACATTTCGTTTAGTAGTATCTTCTAGGGTTTGAATGACCTTCAACCTTTGTTTGAATCTCATTTGTTCAATCAAATCTGCTCTAATGGTACCAAATTTCTAATAGAAAAAAAAATAACATTCATTCTTCCTGCAAAATGTAAGATACAAAATACACTAAAAGATAATTTCACTTAGACATTACCTAAATAAAGTACCTAAGATGTGATTAAAGGTATGACTAAATGTAAAATCAGGGATTATGTTGTGTCCGAGCCATGGCAACCACGCAGTGTCAATCAACACCAGCGGGTGTCAGGATTGGCTGACTCGCGTGTGCATCGTCAACAGGAGCACATCGTTCTCTGATTGGTTGCCGGTTTGACAGCTGCATTATAAATAGCTGTCAAACCAGAGTTCTATGTTCTGTTCTAGTTAAATCACTGTAGTTAACAATAAAGAGTGTTGTTCAAGGAACGATCGCCTCAGTCAATTATCATTACTCTAAATACATAATAGATTACATCTTCCTTTTTTTAAATAGCAAATTAAAATTTTCTGACATGCCAGAAAAATCATCATATAAAAAGAAAAGGACAGGAAATTTTAGTAGCAATACTAAGGTCATATATCTAAGACAAATTAATTAGGCATAATTTCTATTTATTTTAAACATTTCAGTCCTAAAAGCATTTGGATTCTAGATGCATATCCCAGAGATCACAACTTCATTGTTGTAGGGAAAATAGGAGCGGGAAGATGTGTTGGATATGTTCACCGCCCTGAGTTATTTATAAAAACAATGATGATGGGATATAAATAAATAAATAAACAAACAAACAAACCCTGCAATCAGTAGCAATGCAATCCTATATTTAAGAATGCATTCTATTAATTTCAACAATAATTTCATCCAAATAAGGGAATTTAGTATATGTATACTACTAAAACTCTCCTTTTTGTCTGTTTCAAATCTTCCACTAACCCAAACAACGCATTGTAGCATACAAATTTTTGAATTAAAGAACCCCAGATTTGCCAACTTAAAAGAATGCAGACAAAATCTGGGTGCATTATTCCAAAATAATTGAAATTTTAAGGATCTTTACAGCAATTATATATTTTCAAAATTGTGGCTACTGCAACATTGGCACAGCTAAGTAATTGTGATTTTCAACACTCTCTGCCAGCTGCCTACAAATGGGGAAACCAACAGGGAACTAGAACTCATTTCAACTATCTCTGCTTTCCCCCCTCCCCCATGGTCATTTTCTTTATATCTTCAGGTAAGGTAATACCTCTTAAATGTTATGGATTGTCTACATATAATTCAAAAGTAATTCCTGTTCTTTCTGTGTTGAGCAGCTTTCCCAACTTCATTTCCACGTGTTGGAAATACAGAAAAAGTCTCAGAATTTCTAGCCAGATTAGATAACAGCCATAATATTCCAACACATCATGGAGACAAAGGATTAGGGAGGAGGAAGCTAGAATCTGACAAATTATTTGCTTGGTGGGTGTATTTTTTCCTGCTCATGTTTAATTACCAATATGTTCATGAAATTATGGTACCTCATAGGAAGTTCTGATGAGCCTAAATATATCTACTTCAGGATAAGGCCCTATGTCATCACTCAGTAATGAATGAAGGTGAGGAATTGGCGGCAAGGTGCTGTCTTTATTGCTCACGCTGTCTAAATACCTACAGGTGGCAAGAAAAAGCAATAATATACCTCATTTTAATTCAAGTGTAAAAATACATGATGTTCCACTTCCAATTTCTCATATATTTATTTACATAGGCATACTGCAAAAAGTTGAAAACAGATTAGGGTATTTTTAAATGTTTTTCCTAAATAGCTCTAAATTTTCACAAAAATCACTATATTTATTCTTGTACCAGTCCTATAAAATTAGCATTATTACTACAGTATTACCTCTATAATACACATTATGGTTGCACCTGAATGATTCTTGAATGCTATGATGGAAGGAGATAGTGAAGAGGAGGAGAAAAATGTAGGGCAAGGAAAAAAGTAAAGTAAGAAAAATGGGCAAAGTAAGGAAGGTACATGTATACCCATCATGCTGTTTTCTTTTGTGGTAAACATTATACACAGTGGAGAAATAGAACAAGTAATTGTATACTGAAGAATTTAAAATGAATGAACAATAAAAAGAATTACAGTTAATTATAAACCCAACTCTACCTCCTTCCTATTTTCTTCATTAACTTGCTTTCTTATTCCATTTTTACTAATATATTCTTCTTATATAACCAGCCATTTCAGCATACTTTGTATTAGTCAAACACTAGTTCATTCTTGATCCTATCCCTTCTTACCACATATTACTTAACTATTAAATCATTCCTATCACATGAAGCTTACTTTTCTGTTTCCCTTGATCTATACTACTCTTGCTGCCATTTAACAAAGTAAACAAAAAATATTTTGGTCAGTCATTTTGCCTATTTTGACAAATGTTCATTCCACACCACATGCTATTTGATATTATTCTATCAACCCTCACACATCTTAACATTTCTGTATTCATTTCTGCATCTTTAATTAGCTTTTTTACCATTTACATGCAAGTTGTTCATTCCATTTTTTTCTGTCATTTACAATTACTTTGGTCTCTGATATATTTATTTTCAAATCAATATTCTAGCTTCACTTATTCTCTCAATTCTTTTAATAAATGATCACATCAATTAAGCCTTTAGATTTGTTTTCATTCCTTTGTCATATTTAAATTATATATTCAGAACAAACAGGACTTCTTCTAAGCAGTCCCTACTCATCTTTCATACACGGATTTCCAAATGACCTAGTTACTTTTATGCACTCTCATCTTCTTCCCATCTATTATGTCATCAAATAGTGTTCACCAATTTCATTCAGATCTATTATATTTTCCTTCCTCTTCATTTGTAAAGCAAATGCATATCTATTTTTCTTTGTCACTTCATGCTCATTTAATCCTCTCGTATTTCAAATCACAGTCTTCCATATGCCATGGTCAAAATCGGCTACAAATACAGGCTTCCATCAGCCATCATGGATTTGTTCAACCAAAGCTTTCTTCCACACTTTGTAAACAGACAGAGAAAGTGCTTTTGTCATACCTAACCACAACATTCCCTGCTATAACAATAAGGACAGTAGCAGTTTGTTTGAGCTGATTTGGCCAGGTTGGCAACAGGCCAATTTTATTCTAAGTGTGTCTAATCTACACTAAGGGATTTCCCTGCAAGCTACATATTGTTGCCAGCATTTTATCATTTTGGAAATATATGCACATACTCGTGGTTCAAGGAACAAAATATCAACAAATGCTTTATTTTTAGATAGTCACGTGAAAAGTCAGTGCTGAAGCTTAGTCTTTACAACACACATTTAAATAGCATTCTGGTTTAAACCACTTCAGAGTGATGCACAGATAATTGAAACTTGAGACAGTGATAGGTGCCGATGTGTGATTAAATCTTCTACTAAATACAACAAAAGCCACAATTGTTCAAAAAGATTTAAAAAACATAGTTTACTCATTTGAAGGAGGTATATTTGAGTTCTGCTCTGCATGTATGAAATCCCAGGAATTTTTTATTTTAAAACCTCTATTAATAAGGCTGGGCAAACTTCTCTTTGGGCATTACTTGCAGCCAGGAATGACAATGCCGCACTAAAGGAATTACTTTACGCTGCAGAAAACTGCCTCTTATAATTAAATCAAGTTACAAAAGAATAAAAGAAAATAAACACTGGAGTAAAGTGGCTAGCAGAGACTAATTGGTAAGAAAGGACACTAAAAGCCAAAAGGCTCCACTTAAGAGCTAAGAGCTAAACTGTGTTATATGAAAAGCGTCTGGCAATGCAAAATTACTAATTTGAAAGAGTGGGGGAAGTGACTTGCTCTGAATGTAATTGAATGGAAGGAAAATCTGCAATTAGAGTACTTACCTTCCCAACACTGTCATAGCTTCACCATCATCTTTACAGTTCAGCAACTTCTCTACATTTGCATCTAGCACAGCTAGTGCTAACTGGAATATCACCTTTATACCCTCATAGAAGAAACAATCTACCACCACAACAGCACTTTCAAAAGGCATTACACTGAGGAAGAGCGTGAGGAACCATGAAAGAGAGATGGTTGAGATGACTCCCAAATCCTGCATGCAGTCATAGAGTTGTGGGATATAATCCCGAGCTAATTCTTCAAACACACCTTGATCCACCAGAGCACCTGTAAGGCATAATCAAGTATCTGATAAGCGAAACTGGAGTCAAGAAAATATGTATTCATGCCCATCCAAGAAAACAAAAGTAGAAGCATTTTCCAGTTAATGCATGTTGAATTGGATTGAGGTGGTCCATTTAGGTGTTTGGAATTTCATCTGTCTCAATCAACATGACCAATGGGAAGAATTGTGGAAACTACAGCCCGAATCATCTTGTGGACAAGAGTTTGTCTACCTATAAATTACACTATTTTCTCATTCAGAAAAGAGACCTTTTAAAAACATGCATTAACTTGCTATTTGATTTCCATAACTGTAAATAAAAATACTGTTATTATTAATAATAGCGTATTTAAATAATTGTTTTCCAATTTAAGTAACCAGCAATCACCACAACTTTAGCAATATCTGCATTTTATGAAAAACATGGATTTATACACCAGGAACAAAATACATGTACCTTATATTTGGCTGTGATGTGAAATAAAAAAGCATAACAATGTAACATAGATCACTACTAGCTCTACTATTATTCCATATCAATGGATTCAAACATCTAAACCTGCAGCTCAAATTTAACTTTTTGATAGTTTTAAATAATTTCCCAATTATTAGTTCTATTAACATACCAACAACTCTTGTGTTGTAGTAATCTGGCAGCATGCGCTCGCATAAAGCCACCAACAACCAAAATGCTTCCTCTTCCTTGGCATACAAAAGCAGGACTGATGTAACAATATTCATGGCCTAAAAATAATTAAGACATACAGTTATCTAATTTGATACATTTTACGTAACAGATTCTATCCAGCAATAGACGTATGAGGAGCAATGTGCTATGACTTAAGATTGCAAAAATACTTCCCATGAGACTTAAAACAAGAGTCTCCAACATTCATTCTCACAGGAAAATCACAGGAAGGAAGTTTTAAAAAGCTAGAGGGGGGTGATAAAACATGATTAGGATAAATATCTTATTGATTTGCTGATGTTATCTAGTGTCTGCAAACAAACAGTCAAGCTCAGAGAGCACTATGGACTCCACAGTTTTTATTTTCTTAGTGCCAGTTATAAAGCACTCAATTATTCCAATGTTAATCTTTCTAACAGGACAACTTTCAAGTATTGAGGGCCATTCATCTAAACAGGCAGCGGAGAAATGGGATGATAGTATCAGCAGGCTCTGGTTCAAGGGAACCAGAGTAAAAATAAAATAAAATAATGAAATAAATAAAATAAAAATATAATATAAAATAAAAAATAAAATAAAATAATAAAAATGATAACTCCCAGAAACTGCCTCATGGAGATAAAGTATATTCAGTAGTAACAGAATATTAGGTATTGGTCAGAAAAGAAAATAAGAAAGGAGAGCAGATAATAAAGATTACAAGATCCTTCCAGGAATACATGGCTGACTGGAATCCCGAACAAGAGCTTCCTCCACTAGACAGGAAGATACAAGTCATATGCAATGTTGGGGTCCAAAAGGGGAAAAAAACACTTAATTCAGTGTGAACAGCTCTTCCTATCTGCCATCTGCCCTTTAGAGAAGATGAACATTTTGGGGGCTCAAACAATGCCCATATATGTCCAAGAAAATATATGTTAGAGTTAAGGCAGCCTTAACATTTTAAAATGTTCTATAACGGAAATATTTCAGATCTGCTGAATAAGGTGACCCATGGTTGCTCCCCAAATTCTTCCAATAGATATAATTTCTATTTTAAAACATCTGTTACCTGGATCACAAGACTACCCAGAATTTTTATTACCGTATTTTTCAGAGTATAAGACGCACCTTTTTCCCTCAAAAAAGAGGCTGAAAATCTGGGTGGGTCTTATACACTGAATGCTGCATTTTTGACTCCCAAAACCCTGCCTCCCTTACAAAAATGGCCATGCATAGCCTTTAGGGGGCTTCCAGAGTGCTCCTGGGGGCTGGGGAGGGCAGAAATGAGTGAAAAACAGGCCATTTTTAACGCAATTTTGCTCCCCCAGCCCCCAGGAGCACTCTATAAGCCTCCTAAAGGCTATGTATGCCTTTATTTGACAAAAAACGGGCCTGTTTTCATGAAAAATGGGCTGTTTTCTGCTCATTTTTCCCCCCTCCCCCAGGAGCACTCTACAAGCCTCTTAAAGGCTATTCATGTCCTTTTTTAAAAAAAGAAATGGGCGATTTTGGGGAGGTCTGGAGAGTGAGAATTTGCCTCTTCAAAATCTTGTTGCATATTATACTCCAAAAAAATATGGTATATAACTGATATGTACTGTCTAACCATTCCTATAGCCCAGGGGACTGAAACATGCAGCCCTCTAAGTTATTTTCTGTAGCCTAAAACCATAGTTTGTGAGAGCTAAAGGCCTGCCCAACATGACCAGGGACACCAGATAAGGCACAGAAAATTATCCAAGAAGTCGAGTAGCCTGGCAGTGGCAGCTTATCAGTTCACCACTGCCCAACCCCAGCAGGTGTCCTAACAAGAACTGGGCCTGGTTGACTGAACCTTGGTGCACAAGACCTCTCACAATGAACAATGGCATCACCTGGGAACTCTGCTGAGAACAAATGCTGGCTGGGGAATTCTGGGAGTTGACGTCCACCCATCTTAAAGTTGCCAAGGTTGAGAAACTCTGAACTAAACAAGAAAAGCATTAGTGAGTGAAAGAACCTATTTTATGATACCTGGCAGTATCCTATGTTTGGATTTCTAAATGCATATGCAGTTAGGACTCGCCGCAGTGCTGCAATACCCAT
Organism: Thamnophis elegans; assembly: GCF_009769535.1. Classification (NCBI taxonomy): domain Eukaryota; kingdom Metazoa; phylum Chordata; class Lepidosauria; order Squamata; family Natricidae; genus Thamnophis; species Thamnophis elegans. The sequence continues at coordinate 32,231,712 of NC_045549.1, read as the reverse complement.
CTCATTCTGGAAGGCTGGATGCTCCGGAAGAGAGCGATGCAAATCCCGCTCAATCTCTTCTGTTGCAAGATTGTATTTCCCCATAGATTTCTCCACCAAGTCTTCATAATAGCCAGCGTGGGTAACCATTTCATTAATTGCTCCTACAAATGCAAACGAGTATATTGACATATATATATATATAAACACACACACACACACATACATACACACACACAGATATAGAGAGATTATAGATGTAGGCTAAGAATCAAATTAACTGCACAGATCAAGTACTTTTGTTTCCACATGGAAACTGTTTCTGAATTTTGTACTTAATATGGAAAAGAATGGAACTTGGACTTTGGGTTTTATAGATTAGATTGCTAGATCTTTATAGAAATGACTTGTTCATATTATTATGGAAAAACAAAAGGCAGTGATTTGATGTTAATGCCCTATTCTACTGCAACAGAGAGTCAGAAGACAATGCTTCTTTTTCTTTTCTTTTCCCTACCTTTCCTCACTTCTCTTTCCCCTTTCCCTTCCCTCTCACTGTTCTTTTATCTACATTTGTATTTTGCATTTTATAATACTTTATAATGTAATTTAAAAACACCAATTAACTGCACAGACCATTCTCATGCTCAAGAGATTAGCTGACTTTTAGGAATATTGTAATTCATTGTTTGATCCACCCCACCCCCACATTTTAAAGATGTAACAGAAACACTCTGTGTCTTATGAAAGGATGCTAACCATATAAAGTTTTTAGAAAGGTTATATATTCAAACTTCTGGGTCCTTCTAAAGTGTTTTTTTGGGACCCAACTTTATGAAAAGATAATTTTTAATTAAAATCCTACATTTTGATCAACTATTGCAAGATATTTGGTTTGCTAATCTGTTTCTTTTCCTAAGGTAAGTTTATTAGATGACAATATTTATTCCAAATGAACCAATATATCACACAAATACACTAATGTGGGAGTGCATATTGTGCACACATATATGTATATATGGATTCATTTAAAGATGACAGTGGAGCTCTATTTCAACAGCCAATGTAAACACATATTAAGAGGTGTGCTTTTCTCTTGATAGTCTACAAAGTTTATCCAGAGCCTTAAATTACACTATTCATTCCATAATTTGGGAAGGGGGGAACTTAAGATTTTAAAGTAATTAATTATTTAGATTCTGTATCTCTATTTCTATTTATTTCTAAAAAGATATATCACCAAATTATCTGTCTGTGGAGATTCTCAATCATCCAGGTCATGGTTGTCCCACAGGTGCTTTTTTAAAAGAGACAACTGGACTTTCTTGTTTTTCTTTGAAAACGTTTTGCTTCTTATCCAAGAAGCTTTTGAAGACAGCAAAGTCCACATTTTGGACAGAGAGGACCACTGGTTTGAAAGAGGGGTCAAAGAAGCCATCTATATCAAAATTGAACAGCCCTCTCTCAACAGAGGGGGAGTGATATGACATCATCTATCTCCAGTCTACAACACAGTCCTTTCCAAGAAGCCTCCACACCTATTTGCACCAATAAGGTGACCTTGATGACACAGATAAACCTCCAGGTGGCCTTAACGTGTCACGAAAAGAATGCAAATGTCTGCAAGGAGTATAAATCCTTCTATATTATCATCCAGTCAGAACTGAAGAAACTTGTTGAATGTGAAGTGAAATGTCTTTAAAAAAACCCAAAAAGTCCAGTTGCCTCTTGAAAGAAGCACGTATCACCAAATTAGCTTTGATGAAATCAGAGAAATGTTCTCCTGAATAAAAATGCTTAGCAATGCAACTATTGCTTCCCATTTGCTTGCAGCCAACATTTGGATCTCCTACTTTGTACATGATGAATTCCCCAGAAGCAAGTAAACCAATTGCTGATAAAATCTTCTAGAGGTATGTTACCCACTGACACCTACCTGACAAGAGCAACCAGAGTTCCCCTCTCATGTTTTCAGGAATACCTTTTAATGCAAGGTCTCTTGTTTTCTCTGTACGATACATACAGATACCTTGGCCATACTCAGCAAAATGCATTTTCCAAGCTTCTTCTTTCAAAAATTCTTTTGCCTTAAAAGTAATAGATATGATAGCATAAAATACACAGGGAAACCATGCTGTGTAATAAAATTTATTCATCTTGTGTCCAAATATGATGAAATAACTCTTCTCATCCTGCCATTTAATTATGTTCCTTAATTTTATTTAGGGATGGTACATCTGATTAGTCTTACAATAAAGCTTTCTTGGTGTGTTAATTTCAAAAGCATATTTATTTGATCAAACGAAACATTTTTGATGACACATAATTAATTAACTCTATGCGAGCTGAGGATACAGATGATGGAAACAATCTCAGAAACAATTACTAGTGATAATCTTTTTCAATCAAAAGATACTTTCACCATCACTGTACAGCATCATTTTTGCCATCATAAAAAACACATAAATAATTCAGAGAACAATGAAATAGATTTTGTCAATGATATATCTTATTCTTTTTCACATGTAGTAAGTTATGTTTTAATTCTTCAAAGCAATAAATACGCAGATATTATATTACAAAGTTTAAATTAATTAAGATGTTAAATATTTTTCAAAACTGGCTTCACCCACCATCCTAATCAAAAAATTGATGTAGATATAATTTACATTCACCTATTTTAAAATGAACAAGGACAGTATTTTTGTAATACAACTAAGAGCAAAAAATAATAATAATCAGCCTACCAATTTAGGGTTGAATTCCTCTGGAGAACGCCGACGATACATAGTCATTAGGGCCTGTGTTACAGTTGGGACACTGTTTCCATTCAAATTGAAGTGCTGGTCTCCATCCACCTCAGAGTTCAGGCTTCTCTGAGGGCTTGATGAAAGGACACTACTTGCCCTTGAATAAACCTGAAGGGAATCATACAGCATTTTAACCCCTGCTTGGTACAGGATTCCAAATTAAAGTAGCCCTGACAAACAGCTAATATTTGTCTGAATCAATGGTGGCATTCAAAAATTGTTACTACCGGTTCCATGGTTGTGGGTTGATGGGCGTGGCAGTGGAAGGATACTGTAAAATCTCCATTTCCTCCCCACTCCAGGGGAAGATTACTGCAAAATCAGCTGGGACTCAGGAGGCAGAGAATAGATGGGGGCAGGGCCAGTCAGAGGTGGTATTTACCAGTTCTCCGAACTACTCAAAATTTCTGCTACCGGTTCTCCAGAACTGGTCATAACCTGCTGAATACCATCTCTGGTCTGAACGCAGGAAGACAATTTAAATCTGCATTCCTGTAACTTATATCCATGATTCCATGTCTTGCTTTCTGGCATACAAAAAAAAGATTTTGAGCTTTCCTCTGTGAAAGCCTGTCAAATATTTTAAAAGTGATACCATATTCTTTATTGCGCTTCTCTTCTCAAGGATAAACGCTACTACTTCCTCAGTCTGTTCATGTAATTAGAAACTGGGGAGGAGGGCTGGTTATGGGGAGCCCACATATTTCATAGAGAGCTCAAGAATGGACAGAACCAAAACACAAGGACCAATATTGGACCTCTGCTAGGATAATAGTGCCCACGTTTTAAAAGCTTTAAGATAGGAAACAAGTTTAACTCATACTTTTATCACACTAGCCGTCCTTCCTTCCTTCCTCCCACTTTTAGTGCTGAGCTTTAGTAATTCAAACAGCTGAGGATGAAAGGCACTGCCGCAGAAAAAATGCATTTTTGCCAAATGTGTTTGAAGTCCAAAGCAGGAAGACTATCCCCACCCACCCCACCCTTTGTATCAACTGCCTGCACCTTTTAATCCAAATTAAGAGATCTGCACAATAATTGTTTATAAATATGGATCCATTTAGAATCACTGAGAATCAGATAAACTGCAGAAAGAGGATTTCAGCACTGAAGTTCTGGCATTAAAACAAAGCTTGAAGAAACACACATTCTCCCTTTAAGCAAAATATTTAAATTTAAAAAGAAATACATAGCTAAAATTTGATGAAAGCTGGAAATGTAAGTTTTCCATCTCATAACAATTAGATATCATTAAAATATTTTAAAATTATTTTGGAAGTCAATAGATACCATTCTGTGATGTTGTAGATGCTGCGTGCCACTAATTGCTATGAATGACTTACAAAAGTATTTAGAAGTGAGATCTAGCACAGGTTTCTTTGAATTCAGTGCTGAATTGATTTTAACCAAGCAAGTTACTTCATAGTTCCCTAACAAAATATGTGAACTACATAGTTATCAGTGACAACTGGAGGAAAGGAATCATGGTTCAACTTAGGCCACCAAATTGAAAACACTATTAGTGTGACATTTCCATGACAAGCTTGAACATTTTAAGACTAACAGAATTAAACGGTCTCCTGTTACATATTGTAAAAACTCTGCTTTAAGTACCCTTGTGCTCTGATCATTTTCCACTTCAAAGTAGACTTATGAAAAAGCTTCTAATCTGCCACCATGCTTTGTGAACTCTATTTAACACTGCATCACAAGCTAGGCAGATGCTTATGGTTCTGTTGAGACAGAAACAGAGGGCTATTGATGGCTTCCTGACTGAGAGTATTTATAACTTTCAGCTACTGATAAATCAGCTACATGCAGAAAGAGCCAGACATCCCCAAACAAATCATTCAGGTAATTAAGAAAACACAAACATTTTAAATCGTTAAAGATTAATTCTGTTTCAAATTCATTTTTAATGCACACAAAATAGCTTTTAGAAATATTATGTTATATACACATTCGACCAATGTATTTCTTTGAAATTTTACTGCCTTGCATTTTATTTGCAATCTGGTAAACATTCAAAACTCAACGGTTGGCATTTTGTGGATTCAGACAAGATAATAGCTTATGAATTTGAATTTTTTTCTTTAGATTTAATCTTAAAACAGTCGAGCCGAGGTGGCGCGGTGGTTAAATGCAGCACTGCAGGCTACTTCAGCTGACTGCAATTCTGCAGTTCGGCTGTTCAAATCTCACCGGCTCAAGGTTGACTCAGCCTTCCATCCTTCCGAGGTGGGTAAAATGAGGACCCGGATTGTTGTTGGGGGCAATATGCTGACTCTGTAAACCGCTTAGAGAGGGCTGAAAGCCCTATGAAACGGTATATAAGTCTAACTGCTATTGCTATTGCTATTGCTATTTTTAAACAGAAGCAATATGTACTATGGAATAATGGTTCTAAGGCTGAGATTAAATATGAAAGATTCTCTACTCTCTACTAAATTGGATTGGATGTACAGACTGATTTAAAATCCTTTAAGCAAAACCAAATATTATGATTTGGTATTTATAGTTATGTACCTTAGTATTTAACTAGCTCATGTTAAGACAAAGCCAACTTAACTTATAAAAAATGGTAAATCATTAGGGCAAGTACACAGAGGTAATTTGATGTAGTTATTAAAGACACCAAAGTAAAAACCCATGGAGACCATGAGTTCTATTCCTGTCTTTGTCACAAAACATCCAGTTGAATGACTCTCCACCTCTCTCTCTTTCTCTCTCTCCCCCCACCTCTCTCTCTCTCAGCCTTATGAAGAAGGCAATGATAAAACATTTCCAAAAAATGTTTCCAAGAAAACAATAGGGACTAGAAACAGAGGGAAAATAGGCAATCACCAGAAAACAATATCAACCTGAAGGCCTAGAACAAAACAAAAGAATGGAATAGTGCAAATCAAGATTTAGTGATTAACCCATCTTACCTGGGTTAATAATTATATAATCAATTTAAACTTAAAGTGACTATCTACTCACCTCATCATCTGAACTGTTGTAACTTCCAGAAATCTCTCTTTCAGAATAAATTTTGGAAGTAGTTTTCTGGAGGAAATCAGAAATTCTCTGCACTAGAAAGTCTCTGTCTTTCAAATTGGCAAAGAGGAATGTCATTCGGTTTTTAGTGCTGATTGATAATGGACTAGGTAAAACGCTTGAGCTATCCGCCTTTTCAACAATCGTCACCTAATGATACACATGGAAATAGAAGGACCAAAATAAAGTCTAAATAAATTGATACAGTGGAAGAGGTAGTTCTCCATCAACTGCATCTTTAATTTGGTCACAGACCAGCATAATAGCAGTTTTGAAATTCTGAAAAAAGCTATAAAGTTGTTATGAGTGATCAGGGATTATAGAAGCTAATTCTAGAAACCCAGGCAGCATTATAAACTTTCAGCATACTTGTTTTAGTATTGCATAAGGAAAGATTAAATAATCCAAATATGTAATATTTTGTCATCTCCATAGTCATCCTATTTTACACTTTGTATTTTGCATTATTTAGTAGTTTTTAGATGTATTTTAAATTTAAATATTAATAATTCATAATTGCTAATTATTGATAAAATAGTATGTCTAAAATACAGAGACCTTCTGTAATATATAATATGTCTGTAAATGAATCCATAAACATGAATTCAGTATTCAAATTCTTCTTAAAAAAGAGTCACAGCTATTGCAAGAAATATGACAACTTGTTGGTCCAAGCTAGACCTTGCTGATGGTAAATTATAATTTCCTGATCACAGAGAAAATTAAAATTTGCGACACTTGGGTAATGCCATATGGTGGTAATAAGTGGGGTAACAATATATGGATTACTGACTGAACAGTGAGCAGCCATGTGTACAAGTAATATATGACCTACAACCATAATAGAGCCTGTCAATTATGGTTGCAAGTGGCGACAACTGTTAAGTGAGACAGCCTTGCTTAAAACCCCACACACTCTGCTCTCTCTGATGACACTGTTAAACAAACATGTGAGTCATTAATCGTGCATGGGCTACCGCATAGATGGGGTAGGCCCAATGGTGGGATTCAGCCAGTTCGCACTACTTCGGGAGAACCAGTTAGTAACTTTCTGAGCAGTTTGGTAAACTGGCTGCTCGAAGAAATCATTAGGGCAGAGAACCAGTTGTTAAATTATTTGAATCCCACCACTGGATAGGCCCTGAGAGATCCACCATAAGAGACGCACACAAGCAGCAAGAAGCTTTACGAAGCCAAAAACAGACCAGTAGGGGAGAAGAGACCAGCTGGATTAGGGCCTAGCACCACATTCTAATGCCATAGAAGATTCCAAACAAGCCTTCAGGTATCACTGATGAAGCCATGCTCATGGGCTGGGGCCCTGCCTTGATCAGCTATCTTGAATGTTCATAGTAATCACAATATAATAAAACCAGCATGTTTTGTACTGACCTCCCAAAGTGGGATGATGAGGCTGCAGAGATTTTCTTCTTTGCTATTGAAACAGATGTAATTTGTAGACACAAACATTTGACCCAAAATGTGCATTTTATTAAATGGGGTCCACAGAGTACAATCTGTATGTCCATCTAGTTTTTCATCCTTTGGAAGCCGGAACAAAGCACGGTACCTTTCACTTTTTGCCCTGGCATCCAGATCCCTAAAAAACAGCATTTCAGATTTCAATGGCAATATTCCAATTACATGCACATATCTCATATAGTTCTTGCTTTTATATTAAAAATAAACAACAAAGTATATTGTTTATGGAACTATTTTACATATATAAAGTAACATTTATATTAACAGGGCTTAAAACAAACGTATAAAATTGCTTTAACATGTTTATTAGACTTTTTATAGTAGTGGTAGTGGGCTGAAACATAATGATAAACCAGCAGGCAAGTTGCTTACTTTGCGCTGTACTATAGCAACTGATTCCAAATCCTACCGTTTTAAGGCAGATACTTTTTTAGGAGATTTCTTCTTAAGTCTGGGGAGTGACTTGTCCTGCTCAAAGCCTTCATTGTCCAAAAGTTGCCTCATAGCTATGTTAGCAAGTTGTTCCATTAGTTTAAATGTTTCACTGATATTGAGAAACACAGAAAAGAAATGCTGACTGGATCTTGTGCTAATTTTAATCACATCAGGTAACAGCAGAGTTGCATTCTTCTCAAGCTGGGTGATATCTACCCATCGGATGACAAGTTTAGCTATTAAAGAAAAATATGACTTTAGCAGAAACAGTAACAATTCAATAGTTCCAAATTCAAGATAACATCTAAAACTTTTATAAACTACTTGCATATGTAACTAAATACAGATTTATGGTACAGTCCTTTGAAAGTTTGCTCAAATGTTAGTCTCAGTACTTTCAACTGATTGAGTCACTAGTACTATGCAGTTAACTGTTGAAAGGATTTGTCTACTATCTGTATGAGTGTCTGATAAATCTATATATTTACCACACTATCTGACTAGTTAGACTGTTTTACAGATAAAAACCTATCCCTAGAGAATCAAATCATTTTATAATTGTACACTAAACCAAAAAAGCTTAACAAAAAAACAACCAAGATACAAACATCAAATTACTTAAGCACTTATTAGTTCATACAGTATAAATTTTAAATAAAAATTCACTAGTCTTAAATAGAGCTAAATCAATTCGGGCGGTGAAAATACAGGTATTTATCCTGGTGACAGAATATCAGTGACAAAATTCAAAGCTATAAGCCTCTTAAAAATGTTAACATGAATAAAAAAGGATTCATACATGCATGTCCATGAATTATGTGCAGTTACTTTGACCTAAAATCATTCGGAAATAATGTTGTAAGCTAAGTATGAATTAACTCTTTTGCTTCAGCATGTTATATATACTGTATGCTGCTCCTTCTGTATGACATATTGTATATGGTAATATTAATCACTGAAGAACATGTTCAGTAAAATAACACAGTGTAGTTTCTAGTTTATTAAACCACCTTTCCTTATGCTTGTTATTCTAATACTTATTTTCTTACCTCCAATTCCTGAACATGAGAATAAGGACAACATTAAATCATACATACCATACATTTGTATAAATGAACCTGTTAATAATTCAATAAGAAGACATTCATTCCTACCTTCTCGACCCATGAGAAAAGAATAGAAACATAGATGGTTAATGCTGAGATATATCCAGCCCTGACGTGGGACTTTCCCTTTCCAATAACTGCAGGAATAGTAATTCACAAGTTTCTCCTCCTCTGGCATCCCAAACAATTTATGGAACTTCACTGTTGCTTCCTTAAATTTAGCCGTGTCATCATCTTCCCGAATACCATTGATTTTGTTGTACTCTGCGATGATACCCTGAAGTAGATCATACAGAACCTCTTGGAATTCTCAAAGCAACTATACTCTTTACGTTTCACTTCTAGTATTTAAATTACGATCCCTATCATAATGTACACATACTGATTCACTAATTTAGAAATAAAAGAATTCAAGAAAAATCTTAAATAATTATAATTATAACTGCACAATTTCATATTATGTTTCAGGAAACAAATAAACAAATGCCGCAGCTTTATGAGATTGTCTACAAAAATAGAATAGCTTGATAAGATATAACAATGATGCAAGGTGTTTGTTATGGTCACTATTAAAAATATTCTGGAGGTAAGCTAATGCTATTCATAGGCATGTGAGTGCCATCCAGCTCAAGAGCCTCACATTATTAATCCTTCACATAATAAATTTTTGGATGAAAAATTACAAATCCACGTGTTTCTCATAACTTGTTAGGCTCTGCTAAACAAGACTGGATTCATTCTTCTACATAAAAACAGCCAAACTGCATGGCAAATCTGCTTTTGAAAAATGACAGTCAAACTCTATAAGTTATGTGTGGATGTATGTGTGAGCGAATGTGACAGTATGACTCCATCAACATTTTAGAAATTGTGGTGGAACTGGCATGTGTTTCAAATACCAGTTTGAACCTCTTCCTATGGATATCATTTAATACTGGCATTGATGATTACTCTGATCGTGCAAACAGTATTATACTGTTTATTAGAATCATATTTTTTAGAAATGCACACACAAGAAAATCAGATATAAAGTACAATTATATACTAGCTTTTCCTAGTCACATATATGTTAAACAGAGCAAAATATACAATACCTGTATTTTTCCTCTGACAAAAGTGTTTATATCATTTTCATTTTCAAAGATAGAAAGCGTTTGTAGTAAATTCTGTTCAAGCCATTCCCAATGCTCAGTTATTTCTTTTCTTGAGCAACCTAAGGAAGGGACAGGAGGTATTTGTAAAATTATTCCATTATGAAGAACACATGCACAAAAAGTTTTAGTACAATTATTATTAATGATTATCAAACAGTTTTAAATGCTGCCTTCTGATGTAGCACTGGCCTGGAAAAGTCATCGTCTTCTTTTTTCCTTCTCATCTCACTGAGGTTCACTTCTCATTTTAAAGAAGCCAGTTTTTGATTAAACTAAAAACCAAGGATCCATGCCTTGCTTGATAAAGTTGGCTGAGGAATTCTGAGAGTTGAAGCCCACAAGTCTTAAAGTTGCCAAGGTTGGAGATCCTTGATAATATATGGCATGGCTCAGGCAGGCACCTCCATAATTCACTGAACAAAGAGGAAGAACGTCAAAAAAGACCGTTGGCTTACCTGAACGGTCGTTCTCGGGGCACTGCGAAGAGAGCCCAAATGCTGGGTTAACACAGCCTATCTGCCCTTGGACTGAGTGATGTTTTTCTTGACCACGCCTCCCTTTGCCTGCACATGCTCAATTCGAAAACGAAGGAACCATCCTGTAATCAATTACAGTCAATACAGCCACATCGTTCAATACTAACACCCGGGTGGGTTTGGGCTCTCTTCGCAGTGCCCTGAGAACGACCGTTCAGGTAAGCCAACGGTCTTTCTCCAGTGCACTGCTCAGAGAGCCCAAATGCTGGGACATGCCCAAGCTATTGAGTCCCAGGGTGGGGAAGCGCCGAAGCCTCTGGCATTTCAGCCACTCTTTATAATACTCTTCTGCCAAAGGAGGCTTCGGCTGAGGCAAAGGTGTCAATCTTATAGTTTCTAATAAAGGCCGTGGGGGAAGCCCAGGTGGCCGCTCTACAAATGTCTAGGATAGAGGCCTGGGTTGCCCAGGCTGCAGACGTTGCAGCACTCCTGGTGGAGTGAGCGGTGATTCGTCTCGGAGCCGTCTTGCCCTGGTGCTCATATGCCAGTTTGATGCAAGCACGTAGCCAATGTCCCACAGTGTGAGAGGAGACCTTGCGGCCCAGGGACGCAGGGAGGAAGGAGACAAAGAAAGCCTCTGACCGGCGGTAGTCCTTTGTTCTCTTTACATACGTGCGCACGGCCCGTCTCACGTCCAGCTTGTGCCACTCACGCTCCTTAGGGTGAGAAGGCTGGGGACAGAAGTTGGGCAAAATAAGTTCTTGAGTCCTGTGAAACAGAGAGTTAATTTTCGGAGCAAATGACGGATCAAGTCTCAATATTACTCTGTCCGGGTGAACTACGCACAAATCCTCCCTGACAGAGAGCGCAGCAAGCTCGGCTACCCTGCGAGCGGATGTAATGGCCACCAGGAAAGCGGTTTTGATGGTGAGGTAGCGCAGACTGGTCTTTTTCAAAGGCTCAAATGGGGCTTTGGTCAGGGCCTTAAGCACAAATGGAAGATCCCATGACGGATACCGGTGAACAGTTGGAGGGCTGATGTTCGCTGCTCCCTTGAGAAAGCTCTTGATCTGGGGGAGCTGACTCAGCGAGCGAGAGGAGCCCTTTGCCAGGATGGTAGACAACTCTGCAACCTGGCGTCTGAGGGTGCTGACTGCAAGGCCCTTATCCAGACCCTCTTGCAAAAAGTCTAGGGTCTGAGGGATCGAGGCTGAGGAGGCCTCTATGTTCCTAGTCTTGCACCACCGTGAGAAGGCGGCCCAGGTGGCATCGTAGATTCTAGTCGTAGAAGGCTTCCTGGATGCTTGGATTGTTCGAATGACCTGGTCAGAGAATTTTTGCTTTCTCAGGAGCTCCCCTTCAAGTGCCAAACGGCTAGCTGCAGCCACTGGGGCTCCGGATGGGTGATGGCCCCCTGGCTGAGGGCAATCTTGTCCCGGGGGATTCTCCAAGGTCTTTGAACTGAGAGGCTGACCAGGTCTGCGTACCAGGGCCTTCTGGGCCAGAAGGGAGCCACCAGAACGAGGTCTGCCTTTTCGGTCAGGAGCTTGTTCACCACTTGAGGGATGAGCGGAAGTGGAGGGAAGGCATACAGAAGTCCCTGAGGCCACGCTGACCTCAGAGCATTTGTTCCCTCCGCCTGGGGCGAGTGGTAGCGACTGAAGAAGCGTGGGAGCTGTGTGTTGTTGTGTGTGGCAAACAGGTCTACCTGTGGCTTGCCGAACCTCCTCACGATCTGCTGGAACAGGTCCGGGTGCAGGCGCCACTCCGAGTGGTCGATGCGTTGGCGGCTCAGCCAGTCTGCTTCCCGGTTGCTTACGCCGGAGATGTGATCTGCACTGAGAGAAGCCAGATGACGTTCCGCCCACCTGCCCAGCGCTTCTGCCTCGAGCATGAGGGCCTTTGATCGAGTGCCCCCTTGCCGGTTTATGTGCGCTTTTGTCGCCACATTGTCTGTCATCAACAGTACATGAGCCCCTCTTACTAGAGATGCGAACTTTCTCAGCGCTAGGCGAGCTGCCCTCAGTTCCAGCCAATTGATGCTGTGGGCGGCCTCCCTCTGAGTCCATCGGCCTTGGGCTAGGTGGCCCTGACAGTGGGCGCCCCACCCCGGGAGGCTGGCATCCGTGGTGACAACTAGTCTCTCCGGCTCCTTGAACAGGCAGCCCTTCCTGACTGCCTTGGACCTCCACCATGCCAGAGACCGGATCACCTTTCGTGGGAGCCGAACCCGCCTGAGTGAGTTGCTGTTCCTGGCCCTCTGCACTGGCAGCAGAAACCACTGCAGCTCCCTGGCGTGAAGGCGAGCCCAGGGAACCACCCCCAGGCACGAGATCATTATCCCTAGGAGCTGGGACAGCTGAATGATGGGTACCGACCTGGCAAGGCTGCAGTGCTTCACTCTGCGTCTCAGGTTCGACAGCCGGTCTGGCGAAAGAAATACCTGGCAGGAGGTGGAGTTGATGACCGCACCCAGGTGCTGTATACAGGTGGATGGTCGGAACTGGCTCTTCTCCATGTTGACAGAGAAGCCATGGTACTGCAGGGTCTGCACAGTTAGAGAAACATCGCGGTGTGCCTGCTTGGTGGTGAGAGAGTGAATGATTATGTCGTCTAAATAACATTCCAGACGAACCGGATGGTTGCGGAGATGAGCCGCTAGCACTGCCAGAATTTTGGTGAATGTTCTGGGCGCAGATGATAGCCCGAAGGGAAGAGCCCTGTACTGGAATGCTTCTCTTCCGCGTAGAACCTCAGGAACCACCTGTGGGCCACATGGATGGGGACATGCAGGTAGGCCTCTTTGAGATCTATTGATGTCAATAGGTCCCCCTCCCTCACACAGCCCAGGATGGAGTGGAGTGACTGCATCTTGAACCTCTTGTAAGCCAGATGCTGATTTAGGCTCTTGAGGTCCAAGATGGCCCTCCACCCCCCTGAACTTTTGGGCACTAGGAAGAGGATCGAATAGAAGCCCCTCCCCTGCTGATCCCTGGGGACTGGCTCTATCGCCTCTATCTCTAGGAGATGGCAGATTTCTGCCCTCATGCGTTCCCTCTTTTCTGGGTTCCTGGGGGTAGGACAGCGGATAAACTTTCTTTGGGGAAAGGATAGGAAGTCCAGGAGAAGGCCCTTGCGAATGGTGTTGAGGACCCACTTGTCCGATGTTATCTCCTCCCACCTGTCGGCATACAGCCGTAGCCGACCCCCGATGGGGGGATCCCTGTGACCGTCACTTTCCCTTACGAAAGGGCCGGGATCCACCACTGTTGTTTCCTCCTCCTTGGAATGGTCTCCGAAAGGAAGACTGGGATTGGTTGGCACGAGCCCCGAAGGATCTGTCTTGGTGCCTATCCCCCCCTGCCTGAAAGGGCCTCTGATAGGAGGAAGGGTGAGAAGATTGCCCTGTTTCCTGGCTCCTGTAGGGTCTCTTACGAAAGGACCCCGCCCCTTTCCGGTCACCCCTTTTAAAGGTTGCCGGAAGGATCTTGCGTTTGTCCTTGGTTTCGGTGACAAACTTGTCCAGGGCCTCTCCAAACAGAAAGCCCCCTTTAAATGGGGCCGATGCCAGCTTCCATTTAGCCTTCATTTCGGCCTGCCAGTGCCTGAGCCATAGGAGGCGGCGGGAGGTGATATTGGAAGCTAGAGCTCTGGAAGAGAATTTTGCTGCTGTCAAGGTGGCATCCGCCGAATACTCGACAGCGGTAATAATCTTGGTTAGCTCATGGCGCCACCTAGATTTCCTGGGCGGGGGTCTGGACCTGAGTTGGTGCAGCCAGAATAGGGTGGCCCTAATAAAAAAGGAGGCAGAGGTGGATGCCTTGATGGCCCAGGCAGACGCCATGTGTGTTTTCTGACATGCCTTTTCTGACCTCTTATCTTCTGCCTTAAGTCCCTCTAGGAGCTCAGCTGGCAGGTTGGAATTGGAAGTCAGAGACACGACTGGGGCATCTACTTCTGGGAATTTGAGGATTTCCTCCATTTTATCTTCTACTGCATATAGAGTTCTATCCCCCCCACTGGGGTTGGTCAGGGTGCCTGGCTGTAGCCACTGGCGCTGTACCGCGTCCATAAATAGGTCTGGCACAGGAATAACCTCGGGAGTTTCTACTGTCTCTTTGAACAACCCATGCTTAAGATCCTTGGAAGTGGAAGCCTGAGAGGCCTCAGGTCTGGAAGTGGGGCCTAACTCTGTGGCCGTCATGGCTTTGTGCAAGATAGACTTGAATAATGACGGTTGAAACAGGCCAGAGAATTTTGGCTTGTCAGGGGTGGGGTTTTCGTCTTCGGAAAGGGCGAAAATCTCCCCTTCTTCCTGCTCAGAACTTGATAGCCCAGAGTGAGAGGGGCTTGAAGATGGGGAGGAGGATACAGGCTCCTTAGAGGTGGAGGCCCTAGGTTTGCATTTCTCCTTTGGGGCCTTGCCCTTGCGAGAGCCCTTGCGCTTAATGCCTTCAGCTATCCCTTGGGAGATGGCTAAGGAAATTACCTCCCTCATTTCATCAGAAAGAGCAGGACTTTTTCCCCTTTTTTTCTTTTGCTTACTGGGCCTGCGCAGGCTAGGCCTGCCTGAGCTGGATCCACCCTTCCCAAAGGGGGAATTCTGGACAGAATCTCGTTCCTCTCCGATGGAGGAGCTAGGGGAGTCGGGGTACCCCAAGATGCTTCAGGAGATGGATCCCTGGATGCATAGTTATCCCCAGACAAGAATTCACTGTCCCCGGGGGATTGGGCCTCACGATCAGGGGAAGCTGACTCCCTGCTGCGACGGTCTGGGCTAGGTTCTGGCTGAAGGGGCCTTGAAACCTCCCTGGGATCCACTGTGGCTCTTGGAGAAGACCTTTCAAGTGAGCCTTTGTGCCCCTTGCCTTTATTTACAGAGGGATCCAGCTTGCAGCGCTTGCTGGAGGGCCCCACCTGATCCCCTAAGGCCTCCCTGCATTCCTCAGCCATTTCAGGTCCCCACGAGGCCTGGAAGATAGCTGGAGTTGGGATGGGCAGGCGCTGGCCTTTGCAGTCCAAAAGCGCTGGCAGAATCTCCAGGAGGGAAGGGCCGCCTTGTGGTCGGATTTCCTTCCTCCCACCGCCCTCGGTTCCCCGAGACTTAGCTTATTTTCCGGAGGGAGAGACTAGCTGGCTTCCCAGTCTAGCCCCCAGCCTCCCCGCGGTGTTCTGCAGTCGTTGAGGGCTCGCTGAGGCTCCGTTGGCTGGCTGGGCTCTTCTTGCTGCCTTGTTCCTCGCACGCTCTGAGCTCTGCCGCTCTGCACAGTGAGTCGGAGCGATCCAAAATGGCGGGGGGTGCGCACGCAGCCGCTTCCCGCTCTTTCCAGCCCTGAAAGGCGCGCGAAGGCTCCAGCCGTCGCTGCTGTTGCCGGGCAAAATGGAGCAGGCGAGGGAATCCTAGCAATCCGGCTCACCTGCTTTAGAGCCTTCTCAGAGCCTTTGCTGGACTTTTCCTCCCCCTGGGACGCCCCTGTTCCAACAGGGAACTTGGTTTATCCCACTAATTGCTCCCTTGCTAGCCAGCCCCCGCTGTGCAAGCCTTTTCAACCCCCTGCAGTGCTTGCAATTAGCAACAGCAGGGAAACCCGGCAGCCCTTCTCTTAAAGCGACGGAAGCCTCACTGGAGGCAAATAGACAGACCTGATGTAGAAGCGTGATTTCCTCTATCTGAGAATTTAAACGTGGTCCAAATTGGGAAACTTTTTCCAGCCTTTCTGCTCTTAGACTGGAGCTCTCCCAAAAAAGTCCTAACTCGGGCGGACTGAGTTTTCGAATTGAGCATGTGCAGGCAAAGGGAGGCGTGGTCAAGAAAAACATCACTCAGTCCAAGGGCAGATAGGCTGTGTTAACCCAGCATTTGGGCTCTCTGAGCAGTGCACTGGAGAACAGATTTGCAAGATTCTATTATCATCAGCTTCTATCAACGAAACAGTGATGACTAAGACATATGAAAATTGTGACTTGGAATGTAAGTGGTAAGGAGCATGAATTTACAAATGAAATTAATAAATAAAAATAGGTACATTGTGTGTAAGTGAAACTAACGGTAAGGGAAATGATGTTATAGGCATGAATGGTGGTAATCAGCTCAGTGGATGAATCTGAAGGATTCATTTTTCTCACTCCTACATTTTAGCATCTACATGAAACAACTGGAAACGTCACCCAGTAGTTCAGAATGAGGTATCATCAATCTGCGGATGATATCCAGCTGTACAATGTCCAACCGTAGGCAGGACTGGAGATGCCATAGAAATTGTAACCCGTGTCTGAAGGTTATGGAGGCCTGACTGTGACCAAAGGGGCTAAAGTTGAATCACAAGAAGACAAATCTGCTCTTTCTTCAGAAACATCTGGTTCTCTGTTTCCATTTACACCCTAAATGAAATAGGGTTTTCACTGAAGAAACAGGTTTGTTACTTTTGAGCCCTCCTGAATTAACTAACTGCTGAATTTGCAGAATATTGGTCATCCTAGATCACTGAGGAATGCATAAATATGATAAACTTTATTTTATGTTTATGGACTGAAAGAAAGGATACAATAAAGTGAATATGCTTTACAAGGAAGGTTTTACAAAAATATGAAGGTGAAGGTTGGTTGGGTAAGTGGACAAAAACTATAATGATGGAAGGAAAGCAAACACAAGAAGCAATGGAATACACGCTGTGTGGTTCAGCACTGAACATGATGTAAGAAAAGGTATGTGATACCTGCATCTATACTTCAGGTATTTATTTATAAATGTAAAAGGCTTTCTTGTGTTGATGGCAATGATATTCTAACTGGAGAAAGTATTGTTTGTAAGGACAGAAAGATGTGGAGACAGATATAGACTGATGGTGGCATAAACTATAGATTCTGGTCACCATATTATAAAAAAGATGTCGAGACTCTGGAAAAAGCATAGAAGAATAACAAAGACGATTAGGAGGCTGGAGGCTAAACATATGAAGAATGGTTGCAGAAATTAGGTTTGTCTAGTGTGGTGAAAAGAAGGACTAGGGATGACATAATAGAAGTGTTCCAATATTTGAGGGGCTGCCACAAAAAAGAGGGGGTCAACCTATTTTCCAAAGAAAGAGAAGGCAGGACAAGAAACAATGGATGGAAACTAATTAAGGAGAGTGCCGATGTAGAACTAGGGAGAAATTTCCTGACAGTGAGAATAAGTAACCAGTGGGACTTTTGCCTTCAGAAATTATGGGTGCTCCATCACTGGAGGTTTTTAAGAAGAGATTGGACAGATATTTGTTTGACATGGTATAGGGTCTCCTGCTTGAGCAGGGGGTTGGATTAGAAGACCTCCGGGGTCCCTTCTAACTCTGTTATTCTATTCTATTTTTCTTACTTCATGGCTTCCATTTTTTGGCTTACTATTACTTACTCCTTTTCTCTATTCTTCCTAATGATACTTACCCAGAAACAGTATAGTATGTTGAGTATGTGTATTCATAGCTGAATTGAGCTCGCAATCAATAACAGTGTTTTGAAATGAATATGAATGCTGCAATACATATTCTATAAATCATTGAAAAGCCTATTAGAATTCTGTCAGAAAGGCACTGGTGGATGTAATGCGGAAATAAACTGTTTCCTAACCTCCTACAGAGCTTACAGAATATTGTTTCTGAAGTGCAAGCATAAGCTTATATCTGATCCTGGTCTGCTGATGAGGAATGACATCATTCTGTCTCTCTTCCAGAGAGGCTTCGCATTTCTTGGAACATGCTTCACTCTAAAAAGCCTGCATAATTGAACCAGAACAGCAGACCCTCTTATCTGATAAGTGCACTGGACTATGCTTGAAATTAATGTAAGAAAATATGTTAAGCACTGAAATCTGAGCTAGTCTGTCTCCAATTTCTATATGCTTGTATGCTCAAAGGTTCAAAATAACTCTTCCCTCACATCTGTAATATTTTAATGGGAAAGTCCTATAGTTTAGTAAATTATTAATTCCATGTTCACAACATAAATTATTTGAGGAATATATATAAAAATTGAAATCTGGATAAAATAACCACTGAATGCCCCATCTGCATGCAATAAACTTATCCCAAATTGTACATGAATGGGCCCTTAAATATGGAATCTTCTACTTACCGTATTTTTCTAAGATGCACCAAGTTTTTAAAGAGCCAATTTTTTAAAAAATTTTTTTGCACTCTGCAGATCTCCCCAAAATGGCCCGTTTTTGCAAAAACGGGCCTGTTTTTTTAAAAAGGGTATTAATAGCCTTTAGGAGGCTTGTAGAGTGCTCCTGTGGGTGGGGCCTGCCAAAAAGGAGCAAAAAACAGCCCGTTTTTCGCTCATTTCTGCCCTCCCCAGTCCCCAGGAGTACTCTGGAAGCCTCCTAAAGGCTATGCATGGCCATTTTGGTGAAGGGGGTGGAGTTTTGGGAGACAAAAAATGTTGTATTCAGTGTATAAGACGCACCCAGATTTTCAGCCTCTTTTCTGAGGGCAAAAGGTGCATCTTATACTCCGAAAAATACGGTATCGCCTATAGCATATCAGAACACCTAAGTAGGTATGATTAAATTCATAGTAGCAATTAAGCATTAAAAAAGAACTTATCAAAAGCCTGATATCCAGTCCAAAATGAATCTGACAGTTTAGAACTTCAGTTTCCAGAAAACTAGGGCTTACCCCTTATATTTATGAAGGAAACCAGAGATTTTTAATGATATACAGACAATGTTCCTCAAACCCATTCCCTGTCTCCATTCAATACTCAATATTCTCCTTTATCATGTTCAGTGTACACACAACCCATCTTTATACTAGTTCTAGCTTCACACTTTTCACAAAAGTCTCCCTTCATTTTATCCTTACAACAGCACTTATTTAATTTCCACAGCTGAAAATACAGCTGAACTTTGGTCTTTGTGGTCCTAGTCCAATACCTCACAACTATGTCCACTATTTGCTATCCAAAGGCAAGGCAAGTCAATCATACAGGACTTCTCATTCAGCAAAATAAGCATGGGAAGTCCTCCTGATTTGGTCGACCATATTTTACAAAGAATACATACGTATTCTCATTCAAGGAATTTCAACTCTATTGAAAGTAAAGGCCAGAATCCAGAATTACTAGGGAGGCACAGAGAAACCCTTCAACTACAGCAGCACCACAAATAGATCTGTAAGTCAACACTTCATCTTTGCATCTACCTGCAGAATTAGATGGAAAACTAGATTAAAAAAAAAAGTAAACAGAAAGTAAAAAATGTGCAAGTTGGCTAATTTTTATGGAAACCAAAACATAATACATCTACAAGGAACACATAACATAATAACAAAATTGAAAGGGAACTTGGAGGTCTTTTAGTTCAACTCACAGTTCAATCAGGAAACTTTATACCATTTCAAACAAATACTTCTTCAATCTCTCCTTTAAAATCTCCACTGTTGAAGCACCCACAACTTCTGGAGGCAAGCCGTTCCACTGATCAATTGTTCTTACGGTACACAAATTTCTCCTTAGGTCTAAGTTGGTTCTTTCCTTGACTAGTTTCCATCCATTGCTTCTTGTCCTGCCTGCAGGTTGCTTTGAAGAATGGGTGGATTCCCTCTTCTTTGTAGCAGTCCCTTAGATATTGTAACACTGCTACCATGTCACCCTACATACCAAATTCCTGGAACTGTTCTTCACATGTTTTAACCTCCAGTCCCCCAATTATATTTACCACTCTTCTCTGTACTATTTCTAGAGTCCAGAGTCAACATCTTTTTTGTATAACTGCAACCAAAACTGGATGCAATGTTCCAAATGTGGACTTACCAAAGCATTATAGAGTAGTACTAACACTTAATGTGATTTTGATTTATACTTCTATTAATAGAGCCTATGTTGACTTTTTCAGCAGCTGCAGCACACTGCTGAGTCATATTTAAGTGATTGGAGTCCACTAGGACTCCAATATCCCTCTCACAATTACTACTATTGAGCCAGGTGCTACCTATACTATAGCTGTGAATTTCATTTTTCTTGCTAAATATAGAACTTTGCTTTCCTTACCATTGAATTTCATTTTGTTAGACAGGGTCCAGTGTTTAGTATAAAATAACCATTATAAAGGAAAACTGATACATTGTAACTGTATTATTTGCATCCAATAATCTTTGGTCAAAAAACCAATACCTTGAAAACCATTCACATACTTACCACAAGCAATAGTCCAGTATATCATAGAATCTGGTGCTTGATACAGAATACGATATGGTGCTACCCTTGCACTTGAATCTAACATAACATCAAGAGTTCCCACAAGAAGTCCTGAGGGGAAAAAGAATTATGCAAATATTACCTGTTGTCTACTAAAAAGTGTGTGCCACATTAAAACATACTCTAGCTGTGGAAAGAATTAAATAGCAGAGACAAAGATATATTTAAAATGTGAGTATTGGAGTCCAGTGCTTAGATTATTGGCCTTGAATGTTGTAAAATTACATCTATACTTTGAGCAGTTTAAGAATAAAGGAATAAAGAGTAGGCTGGCCTTATTTTATTGAAAAACCTGGCTCACTTAGCAAGTAAGTTTACTGATAATGGGTATGCCAATTATTAAATTTCGAAGTTTTTCAATGGAAGGCAAGTGAAAATCTTCATCTACTGATCCGTAAGATTTCAGATAAAACAGGGCATTCTATATGAGAATTTCACACCAGTTCAGAATCAGTTCCAGATTTGCCTGATTCCTCAACAATGGTTATTTTGCATTGGCAGAGTCTCCTCTCTTTTGGAACCATTTTACACAATCATTTCAATGCACAGGAGGAATAGCAGCTTGATGGCTTAGCGGTATCTTATCAGCATTTCAAGACTGACAACCAAGAAAATCACCAGTAATCTTCAAGTGCTTTTCAAAGACTGGATACTGGAATGAGTGAGTTGATTTAATGAATGAGTCAGTCCTGGGCCATATGGATAATTTATGGATAGGTCTGTAAATTTTTCCCTATTAATGCTTAATACAATTAAAATAGAAGGTAAGACATATTTTTTTCTTAATACAGTTTTATTAACTTTCACAACATGAATAAACAATAATGAGCAAGGCAAAAGAAAACAGAAAAAAAGAGACTTAGACAAAAGATAAAAGTACAAAAAAAACCCAAAGAAAAAGTAAAGAAAAAGAACAAATGGCTTTGATTTTGATTGATTCAGATATAAAAAAATACAAATAACTCTTATTCTAAACTTAACCATATACATTACATCTATAATCCCATATAATTCTAATCATCAAATCCCAAAATCAAAATTACTTTTCTCTTAGTTTTCTCTTAGTTTTTTGCAAAAAGTCAAGAGGGCTTCATTAACAACTCACCATCGACTCCTATCAGTCTTTCCCTTTTTTTTAGACTATTCAGACTACCTGAAAAATACAGGAAGAATTTTACACCACTAGATGAAGCCGTACCAGATTAGTCCTTGACTTAAAACCATTCATTTAAGGATGGTTCATTCATGTTATGACAGCCTTGGAAATAGTGATTTATGACCCATCCTCATAGACCACATAATTTAGCAATGAAAACCCAGTCCCAGCCAAGGGCTACATGTATAGAGATGTATGTATGTATGTAAATGAATGAATCATTCAGTCTCAGATGATGTCTGTTTCAGAATTTGCTACTTCCCCAAATTTCATTTCCCCTAATATTTGCATTCTTAAAATACCCAACATGTAAGATTTTTATTCATCAAGATTTGAAACCATTTTATATTGAGGCATAAAGAAAATAAACCTCATGAACTGTTGGCTATTGTAATAATTTGATAAGTATATGGGGCTTATAGGCCTACTTCTTCCTAATTCTCCAGCTCTTAAACCATATTCTTACTGAATTTCTTTTCTCTTTCTTCTGTCATTGTTGCCACATCCTTCTTGTTTAAATCTAGTATAGGGCCTCTGCCATCTGCTTGCTTTATGGTGAAGAGCAATTGCATGATCAAATATTAAACTGATATTATTTAATATCAGTTACCAAATGATGCGTTCTGATAGATTCTTCAATCCACATGGATTTTAAAAACATCAAATGCGACTAGAACATCTAATATACATTTATTGGCCTAGGACAACACTGAAATTGTTTGAACCCCAAAACTGAGCATATTATTTTCCCACGAGTGTGTACAGTAATGTGACCAGATTTTCAGATTGGTAAAGAGGGACACCTTTGACCGGGGTGGGGGGGTGATTAAAAATTTTATACGGAGCAAATTTTTTTTCATACAACGCAAAAATAGTATGTTGTAATTTTTTTTAATTTCAACATAACTACAATTACAAAATAGAATTGTAACTGTTGCCAAACATCAAAATTTTGATCATGTGACATGAGATGCTGCAACGGTCGCTAAGTGTGAAAATGGTTCGCTAAGTGTGAAAAATGGTATCAGTCACTTTTTCAATGCCATTGTAAATTTGGTCACTATACCACCTTTCTGGCCACAGTTCTTAAGTGAATAAATGCCAGCTGCATAAGTTAGTAACATAATGAATCTGGTTTCCCCATTTGACTTGTCAAAAGGTGATTATATGACCCAGGACACTGAACCATCTAAATACGAATCCTGTTGCCAAACATCAAATTTTGATCGCGTGACCACGAGGATGCTGCAACGATCGCTAAGTGTGAAAATGGTCGCTAAGTGTGAAAAATGGTCATCAGTCACTTTTTTCAATGCCATTGTAACTTTGGTCACTAAGCCCATTATACTATCTTTCTTGCCACGGTTCTTAAGTGAATAACTGCAGCTGGTATTTTGTATTTTGGATAGAATCTTTTTTTAAATAGCCTAAGACAATTTAAAAAAAGAATCCACACAGAATAAATTGAAGTAAAACATTTCAAACTATTCTTTCTATGCACAATATATTTCAAAGTATTGTGCATAGAATTTTTAAACATGGTTTCACTTCAATTTATTTTGGATACAATCTTTTTTTAAATAGTCTAAGACAATTTAAAAAAAGAATCCACACAGAATTTTAAAAAATCCTATGGACAATAAATAAAATATTATTTTAAAATACATTAAAAAAAGAAAAGAAAAAAACCCAGCTCATTTACCAGCAGGCTTGCACTCCAAGTAAACCCAGAATAATGTAGATGTTAATATAAAGAACTGAGCAAATTGAAATGGTGAAATTAGTCAGGGAAATATTTTTCAAAGAAACTTTGCAACCATTTTTCGAAGCAGACCTCCAACCTCCGTGCCCCTCCCCTCCGGAAAATCCAGGAAGTAACACTCGCGACCTCTCTAGCCATTTCCTGGAGCTCTATGGTACTTGGTCATTTTTTCTTATAAAATGAGGTAAAAGGGGTGGGGGGTGGGTCCATTTTGTTGCTTTAACATTTTAATATCTTCAATGAAAGTACTGAGACAGAGACAGAGAGATTAGACAGGGTGTCTTTTGTCTTGCCCCGGTTAGGATTTCTTAAGCAAATCCACTGGGCTTTCAACATGAAGCCAGAAAATCGGGACTTTTTAAAAATGTCCCGGGACACGGGACAAATTGTTATAAAGAATGACCATCCCGCTGAAATCGGGACGTCTGGTCACCTTAGCGTACAGAGAGGCGTAGTGAGAGTGGTGTGGAAGAAAACATAAACCAGCATACGGAGATACTGAATAGTAAAACAGATAGTATTTTACTTCTGTGGAAATAGAGGTATGCAGAGTCCAATTCATACACGGTTAAGACAGTCAATCATCAATGTTCTCAGTTAAGGGGTGATCCATAAAATACAGACCAGTATCATATAATCAGTTCAGCACACAAAGTCGCTAATGGTAGCAAAACTCACAGTAATTCACGCTGAGCAATACACGACACATCTACAAGCAGTATCCACCGATCAGCATCTAACAATCAGAGAGCTAACAGTCATTCTGGCTCCATCTTATGGCCGCTTGAGGTAACAGCAACCAATCACATTTACAGCAGTACTTAAAGAAACAGTACTACTATCATGGGTTATATATTGCTAACCCAACTGTTAGACTACATTCCTAACACTCCAAGACACTCCTATGCATATACCCATTTCTTATATACAATGAGCAGAAAAGGGATTTGCATATCTCTCCTCTATTGAAAGTTCTTTCTCTTCAAATGGGTAGCCTCAAGTCTGTGATTCTTCAATGCACTTTACCCCAACCTGATATTGTATCCACATATTCTAAACTATAATTCCCAACATATTCACCATGCTAATTTGAGCTGATAAGAACTCTAATTTGAAGCTGATGGACAGACCAGGTGCTATCAATCAGGCAGCATAGGTTAATGTGGCTCCAGGGGCCATTCTCTTTGGCTGTCACGAACAAGGGGATATTTAAGCTAGACTTGAGCAGGTGTTGCTGGAGCCTAAGAGAGAAATCATTGCTGCTGCTTCTACACCATCACCTCCATATTCCAAGTCAACTAGTCTTGCTGCCCACCAATATTTCTTCCCCAACCAGAAAAAGATATTTGATGGCACCTGAGGAAGTAAGCGGAGGCCATTGTGGAATTTAAACCCACTGCTACAGCTGCAGTGTGGGAAAACATCCATTTACACTCCACTCTTTATTACTCACTCTCAATCAGCCCAGCCTAGGTGAGGAGACAGTTGGTGTCTGAGAGAGCTACCATGGAGGTTAGGGAGTGGATTTATGTGAGATATTTGTCTTGGGTAAAGACGAATAGAATAGAATAGAATTAGAATAGAATTCTTTATTGGGCCAAGTGTGATTGAACAGACAAGACATTTGTCTTGGTGCATATGCTCTCAGTGTACATAAAAGAGAAAAAATACATTCATCGAGAATCATAAGGTACCACACTTAGTGATAGTCTAGGTTACTAATAAGCAATCAAATCATACATAGGAAACAAATAAACAATATAAATTGTTAAGTGGAAGAAATAGGTAAGGAAGGATGAGAAGAATAAATAGTAATACAGACTTAGTAAATAATTTGACAGTGTTGTGGGAATTAGTTGCTTAGCAGAGTGATGGCATTCAGCAAAAACTGTTCTTGTGTCTGGTTGTTCTGGTGTGCAGTGCTCTATAGCATCATTTTGAGGGTAGAAGTTGAAAAATTTATGATCCCATATACATTATCCCTATGATATATGAGTCAAAGAGAACAGGGTAGTTGTCTGGTGGGTAGCTATTATGTGGCATATAAAATGCCATTCTGTAGTTTGCCAAATCTAGCAGAGCATTTTGCCTGGGCACATACAGAATTCTAACTAAACCAATGGTCACTGGCCCGCCCACATCTAACAATTATAAGGACATTCTCATGCTGCAGTGTAGGCTACTGTGTATCGCAACTGTAGAAGAAGCTTCAGTAGACCTACTGGAAATCAATGGATAAGTAAGTCAATAACTGTTCCAGAACTACAAGCAAGACAATCCATTTATTTAGAATCCAGAGATAGATTACATGTTTGTGAGTGAACACCAAACATTTAATCACTATGCAATATTATGAAAATATCAGCTTTCACTTGAAAAAGTAATTTTCAAGCTTATGGCTGCAATCTGATCTCAATGGCTAAAAGAAAAATTAGCTCCAAGGGAAGGAAGACAGAACTTGGATTTTTGCCCAACATTCTTAATTCCCAGTGCAGAGAGATTTCCCTTAAGTTTCTGAATCAAGAGCAGAGGACAATCCCCTTGTTTCCTATATTTGCTGATCACTGAGACACTGAGACACATTCAATTTTGAGCATTGATAACTTTTAGTACAGATGTAAAGAATGTCATAAAACCCACAAGTTCTTGATTTTGGAGTTGTTTATATGATAGTATTTGTGCCCAAGGATCAGGATTTTCACAGCAAAAATCACAACAAAAGGCAATTATTGACAATGAAGAACGGATGCAGGGATCCTGTCCTAGAGGATATTATGAGCAAACTCCCTGCCTGCTTTTTCCCCAGCATTCCCATTTAAGCATGCTGCCTAAATGTATACATGTAACTAACATAATATTTAGTTTGGCCTCAGGTGCTTCTCAAGAAATGATTGAAGAAATCATTTTAGATGTTAGGCAATTGTTCTATTCATTACAAAATAATAACAAAATATCTACAAAATGGCAAATCATTTTGAAAATCAAATACAATGTTAAGTATCATAAGGTCAGAATCCTCTTAAAATATTCAATGGGCAGCTACTGGCATAAAAACTGCCAACATCTTTTCAGCATCAACAATGCTAGATTCCAACAAATTAGGTGATGTTGGCAGAAAAGAATATACAGTCCAGATCAGGAAAGCTCCCTGAGGCCCTCACTTGTAACCTGGGCAAAGCCTTGTTACCAAATTGAACTACCTGGTGATTCAAAATTGACATGCATTATTTTTTGAATTAAAAAAAAATAACAACAGTGGAAATGGAGGCTATTCCCACCCATTTATGTATTGCTAAATAATTTATTGCTTTTAATCTATTTAAACAATGTACATAGCTGCTCATCCTATTCATGTGACTCTAGGCCAGTGTTGGCGAACCTTTTTGGCACGGAGTGCTGAAACGGGGCCTGTGTGTGCATGCCAGAAAAGGAAGAGCAGCCGCCCGGTGCGCATGCACGTGCCAGAAACCAGAAGACCAGTTCCCTGGTATGCATGCACATGCCAGAAACTGGAAGAGCAGCTGCCTGGTGTGCATGCACGCACCAGGAAGATGATCTGGTTTCTGGCACATGCATGTGCACCAGTCAGCTGGTCTTTGTGCACACATGCGTGCCAAAAACCAAAAGACCAGGTGGCCGGGGCGCATGCGCACACTGGAAACTGGAAGAGCAACTTCCCGGGATCCGCAAGCACACCAAGGGGCTGCTCTTTCAGTTTCCGGTGTTCCCATGTGCATGAAGACCAGCTGGCCGGCGTGCCGGAACCCAGAAGAGCAAAGGGCGATGGCTCGCGTACCTGGAGAGATGTCTCTGTGTGCCACTTCTGGCACATGTGCCATAGGTCATCAGGGCTCTAAGTAGTTTAAAACTGGAAACACACACTCTTCTAAAACTAACAGCAACAGAACATAGTATAACTGAGACTATCTACATAACTCATATCTTCAATCATCTAACATCCTGGTAAAATGCCTGAGAGATGAGACATGTC
This sequence comes from Thamnophis elegans, assembly GCF_009769535.1. NCBI lineage: Eukaryota > Metazoa > Chordata > Lepidosauria > Squamata > Natricidae > Thamnophis > Thamnophis elegans. Next base: position 32,204,089 of record NC_045549.1, on the reverse strand, counting down.
TTTAGAACTTTCTGAAAGGCTAAGAAGGATGGAGCCAACCCAACCATTTACTGCTGTGTGCCAGTGGTGGGATACGACTGGTATGCCTCAGTACGGGTGTACCGGTGCCTCCTGGGAGCACCTGGCACTCTGGACTGTACCCGTCCTCCCTACCTGTATTTGAGCCGAATGGGGCTTCCGTGCACAGAGTGTACAGCTAGAGCATCGTGGGCGGTAAGTGTGCATGTGCATGCTGTGTGCGCACTGCGGACATGCATGTGGTGGACGCCTGTACTGTATTGGTTGCAACGGGATCCGGAACCCACCACTGCTGTGTGCAGTAGGTGTAACAAAGGTTAGCAGATTCTTTCAACATGCCTCTTTGCAGGCTTATCCACTGTTAGCATTTCTAGCCATGTTTTTGGAGGAGAGAAGACAGCAACTTAATACCACATAAACCCTTTCTATGTTGCTCAGGGCAAACCAAGTGAGCACATTTTATTTTCCACTGAAAATATGGAACGCTATGTAACTCCACTAAGCAGATTTGCACCTACTTAATACTTGAAGTCAGTAAGAATTAAGCTTAACTGGAGGGAAGCTTTATCTTCATTGGAATGAAAAAATGGCCAGTTTCGGTTTTTTTCCTAGATATGGGAAAAATAAGAAAGAATAACATTTGTTGCATTCTTTCTGTTCTACTGATTGCCTCCAATACAGATAAAAATGAGTGTCCAAGGCTGAACTTTGCAGCAGCAGCACAGATTTAGCTCTGGCATTTAGACTCCTATTTGTAATTTCTCAAGCCTATCTACAAAGGGAGGGCTGCACATAATGTTTATTTGTACACATACTGTATATACTCGAGTATAAGCCTAGTTTTTCAGCCCACTTTTTGGGCTTGAAAAAAGCCGCCTCGGCTTATACTCGAAGTCAGTGAAAAATTTGCCCGAAATGGAGGAGAAAAAGGGGCGGGGCCATGCCGCTGGGTGACACTCGTGAATGGCCCAGTGCCCCTGTGAGTTTCCCCTCCCTCTGTGTCAGTTTGCCGCGCAGCGCGCACCGCACCATCCCCCCTCCTCACGTTCTAATGTAATGCAGGGCTGTCTTACGATTCCCCTTCCTCCCCCTCCTGCCGCTCTGCAACGATGTCCCACCTCCTCCTTGTTATGGCAAGCAGCCACATAGCGATGTCCCACCTCCTCTGGTACAGTGATCCAATGATAGGAATCACTGTGCCGTGTGTCATAGGAGGCGGGACATCGCTCCCGCGGCTGCACGGGACATCATCATCACAGCGGGACGTCAGCATCATGAGGTGAGTGAAGTATTTCATTGAGTACACCGCTAGTTACTGTTTTTCTTTGAAATAAATATTCAAAAACATTATGGTATCTATTTTTATTTTTGAAATTTACCGGTAGCTGCTGCATTTCCCACCCTAGGCTTATACTCGAGTCAATAACTTTTCCAGTTTTTTGTGGTAAAATTAGGTGCCTCGGCTTATATTCGGGTCGGCCTATACTCGAGTATATACGGTAATTAGTATACACAAAATCCAGGCTATGACTGATAACATGTTTTTCTTGCTCATTATTTTTTAATGTGTAACATTTTATTTTTAGAAACTAACACATGACACATAGACACATTCACCAAGTACTCAAGGAAAAAAATACTAAGCTGTACATTCATACAGCTAATTATTATTATATATAATTCCATACTAAGCTATCAGTTTACGCATTGTTAGACAATTCTGTAGATAAAAGGAAGGATATCTATCCAAGGATATTAAAAAAAAGGTAAAAATATTTTCATACATATTTTTTTACAAAGAAGAAATCTGAAAGTCTAAAGTACAAAGGGTTTTATACTAATTTTCGCTCCAAACACAGATTAGGACTTATTTTACGGTTAGCTCTTATTTTCAGGGAAATACGGTACTAAATGCATCCATCTGGGTGACGATCAATACAATACAATACCATATCATACACCATACCATACCATATCTGTTCTGTCCCCCCCTTCACGGCTCTTAACACACGGCAAGACAGGCAAACTTAAAAGGACTTTTCTTTATCAGTTCACAGTTCAAACTGGCTTAACATAACATAAATACAAGTCTTTGACCAGATAACGTAATTAAAACAAATCTTTCTTACGACAACTCAATTTGAAGAAAACGAAAGCAAAACACTTCTTCCCAAAGTCTCTATGAATCAGGGTTACAGACATACAGAGCACTTATCCAAGTGAATCTTACAGAAACCACGACTGATGATCAAACAATGTTGTACAAACCAAGGCATGCACGAAGGAACGACGTTGACTCCAGCAACTAGGGCGTGGCAGCATCCGTCCTTTTATCTCCAAACTTGCTTCTAATCAGCCCCAGCTGCATAATGAATCTTGATCCCGAAAAGACTTTCAGCAGACATCTGCTGAGTCACAACACATACCATACCATACAATAGCAGAGTTGGAAGGGACCTTGGAGATCTTCTAGTCCAACCCCCTGCCTAGGCAGGAAACCCTATACAGTTTCAGACAAATGGCTATCCAACATCTTCTTAAAGACTTCCAGTGTTGGGGCATTCATAACTTCTGGAGGCAAGCTGTTCCACTGATTAATTGTTCTAACTGTCAGGAAATGTCTCCTTAGTTCTAAGTTGCTTCTCTCCTTGATTAGTTTCCACCCATTGCTTCTTGTTCTACCCTCAGGTGCCTTGGAGAATAGTTTGACTCCCTCTTCTTTTTGGAAACCCCTGAGATATTGGAACCCTGCTATCATTGTAACAAGCTAACGATCGTAATAGGGGTTTATTTTTGGAACAGGTCTTATATTATGAACATCCTGAAAAATCGTGCTAGGGCTTATTTTCTGGTTGGGTCTTATTTGGGGGAAATACGGTAGCAATAATCTATTCCAGTGATGGCTAACCTTTTTTGGCTCACGTGCCAAAAGCAGGGGGAGTACAGGGGGGTTGTGCGTGTGCATGCCACACCCATAATGCTATGTGTGTGACCCCAGCAAGCATGTGCATGATCCCCCCTGCACACATCTGCATGTGACCAGCGCTCCCCCCGCTTTTGGCACACTTTTTTCACCTTCCCTAGGCTCCAGAGGCTTTCTAGGAGCCTGGGGAGGGTGAAAACAGATCCCTGCCACCACCAGAGGCCCTCCGGAGGCTTCAGGAGTTTCCCTGAAGTCTCCAGAGCGCGAAAAACCAGCTCTACAGGCAAACTGGAAGTTCAGAAACAGACTTCAAGTTTGCTCATAGGGCCGTTTTCTTGCCCTCTGCAGCCTTCAGGGTAGCCTCCTGAAGGCTCCGGAGGGTGAAAAACGGCCCTATAAGCAAACCAGAAGTCTGTTCCTGAACTTCCGGTTTGCCCATAGGGCCAGTTTTTCACACTCTAAAAGCTTAAAAGAAGCCTCTGGAGGGCAAAAAACAGCCTCAAAAGAAGGCCGAAGTCAGATGGAGCTGACAGGGCAACGCCTCGCGTGCCTTAACAAATGGCTCCGCGTGCCATAGGTTCACCATCATGGATCTATTTCCTCCCCATAACATCTACTCTAGTTTTAATAACCAGTAAACTTAAAACTGTCTTAAATCAGCATTTATGTGCATTTCAAAGTCCTATTGACTACTAATTTATGGAATGATGAACATAAAATATTATGATGTCATGTCATGAGAAGTTTTCAGCTACAAATAAGAGGTGGGGAAAATTTTATCCAATGTTTTTCAACCTTGGCAACTTTAAAACATCTTTTCATGAGATAATACATGAAACTTCCTAATGAGCATTCATAAGAAATAAATAACATGAAATATAATATTCCATATGAATATTATTTATTTGCGAATAAATAATATGGAAGTTATTATAGGTACAGCCATTTGTTTAGTGATTGTTCAAAGATACAACAACACTGAAAAAGTGACATGACCGCTTTTTACATGACTGTTGCAGTATCTCCATGGTCACATGACCAAAATTTGGACACTCAGCAACTGGCATGTATTTAGGATAGCTGAAGTGTTGTGGGGAACTGACCAGCAGTCAATGGGGAAGCCAGAAGGAAAACAGAATGATGTCTAGGACTGACAAATCTGGTAGTTTGGGTTTTACTTGAAACAAAAACAACTGGTTGCAAAATGTGCTATTTAGCAGAAGCAACATTTTGTAACAAGAAATAGACAAACAAGTTACAAAAAAATTTCCTGTAAGATCTTTTACTGTTCTTTTAAAGTGTAAAGTGTAAAGTGTAAATAGACTAAATTATTCACCTGTAGAATACTATATTATTTTCAATGCATTAATAAAACACTAAAAACGAAACACAATGCCTGCAGATACGGCTGTCAGCAGAGGTGTTGTTGTTTAATTTACAGGCATGGCACTGTTTGAATCACTGTTCAGTTTGACTAGTTATCTAAGACAGGGACAAATGCTATAAAACTCTTTTTCCAGTAAGAATCTGAAGTCACCTTGAAGAATGTCTTGAATTATTTATGATGATCCCACATTTTTAAGATATGATTGGAAGCGGTAAACAAAAAGGATTTAAACAAAAAAAGCAATATTATGTGATGTTATTGCTACCATTCAGGTTTTTATACAAACTAAATCAGATCAAGAAACAAGAAAGAAACAGTTTAAAGCAGGGGTCTCCAACCTTGGTAACTTTAAGACTGGCGGACTTCAACTCCCACAATTCCCCCGGCTGGGGAATTCTGGGAGTTGAAGTCCACCAGGCTTAAAGTTGCTAAGGTTGGCGACTCCTTCTTTAAAGCATACTCATGAATTCCATTTTGGTAATTGACCATAATAACAATAACACACTGAGTGAAAGGGATGATAAATATAGCCCTTTCAAAGAAAATGTAATATCAAAATGAAAAGGACAAATTAAGGATGTTCTTTCCAAGCCACCCAAATTAAAATTGCTTAAAAAGAAAAAGCACTCATATCCGTAAAACATGTGTACTACCTTACCTAAAACAGTAGAAAAACAGTATTAACATTCCTTTAGGCTTCTGCTACTCTTACATAAGTTATCTGGGTTAAAATTAGACAATTGTATTCCTTTTTTCTGTATTGTAAAGCTAATAATGTCATGTATATCTATGTAAGACTGAACATAAATACAAGAAGACTGAAATGTATTTATCTTTCTGACTTCCCAATGCTGGAAGCAAAATTATTAAATAGTAATTCTAAACATGGTAGCCATGACGACCACCAAAATAAACTATTAAATCAAAAAGAGTTCTATAGATAACACCAACTAAGTGTAGATGTGAATCTGAACCTCTGCAACTACATGTCTATAGAGACTCTCAGCCCCAAAGGTGCTTTTTCAAGAGACAACTGGACTTTCTGGTTTTTCTTTGAAGACATTTCACTTCTTAGCTGAAGAAGCTTCTTGGATGAGAAGCGAAACGTGTTCAAAGAAAAACCAATTGCCTCTTGAAAAAGAAATAAAAAAGAAGCATGTCCCTTATTTATTTGTGTAGGCAACAGAAACAGAAAATATCCCTAACCATTTTAAACCCTGATGTTTAGAACTGATTTTTGTCTATTCTACAAGGCACTTTTAATCCTGTGACCTTAGGCAAATTTATACCCGATGCACCACATTTACAGCAAGATAAAGGGCAAGGAACTTTCACAAAGAACATTGGAAGGTGAAATTACAAAAGAATTTCAAAGCAGAATAAATACACCAAACTCTTTGTATAAGTGCTTGGAAGTACCTCTCAAGGAGTTCAACAGAGCTTTTAAAGATTTCCTACACAAGGTCAATAACAAGTCCAGCAGTGTTATGGAATTGTCATAAATTCCCCTCCCAATGTTTTTCTGTGCAATGACAAAAGAAATAATAATTAGCAGTAAAATTGTCAGCCCAAAATAATAGTGCAAGTAATTACTGTACATAATTACAACCTTCCATAGCCTAATGCCTTCCAAAAATATTGGGATGACAATTCCCAGAGTCTCTACCAACTGGATTTTGGCTGGGAGTTTCATGATCAACATATCTGAAGGACATTAGATTATAGAAGCTCTAGCAAAGCTCAAGTAAAGTGTATAAATATATCCAAAAGACATAATGGAAGAAAACATAGCAGTCATTTTCCGTTTTGTTTAACACAGGATGGGAAACTATGGCCCTTTTATGACCCGTGGAACTTCAATTCTGGGAGTTGAAGTCCACAAGTCATAAAGGGGCCACAGTTCCCCATCTCTAGTTTAAGAGATGTGTACCTTTTCAACCTGAAATGCTGAAATCTTATATAGCCTATAGAAAATAAACAGCTCAGCAGCTCAGGCTTGAATTGTGAAGTCCTTGGTGCTGTCTAGGCTTGGTTGTTAGGTTGTAGACATTCCATTATTTATTTATTTATTTATTTATTTATTCATTCATTCATTCATTCTGTCATGGTTATGTAGTGTATATTGGAAGTGGTCACCCTTTGAGAGCTGTATGCAATGAAATTTCATATTAATGTTGCCGATTAGTGTACATTCAAAGTGTCAATAAAGGTATTGTAGTGTATTGTATTGTATCCCTCGACTGGGTAACATAAGTGCAAGTGGGGTTTGCTCTCCAGTTGTTACCTCAATGGGTAATGTAAGGTGTACAAGCAAAAAACCAAGCTCAGGGAAAACCAAAAACTCCTCATATACAGCCACCCTCCCCCCACCACCAATGGTAATAAGAACCTCCCTCTCCCCCAAAAAGAGCTAGATCAACACAGGACGTGGAGTCTACAAGGGCCTACTCATGAACAGTCCCCCTGAATTCAGGGCTTGTCTTCTTGATAAAGAAGGGCGGAGCGCCCCTTTTCCCAGAGGGAATCCCGCGGCTCTTACCAGTGATCCCTCCGCTGCCTCCATCTCCTCCGTGCCCCTTCCTCTTTTGCAGGATGAAGTAAGGGTTGGCCCGCTCCGTGATCCACAAGGCATTGGCCAGCAGCACCTCCTCCGGGTTCACCCACATCCTCCCGGCCAAGACAAAGGCAGCCGGGGGGGGGGGGGAGCTTCTTTTTCGGCGGAGGCTTCTCAGGAACGCAGCCTCCGTACTCCCTCAGCGCCCTGCCCAGCCCGGAGGGACGCCGCCAGCAGCTCGTCGGAAGCACGGACCATCGGGAAGGAGAAAAGCAAGAAAGAGCCGCGGCATGCCCGCTGTCCTCCGCCCGAGGTGGGAGCAGTTCTCAGGCTCAGCAGTCACGTCGGTGGGGACGCGGGAACGAGCCGAGCGGTGACCTCAGAGCGGGCGACGCGGCGGCTGAGCCCGCCCAACCTCACTCCCGCCGGGCGGTAACGCCATCTCCCAGCCAGCTCATGGCCATCGAGCCCCGGGAAGGATGCGCTGGCGGGGAGAGAGAAAAAAAAAACACAAGAGGGAAGCGGGCGACGGTTCGGAATCACCTCCTGAGCCAAGAAAACCCGGGGGAAACCCGTCTTGCCTGCAAAGATCGCTTATTCCCCGCCGTTTATGCCAAGGAGGCAAGGTCAGGTATATGGACGGAAGCTAGAGAGCTGCCCGACTCGGGCCGTCCTTCCTCTGCCACCTCTCCGTGCGCTAGCGCCTTTGGGAGCTGGCAAAGCCCGCAGTGTCCCCGGCGTGGGTTACGCAAAAACACCCCGGGATTTCGGACGACCACGTCCCATCACCTCCCTCATCTAAACTGGTCTCTGCGGGTTAAAAAAAACCCACCGGCTTCGGAACTCGGGAGGCGCACGACCAACCTATACGGGGCTGGCCACCGAAAACCTCGCTCCCCGAAAGGGGGATGCTGTCCAACACCGTTCGACAAAGGACATCGTCAAGGCGGCTAAGGAGACGACGGGCTACCCTCTTCCAGGTTTAGGCTCCTCCGCCGGGTTGCGATCGCTTAGATCGCCCATCCCAGTCCGGCCGGGATGGCACCGACCAGCGGCAGCCAGGAACGCTCCGTTCCGCTGCGGATCTCCATCGCCCAGCCGAGCCTATCGCCTCCGGGAGGCTGACGTGCCAGGTTCCGAAGAGGTGTGGCCTCGGCTGGAACAACCTGCGCAGAGCCCGGTGGTTGGCTTGGCGCTTCCTGCAATCCCAGGAGCTGGTCACGCGGTCTCCATATCCCTTGCTTGACTTCCAGGGCGGCAAGCTCCACCCAAGTGGCTGGGAGTCGGCCGGAGGGCCTCCTGCGGAGCCCCGGCAGGAGCTTGTAGTTTCATGAAGGGCAATGCGGAAAGAGAGGTACATCCCCCCACACATATCTTCTGCTTCACAGAAGGTGCGGCCGAGAGACGGCAGTGAGTCAGAAGCAATCGCCCCTTTCGATTTCTTAAGTCGGGCTGCATTGCCAGTCACGAGCCAGGTGAATTTATCCGAAGTCATTTCTGTTCTTCAAAGCAGGTGTGGGCAAGGGATAAAATATAATGACATAGGAAAAGCTGCAACAACAACAACCCTATAAGCACACAAAACCTTCGTCATCCACAACTACAACTCATCAGCATTATTAGGCTGGACGAGAAAAATTAGACCACCCCCTAGGAAGAAGCAGAGATATGAAACCCAAATTCTTTACTGCCATCTGGTGGCGGTCTGAATCGTTGCGGTTCTTGTAGCCCACGATAACACGAATCTATTCGTGGAAACACCTGGCAATTTTTGATCCTGTGCCTTTGCTAATATTCCTACCTAATAGTTCATATGTTTGAGAAGATTTCACTCCTATAGTTTTTTTTAAAGTACAATAATGCTTCTTTAAGATAGAGAGCTAAGATGCTGAGCTTGTCAACCAGAAGTTCAGCGGTTCAAATCCCTAGCGCCGCATAACAGTGTGAGCTCCCGTTACTTGTCCCAGCTTCTGCCAACCTAGCAGTTCGAAAGCACGTAAAAATGCAAGTAGAAAAATAGGAACCACCTTTGGTGGGAAGGTAGCAGCGTTCTGTATGTCTTCGGTGTTTAGCCATGCTGACCATATGAACAGATGTCTTCAGACCGCTGGCTCTTCGGCTTTGAAATGGAGATGAGCACTGCCCCCTAGAGTCGGGAATGACTAGCACGTATGTGCGAGGGGAACCTTTACCTTAAGATAGGGAGTTCCCATTATAGCAATCCTGGAAGATGTTTATTTGGCTACTTTTTAAATTATGGGAAGTTTTATCTCTAGGTAAATCATTGTAAAAGAGATACCCTTGAGGTTAAGCTATTTAACTTTGGCTCCAGCTTTATGGTTCTTTTGCGAGCATTTTAAGGTTGACTGATTTATATTGGGTGAAATGTTAGCCTTCCTTCAAAAACATTAGATAAATGTCGATAATTTGTTTTGCAGCTTGTGAATGAGTTAGTACAAAGGTGGTTCTTTATATACCTCTGAAATACATTTACATCAAATTTATGTCCATTGCTCCATAACTATTATTTCAAGCCAAAAAAATTCATTGGAGATATATGAGAATTCATAGATCTGTGAAAATTATATTTTTGTTAAGCAAAATATTGTGAGAGATTAAATTATACAGTAAATTCATTTGTTTGTAGTTTCTTGTAGAAAGTAAACATTGCATCTTTATAGTACTAAGATAGTTGTAACAAGAATTTCTGAATACAGATCAAATAAAATTGTGTGCTCTCGCTGCTTAAAATAGTCCAATGAAATGGTGTACATAATTATACATCCAATAGAGTATTATCAGACAGGTAAATAACAAAAACGAATAAGAACTGGAAAATCAAAATTACATAAGATTGTTGGGGGTTTATGCTTGATTGATTTTGAGGACAAAAAGGAAAACATAAAAGACCTAATAATAAACATACTCTTGCCATGTAGAAGGTGGAATTTAGAAGCTTAAGAACTTTATGGACAATGCCTTCCCTCTCTGTTTATGGCAGCCATATTTGTTATTATTTTGCTTCTTATTGGTGCATCTCATCTTAAAAATATTTAGTTTTGGATAAAGAGCTTAACCTAAGCAATAACAAAGTAGATATGACTGATTGTAATACACACTCTAGCTTTGCAAACACCTTTGACCCTTTGGTCTGTGATGGCTTGTTTTTCAGGTGGCTAAAAAGGTACAGAAAGATTCAGTAAATTAAACTAACACCATAGAAATACACTTGTACGTCAATGCAGAATATCTGTCACTATAGATTTTCAAGAATATTACATTACAGGCAGTACTAAGCTAACAATCACTCATTCAGTGATCATTCAAAGTTACAATGGCACCGAATTGATATTTATGACTGGTCCTCAAACTTTCAGCAGTCCCAGCATCCCTGAGGTCATGTGCCCATTATTTGGGCACTTGGCAACTGGTTGTCAGTCTTCCTAGTTAAACCAGACAGGAGGCATGAATAAATGAGCAAACTATACATTATTGTAAAGTTACATTAACAGAATCTTGCAAGTCTGAAAGTACAACTTCCTACCACCATTTTTAACTGCTTGATCCATTTGAGTGGGACCTTTCTAAGTTTCTTTTTCTGATTTTAAGTTTCTGCAGGCTCTTGTTCCTCTTGTCTGATTGTTTCTGAGGAAGCATGTATTCCCCTCTTTCCCCAAAGTCATTCCTACATTCCATTTTACTGGCTCACACACCAGTGTCCTGTGGTCACATGAACTGGTAACAACTGAGGGTCTTCACTTCTGTCTCCCCCCCCCAAGCAAAGTTGCTGACAGCGAAGCCACTAGTTGCTCCTGCAAATTGCTTCTATTCCCACTGCTTTTCTTCCCCATAACTACGGGTATAAAGTATGCTGAAGTGGCATACAATAATGCCATACACAGCAGCACTGGCCTGATCCCTTTCCAGGTTACTAGCGACATGTAATTCATCCCCATGCCTGAGCTCCCCAGGGAGCCCCCTTCATTGGTGTCCTTAAGTGAATGGATGGAGTTTTTGAAGGAGGAATGGGAAAACACCAAGTGGGCTCTGCGGGAAATGGCAAAAACCTACAAAGCCCAAGCCAACAGACGCCGCAGACCCCAAGAGCCATTTTGGGTTGGGAGCAAGGTCTACCTCTTGATGAAATACCTCAGAGTAAAACTGCCAGGCATAAAGCTAAGACCAAAGTTTATAGGACCTTTCCCAATAGAGAAAGTGATTAATCCTGTTACAGTACAACTTAGGCTCCTTTGCCTGCTAGGGAAAGTGCATCCAGTCTTTCACAGTAGCATGTTAAAGCCGGTGATAGGCTCCCTGATCAGACCAGTAGATTGGGCAGCCCCAAAACCAATAGTAGTGCAGTGAGAGACTCATTATGAGGTGAAGAAAAATTTAGACTAAAGATTGCATAGGGGCAGGCTGCAGTACCTTGTGCAATGGAAGGGATACCCCCTCTTTGAAGCCACCTGGGTCAAGAGCTGGGATGTGAAGGCAGATAGGTTAGTTAAACAGTTTCACGATGAGTTCCCTCAAAAAATAGGAGGTCTCCGCGGGAGGGAGTTTAAGGTGAGCCTTGAGTAATTTCCCACTGTTTTGTCTTGCAGGAAATCCTCTTCAATTGAGGGGAGAAGCCTGTCAACCCTGAAGCTGGCCTGGCTGAAGCCATCTTGAAGCATCAGTGCTGCCACACTGGAGCAGAGGCATAGGGAGGAGGTATTAGAGATAGCTGGGGTTATGTAGTCAAAATAAAATACTTGGGAACCAAGGACGTTCTCACACCTGGCCGGAGGAAGGAGAAGTGATGTAACCAGACCAGCGGACGCTGCCTTGATTGGGCCATGTGACCGATTGTTTGGGATTGAGGGGGAAACTTTCACTTTTAATTAGGTGAAAACTGAGGGACACTTTAGAGTCAATTTTCACCAGATATGTGCCAATATGATATTTCAAATAAAGTTATTCTTTGAGGAATCTACCTGCCTTGGAGTTTTGCTTGCTATGGATCTATTACTTGGAACCCTGACATTGAGATCTTGGGGATATCATGTGGCTTACATGGTAGTACAACAGCCATCTGAACACCCTCCCAGTTACCGCCAGCCTGGTTGCCTTATGTGGCACCTTGGCAACCCCCGGCACACCCACCTGCTTCTAGCAGCAGCCACACTTGGTTGCGTTCACATTGGTTGCAAGAATTGCTTGCGTGCCCTCTAGAGCACTCACCCTATGCCAGCCATGCTTGTACTCCCATCCTCTGGCCTGATTGTAAGATTCTCAGGACTCACAACTTGCAATTCTCCAATGACTTGGCTTATGGCAAGAAGTCACAAAGAGGTCATGGCTTAATGACTCACATCCTCACTTAACAACAGCAACTAGAAAATGCCGGGATTGCCATTGCTAAGTGAAACAGTTGTGATGTTGCAGTTATCACTGCATTGCTTAATGATGATTTGCAGTTCAAATTACTGTAGTTAACCAATGACTACCTGTAATAGTAAGTGGATAGTCTACAGAAGGTATGCAACCCCAGACGGACTTCCAGTTTGGCATCACAGCGAGACGGTTGGGAAAGCGGGGCTGCGCAAATTCCGGGTCAATCCTTCCTTGTTGGGAGGCCTTAAGGAGCTAAAGTCACCCTGGATGAGTGACGGATGGATCCCTTGCTGATCGCGGAAGAGCGGCGGCTCTTCCACTTGATCCAAAGCACCCTCCCAATCAACGAAGAAGAGAAATGGCCATTATGGCTGGGCCGAAGCTGGGGCAACCAAAGAAAAAGATGATCTGGAGCAGTTTGTGAACAGTAGATTGGAACTGGGTGAGGCAATTTTCAACTATATTAGAGACCTAACCCCAAATAAAAGATTTTTGAAAGAAAGATTCTCTAAAGTACTGAGAAAGCGGTGAGCTAACACATTAAGCTAGATTACAGATCCAAAAGACTAATGACATTTTAATGAGAGACTATACAGTTTTAAAATATAGAAAGACTGGACTAGAGTTTGCAGTATTGTGAAAAGTGATTTTAATTTGCTTATAATATTGTTTGACTACTGGAAGAAATTGTAGGAAGAAAAATGGACTTTGTGATCATTTGGCAATCAGCTATTATACCTTCTGCTTTGTTATAAAGCTAGAACTTTGGGATGCAGCACCATCTACTGGTGAAAAAAAGATACCATACTACACTGCTGTATAGTTGGAAAAGATCTTGACAGAATTGATAAGAAGGGAAACAGTGAAAGGCAAACAACATCAGAAAAGCCGTTTTTTGGGGGGGTGTTGTTTTTTGTTTTATATCTATTTGTTTTTCTGGCTGGCTGGGAGTAACTGGTGAGCCTTCTGAAGATCTTCAAAGAAGTGTGGATTATAAACAATAGGAATTTCCCTTGAAACTGAACATCTGACTATGTGGCTTAATGATACAGAGGGAAATCTGGTGGGCCATTCTGGATTATAAATTCTGTTTGATAGAACATCTTACGAGATGAAAGAAGAAAAGTTAAACAAGATGTGCAAAGTTAGATAATTTAGAGGGAGCAAATTGGCAGATCTTGAGGATTATAACATTGTGGACTGAGCAAATTAGTTTAATATTGGCTTTTTAGGGTGGTGGACAATTGGGACTTTGGTGGACTATTGAGTAAATTTTAGCCCATTAAATTAAAATAAAATGTTGCAACAGGGAAAAACAAATGCATTTTAAAAAATACTATTGATGCTTCAAGGTATTCAGAAAGCTATTACAAGGAACCCTAGGAAGATGAAGAAACTGATGCATGATTCAGATATGAAACTAGGAGACTCTCAGCAAATGACAAGGAAAAATGAACAAGAAATCCAGGAAATAGAGGAGAAAGTAGAAAGAGCTGAGGAAAGAATAGAGGAGACAAATCAACAAATGACACAAGCAGGAAAAGATGAGGAAGAAATAGTAAAAATTCTTGAAATGGAGTAGGCAGATTACGCTTTAAGGGGACAAAATATAGACGGGGACAAAGAAAGAGCTCCCAGAAGTGATAAAAGAGTCATTGATGGGTGTACTGGAGATTCGACAGTGAGAGATAGATGTAGAGGCAGATGAAATATTGAGATTAAATATGAGTGATATAAGGGGAAAACAAGATCCCAGGGGAGGAGCATGGGAAATTTGTCAAAAAGTCAGTAAGAGTTGAAATACTAAAAAGGGCAAAATATGACAGATAGATACAGAATACTTCTTAATGAGCCACGGTGCAGTGGTTAGAGTGTAGTACTGCGGGCTACTTCTGCCTGCCTGCCAGCTGCCTGCAATTTGATAGTTCAAATCTCACCAGGCTCACAGTTGACAGCCTTCCATCCTTCCGAGGTGGGTAAAATGAGGACCCACATTGTTGGGAGCAATATGTTGACTCTGTAACAGGGGTGGGTTTCTGCCAGTTCTAACTTCTTCTATAGAAGAGGTTCCACAAATCTACAGAGTTGTTTAGAACCGGTTCCAGCTCCCTCCCCCCACCTGTCCCCACATCATCAAGATGAAGAGCGAGAGGAGGAATTCTGGGAGTTGAAGTCCACAAGTCTTAAAGCTGTCAAGTTTGAACACCTCTGGGGTTTTTTCTAAAGGTTGAGGGGTGCAAGTGTTGTAACTTGACAGCTTTAAGACATGCACTCTTCAAATGCCAGAGTTTCTGAGCCAACATTTTGGTTGCTAAGCAAGAGCGTTGTTAAGTGAGTTTCACCACATTTTACAAGTTGGCCACGCCTACCCAGTCACATGGCTGGCAAGCCACTCCAACAAAGCAGGCCACGCCTACAGAAGAGGTTCTAAAAATTTTTTGAAACCCACCACTGCTCTGTAAACTCTGTAAACTGCTTAGAGAGGGCTGTAAAACACTATGAAGCAATATACAAGACTAAGTGCTATTGCTATTGATAATATAGGACTTGCTTTACTAAGAGTTAGAAAATAGAGGTAGAAGTTATAAATGGGGAAAATATTACTATGTATACTACTGCTATATAATATATTACAATTACTATGTAGACGTAAATGTTAGAAGTTGAGAGAGCATTACCATGTATACCTGAATAATATTAGTATTGTTATTAGTATGGTATATAAAGTAAATTGACCCAGCCAATACATGGTGACCCAGACACCAAGCACTTATGTGTGCAAAGAAAAAGCAATAAATAAAGTTATATATTAAAAACCCAATTTTTATTGATATGGGCTGATATGGTACTCAATTTCTTCTGCATACAGAGCTAGCCAGGTAATGAATAGATCTGATGTTTTCTGCTAGTAATAACAGAGGAATAGTAAACTTGAATGACTTAAATGGAATTGTAAAATTTATAGGACATGATGCTCTTCCTGTGACAGTGCTCAGGATTGTCTGCTTTGCTTCTAACGTTAGCCTTACATGGCTTGGGACTAGGTTATTTGAAGGGGTGTCTTTTCCCAGTTACATTTTCCCAACTCACTAAAGAAGAGAGACAAGACATATTACAGGTCTCTCTTACGGAGGACCGTCTAGACGTCTCTTGTGGGACCAAAAAAGGCCTTCTCCATAGTGGCTTTCTTGTGGTCCCCAAACAGTATTCAGTAGGATACTGGATGGGAAGGGAATACAACAAAGCTTCATTCATGCTTATGATGACTTCCTTCCTGTGGCTGACATTACAATAATCAAGACAGGAAGTGATTAGGGCATGTTGGCCAACCTTTTTGTGACAAAAGTGTGTGAATGCACGCACCTGTGTGCCCACACCCATAAGGCAATGCATGCATGACACCCCCACATGCCATGCCCCCTGTGCATGCATGTGACTCTCCTGCACTCCTCCCACCGTGACATTTGAGGCCCCATTTTGGGCCTAGCAGGCCTCCCTGAAACCTCCTGGGACCAAAAACAGGCCGCAGGGAGGAGCACCACACCCCCATGCACCCTCCTACCCCCACATGTGCGTGCACCCCCACCACATGCCTGCGCATCTCCCGCATGCACCCCACCTCCAGTGCAGCTGGCCAGCGGGAGGCATGCGCATATGCGCCATGGAGCTGAGCTGGGGCAACAGCTCACATGCCTGCAGAGAGGGTTCTGCGTGCCATCTTTGGCACACATGCCATAGATTCGTCATCACGGGACTAGGGCATGGGTCACTGTGAGCAGAGTTAGTTGATCCAGGAAAGAGCGTAACTGATACACACGACCCACTGTTACTCAAAGATCCTTCTGCTCACAACTGCCACCTGTTCCTCAATTTTTATCAACAAATGCCTATGAAACAAATTCCTTATTCTATCAGAATAATTAAAATGGAAGTGTTATGTACTTTAAAAAATCAACTGAAATCTTTAGTATTCAGCTTAGCATAAAACACAAGTAGCTTACCTATAGGCACACTATGCTACAATATAAACTTCAGAATGAAAAACAATCATTGATGACAAAAAGATGACATTAAAGTGGATCCAGGAGGGCCCCTTGGTTCGCCGAGGAACTCCGGGAGATGAAGCGCCAAAAGAGATGCCGAGAGCGACGTTGGAGGGCTAGTAACTCCGAATCTGACCGAACACAACTAAGAGCCTTTATTAGGACTTATTTAGTGGCGATATGGGCGGCAAAATATGCTCATTTTTCCGCTCTTATTGCGTCCGCAGAATCTCGCCCGGCCGCCCTGTTTAGGATAACCTGCTCCCTCCTGAAAGGGAGGGATGCGGGAGAGCCCTTACAGTGAAGAGCTGAGGAATTTGTTCAGTTTCTGTTGGACAAAGTCGCTTGGATTTGGACGGACCTGGACTCCACTTGGACAGTACCAGCAGAGATGCCGGGGGAGGGCCTTGATCAGATTTCTTGGAGCGAGTTCCAGCTTGTCGCTCCTGAGGAAGTGGACAAGGCCATGGGAGCGGTGAGTGCCTCCACCTGCCTACTAGACCCGTGTCCCTCCTGGCTGGTCTTGACCAGCAGGGAGGTAACATGAGGCTGGCTCCAGAGGATTGTTAACACCTCTCTACAGGAGGGATCTTTCCCGCACCCTCTGAAGGATGCGGTGGTAAGAACCTTCCTTAAGAATAGCAATAGCAGTTAGACTTATATACCGCTTCATAGGGCTTTCAGCCCTTTCTAAGCGGTTTACAGAGTCAGCATATTGCCCCCAACAACAATCCGGGTCCTCATTTTACCCACCTTGGAAGGATGGAAGGCTGAGTCAACCCTGAGCCGGTGAGATTTGAACAGCCGAACTGCAGAACTGCAGTCAGCTGAAGTAGCCTGCAGTGCTACATTTAACCACTGCGCCACCTTGGCTCTTAGAAGAAGCCTTCTCTGGACCCAGCTATCCTTAATAACTACCGTCCAGTCTCCAACCTCCCTTTTGTAGGGAAGGTTGTTGAGAAGGTGGTGGCCTTTCAACTCCGATGGACCTTGGATGAAGCAGACTATCTAGATCCCTTTCAGTTGGGTTTCAGGCCTGGTTACTGCACCGAAACTGCTTTGGTCGCGCTGACTGATGATCTCTGGCAGGCCAGGGATAGAGGACATTCCTCTATCCTGGTGCTTCTTGACTTCTCAGTGGCCTTCGATACCATCGACCATGGTATCATTCTGCGATGGTTGCGGGACGTGGGAGTGGGAGGCACCGTTTTATGGTGGTTCTCCTCCTACCTCTCGGACAGGTCGCAGTCGGTGTTGGTTGGAGGACAGATGTCGACCCCTAGGCCCCTCAAATATGGCGTGCTGCAGGGTTCGGACCTGTCCCCCCTCCTATTTAATATCTACATGAAGCCACTGGGTGAGAACATACGCTGGCACGGAATTAAATACCATCAATATGCGGACGATACCCAATTGTATCTGTCCGCCCCGTGCCAACTCAGCAAAGTGGTGGAAGTGATGTGCCAGTGCCTGGAGGCTGTCAAGGTCTGGATGGGAGCGAACAAGCTTGCACTCAATCCAGACAAGACCGAGTGGCTATTGATATTGCCTCCCAAGGATAGTCCAGATATTCCATCCCTTAGCCTGGGGGGTGAAATCTTACACCCCTCAGAGAGGGTCCGCAACTTGGGTGTCCTCCTAGATTCGCAGCTGACGTTAGAACACCATCTGTCGGCTGTGACCAGGGGGGCTTTTGCCCAGGTTCTCCTGGTGCACCAGTTGCGGCCCTACCTGGACCGGGAGGCACTTCGAATGGTCACTCATGCCCTCGTCACCTCAAGACTTGATTACTGTAATGCGCTCTACATGAGGCTGCTCCTGAAAAGTGTGTGGAAACTACAGTTGGTCCAGAATGCAGCCGCGCGAGCGATATCAGGTGTACCTAGATAGACCCATGTTACACCCATCCTCTGTGAGCTGCACTAGCTTCCTATTGGTCTCCGAACGCGTTTCAAGGTGCTGGTCATCACCTTTAAAGCCCTACATGGCCTAGGACCTGGATATCTGAGAGACCGCCTCCTGCCACATACCTCCCAATGGCCGATAAGATCTCACAGGTTGGGCCTTCTCCAGGTGCCATTGACCGACTGGCGGCCCCTCGGGGGAGGGCCTTCTCTGTAGCTGCTCTGGCCCTGTGGAACGATCTACCCGTAGAGATCCAGACTCTTCCCACTCTCTCAGCCTTCTGAAAAGCCACTAAAACCTGGCTATTCCGGCAGGCCTGGGGCTGTTGACTTCATAAACGAGGTCCAGCCCCGCCTAGACTGAATGTATGGTGTGTTGTTTTTAAATTTGTTTCTCTTTTTCTATTTTTAACTCTTATCTTTTATCTTGTTTTTGTAAGCCACCCAGAGTCCTACGGAATTGGGCGGCATATAAATTTATTAAATTACTAATTACAAATTACTTTTAAAATTCTAACTGTGCTTAGATCTGATCCCTTAGGTAGACTTTTAGATGTTACAGGACTGTATTATTATTATTTAAATAAATACATCGTTCAATAATATTAAAAGTTTTGATTATAATAATAACAGAAATAAATAATAGTTACCTTTTAAGTTTGTTTTATAAGATGTTAGATAATTTTAAATACATACTTTTACATTATGTATTTTTTGCCTTTGGCACATAATGGAAAGACAGCCAGCAAAATTATTTGCATAAACAGATTCATTCATGCATATCCTAAGTTCTGTGAATATAAAATGAAGATTGTGTGTACTAGCCTTATAAGAGAAATGGAAAAAAATAGGTTTGTTTTATTATAATTTTTAAAAATGTATATTTCCATACATTTCAGCAAAAATGGATGTTGCATTCAAACATGATCAACACCAATCTTCCCCGTCGTGTTGTGTTCTCCCTAAAGCATATGGCATTGTTTGCATTTGCTTATTCCCAGAATTTTGTTAATGCATGATGTGAATCTTAACAAGTAAGATAGATTAGCTTGAACTATATTTTTCTTATTCTGCCAAGGTTCTGGAATGGTTCAGTCCTCCAACGATTCTAAATATTAGGATATTCCATATACATGAAAGGAATTTAATCTGTTAAAAAGTGCATGAAGACACACACCCCCAGCAACTCAAAAGAGGAATATATACATTTAAGGCTGACACTGGCTACTAGCTATGATTGCTGTATTTATCTGTAGGGTGAAAGATACGTTGTTGAAAATAAGACCTTTTATGGATGAGCCCTTCTCAAGAACCTGGGATAAGTAGATGTTGCTTGATGGAAGGAACTATCACAGAATGTAAGCTGTTCCATATTAAGCTGTCTTTTGCAATTGACTGATGGTGATTTTTGTCATCATTGTCATCATGCTTGTCACACAGTCAGATGTTCAAACTGGATTTGGCATTTTTGTCTACCTGTTAACTCTTTCCCAAGGACCTGGGACAGGAAGATATTGATGAATAGGATTAAAGGTATCGTTGCAGGATACCTTTTATCTGTACCAAGTAAAGCTGCCTTTTGCAATTGACTGGGGATGATTTTGTCAATGCCAATGGTAGTTCAGTGATGCCCCAGATGTTGTTTACATAATATATTTATAATACATTTTGTATTATATATTTATATTTATTTATATATTACGTATATTACATCATTATATATGCCTTTGAATCAGTCCTGGGTCCTTCTGGCAGCTTGGACTAATCACTTGCCTGCTTTCTACAGCTGAGAAAGAGAGACTGGCCAAAAATCACCCACTCACAGTTTCCTGAGTTTTAGTCTGATGCCTGATCAGTACACCAACTGGCTCTCAAAGATTATGGTAAACATTAATGGGAAGAATAGTCTAAAACAGGCAAATCACATATTGTGGGAAAGCTGTCTTATAGGAATGTACTTTGCATATGAGCAGACTTCCTTGATACTTTTCTTTACATATTAACTTTTACTTATTAAGGAGCCAAATCCTAATCGGATTGTGATGCGTTTGTATAAGATTAATTTTCCGAATTTGCCATAGGCATTTCGGAAAACAGAAGAACTACATAGATTATAGAGGAATGGCAGCTAAAGAGAAAAGTCAATGGCATCTGTCATGTGAATCTTAATTTCATTTGTTTTTTAGTTTGCAACCTTTTACCTAGGAACTTTGGACAATCATGGCATTATACATACCTTTCATTTTTTATTTTTAAAAAACGTGTTGTTGAGAGAGCTGTTAATTTCTGCAGTTTTTTTCTTTGGCCTTCCAGGAGAAAGATTTTCTCCCCTCTAGAATGCCGCTTAATTTAAAGATATTCCTTCGGCATGGTTTTATGACAACTTGCTATTTCTCACTCTTTAAAAAAAGAAAAGCTCCTGGCAACATCTTGTGCCTTTTGTAAGCAATAATCCGTCAGAATCTGTCCCAAAATAAAAAGATGCCCCTCTTGAATATCCTGGTTTTAAAGGCACGGACACCTCTTTTTCAGGAGGAGGAAACAGCAGGCAAAGAGAACTACGGTAGTTAACCTGTTGGAAGATGCAAGAACCAAAGATGAAACCAAAAGAGCAACTGGTTGCAGAGGATATGGTTTTTGTATAGACAGTTAAAAAGAAAGATTTAAAGCAGATAATAGGGCATCTGGAACTGAGCAGCAGAAGACAGAATTTGAAGCTGATTATGTACTTGATTAAAACGTACACATTTTTGTACATGAAATTTGAAACAAAGAACAATTGAAAGCTGGCATGATAAAATGGGCTAAGAACTTTTGTGATAATGTAATGTTGAGATGGTTGGAAAACATGTGGTTAAAAAGATTGAAATTCATACTACATTATAATTTAAAAGAGAATGTTTATAAAATAATGTACCATTGGTATATAGTTACAAGAAAAATATCAAGAATATATAAAAGATACTTCAAATTTATATTGGAAAGGTGGCCAACATGGTCATTTTATCATGTCTGGTAGTCTTGTGAAAGAAGCAGAAAATGTTGGGGCAATGCAATACTAAAAGTTTTAAAGATGAATATTCAGCTGAAATCAGAAGTTTTTTGGGTGGGGCTAATGGACAATTAGAGAAGTGCCATTTTTATATATGATCACTGCTGCCTGATGTGTAATATGTGCAAAAAAGAAAGCCTGAAATATCCACAAGAGAGGAATGAAGATGTTGGAACTAGCAGAGATGGCAAAACTGTTTTCTTAGATTAACAATTACAATTGTTAATGAATGGAAAACCCTTCTACATGTTTTCCCAGGGGAAAAAAGGAGAAAAACCTGATTTATGGATTTTATGATTAGAAAGGTAGATTATGGAAAGTAGAAAATTATGTTGTAACCTTAGAGAAGGTAAAATACAGGTAGTCCTCAATTTACAATCATTTAACAATGATTCAAAGTTACGATAGCCTTGGAAAAAATGACCGATAACTTGGACAGGTAGTCCTCGAGTTACAACCACGATTGAGCCCAAAATTTAAGTTGCTAAGTGAAACATTTGTTAAGTGACTTTTACTCCATTTTATGACTTTTCTTGCCATATTCACTTTGCTTGTCAGATTGCAAAAGGTGATCCCATGACACTCCCTAAATACAAAGTTTCTGCTGAATTTCATCATTAGGCTAAAGGTAAGGGTGGGGAGATAAATGAAACATAATAATTAGATACAAAATATCTTAAATCAAAGTCCATACCCAGGCAAATTTAAGTAAGGGTCAACAGGTTTCTAGGCTAATAATTTTCTTTTTCTCTCAATAACAACAACAGCAACAACAACAGAAGAGCAGAATTGGAAGGAACCTTGGAGGTCTTCAATAGTCCAACTTCCTGCTGAGCAGGAGACCTTATATCATTCCAGACAATAGAATAGAATAGAATAACAGAGTTGGAAGGGACCTTGGAGGTCTTCTAGTCCAACCCCCTGCCTAGACAGGAAACCCTATACGATTTCAGACAAATGACTATCCAACATCTTCTTAAAAACTTCCAGTGTTGGAGCATTCACAACTTCTGGAGGCAAATCATTCCACTGATAAATTGTTCTAACTGTCAGGAAATTTCTCCTCAGTTCTAAGTTGCTTCTCTCCTTGATTAGTTTCCACCCATTCCTTCCTGCCCTGCCTTCAGGTGCCTGGGAGAATAGCTTGACTCCCTCTTCTTTGCGTCAGCCCCTGGGATATTGGAACACTGCTATCATGTCTCCTCTAGTCCTTCTTTTCATTAAACAATACAATACAATAGCAGAGTTGGAAAGGACCTTGGAGGTCTTCTAGTCCAACCCCCTGCCTAGGCAGGAAACCCTATACCTTTCCAGACAAATGGCTATCCAACATCTATTTAAAGACTTCCAGTGTTGGGGCATTCACAACTTCTGGAGGCAAGCTGTTCCACTGATTGATTGTTCTAACTGTCAGTTCTAAGTTGCTTCTCTCCTTGATTAGTTTCCACCCATTACTTCTTGTTCTATCCTCAGGTGCCTTGGAGAACAATTTGACTCCCTCTTCTTTGTGGCAACCCCTGAAAATTGCTATCATGTCTCCCCTAGTCCTTCTTTTCATTAAACTAGACATACCCAGTCCCTGCAACCGTTCTTCATATGTTTTAGTCTCCAGTGCCCTAATCATCTTTGTTTCTCTTCTCTGCACTCTTTCTAGAATCTCCACAACTTTTCTACATCGTGGCGACCAAAACTGAATGCAGTATTCCAAGTGTGGCCTTACCAAGGACTTATAAAGTGGTATTAAGACTTCACGTGATCTTGATTCTATCCCTCTGTTTATGTAGCCTAGAACTGTGTTGGCTTTTTTGGCAGCTGCTGCACACTGCTGGCTCATATTTAAATGGTTGTCCAAGTGGTTGTCCAATCTTTTCTTTAAAAACCTCCAGTGATGGAGCACTCACAACTTCTGTAAAATCTGTTTTATCTAGTCGGTACTCCTAATATTGGGTAAAAGGTTTCAAAAATGATGCCAATACACCTTTCAGTTTTGCCTGATCAAACAAGTGGCTGATGTTTATGGGAACATCTGTTCTTCTGTCACCTATGCTCTCCTCATCCATCCCTTCCTCGTCACAAACTATGGGGCTATTGTGAATATGGGACAAGTTGCACAGCTGGTTCCCTTGGACCACAACATGTGCAGGTTCCTTTAACCTTTTGGGTTTTTCCATCTCAAAAGACGAGATGCAGTTGATGTACTGTTCAAAAGACATTCTAATCAATCCTCATCTCTGTATCTGTAGCTTTGGCTTCATGAAGACAAAGTTCAGTTGGTGCTTTGGGTGGGTAGCTTTTCAGTTTTAGTTAGATTTCTTAAGGGATATACCTGTTCAGGTGACACGTTCATGTGTGGAATGGACCATGAGGTGGGAAAGCTGTGAATTGGCAGCAAAGAGCCAAAGGGGAAGCTTAACAGTGAGGACCTCCTGACTGGTGTGGTGTGATATGGTCTCCATCCAAATATGTCCTCTGATCAGATTTGTCAGGGAATTGCGCAACCGGTGTTCAAATGGAGTCAGAGTCATTGACACAAATTGGCAATTTTATGTAAATAAATATATTTACAGGAGACAAACAGAAGCATCATCAGGAAAATCAACACGACAGGAACATCATGAGGTAAATCACAGACCACACACAGCACACAGGAAAATGGCAGGAAACAAGGAAACTCCCCCTTTACTCTCACAGCAACCAATTACAGCTCAGATTCCCGCATTCAGTGGCTGGCTCTCTTCAGCCAATTGGTTATAACTGTGTGCTGTTACTCGCTGTCCAACCCTTCACTGCTCCAACTATTAATTGTCGTATATCTTAGCACCCCCTCACTGGTGTGGTATGCTATGGTCTCCATCCAAATATGCCCTCTGATCAGATTCAATTTCACGAATAGAATAGAATAGATATTGAAATGAAGAATAGGATAGGATAGAATATAATAGATATTGGAAGGAAGGATAGAATAGAATAGAATAGGATATTGGAATGAAGAATAGAATAGAATAAAATAGAACAGAACAGAACAGGAATAGAACAGAATAAATATTGGAATGAATAATAGAATAGAATAGATATTGGAATGAAAGATAGGATAGGATAAAATAGAATAGGATATTGGAATGAAGAATAGAATAGAATAGAATAGAACAGAACACAACAGGAATAGAATAGAATAAATATTGGAATGAATAATAATGGAATAGAATAGAATAGATATTGGAATGAAGGATAGGATAGGATAGATATTGGAATGAAGAATAGGATATGATAAGACAGGATAGGATAGGCTATTGGAATGAATAGAATAAATAGAATAGAATAGATATTGGAATGAAGGATCGGAAAGGATAGAATAGGATATTGGAATGAAGAATAGAATAGAATAAAATAGAACAGAACAGGAATAGAATAGAATAAATATTGGAATGAAGAATAGATAAGAATAGAATAGAATAGAATAGAATAGAATAGAATAGAATAGATATTGGAATGAAAGATAGGATAGGATAAAATAGAATAGGATATTGGAATGAAGAATAGAATAGAATAGAACAGAACAGGAATAGAATAGAATAAATATTGGAATGAATAATAATGGAATAGAATAGAATAGATATTGGAATGAAGGATAGGATAGGATAGATATTGGAATGAAGAATAGGATATGATAAGACAGGCTAGGCTAGGCTATTGGAATGAATAGAATAGATATTGGAATGAAGGATAGAATAGGATATTGGAATGAAGAATAGAATAGAATAAAATAGAATAGAACAGAACAGGAATAGAATAAATATTGGAATGAAGAATAGAATAGAATAAAATAGATATTGGAATGAAGGATAGGATAGAATAGACTAGATGTTGGAATGAAAGATAGGATAGGATAGATATTGGAATGAATAATAGGATATGATAAGACAGGACAGGATAGGCTAGGCTATTGGAATGAATAGAATAAATAGAATAGAATAGAATAGAATAGAATAGAATAGAATAGAATAGAATAGAATAGAATAGAATAGAATAGATATTGGAATGAAGGATCGGAAAGTATAGAATAGGATATTGGAATGAAGAATAGAATAGAATAAAATAAAATAGAACAGAACAGGAATAGAATAGAATAAATATTGGAATGAATAATAATAGAATAGAATAGATATTGGAATGAAGGATAGGATAGGATAGATATTGGAATGAAGAATAGGATATGATAAGACAGGACAGGATAGGATAGGCTATTGGAATGAATAGAATAGAATAGAATAGAATAGATATTGGAATGAAGGATAGGAAAGGATAGAATAGGATATTGGAATGAAGAATAGAATAGAATAAAATAGACTAGAACAGAACAGGAATAGAATAGAATAAATATTGGAATGAATAATAGACTAGACTAGACTAGACTAGACTAGAATAGAATAGAATAGATATTGGAATGAAGGATAGGATAGATATTGGAATGAAGAATAGGATATGATAAGACAGGACAGGATAGGATAGGCTATTGGAATGAATAGAATAAAATAGAATAGAATAGAATAAAAAACTTAATTGTCACTTTGAATGTACATTAATCAGCATACATTAAAAATGAAATTTTGTTGCATACAGGTCTCAAAGGATAACCACCTCCAATAACAGGATAAATACAAAATTATCCATATACCCACATATATGACACAGAGAAACAACATAGTCTAGTTCAGATGTATACATATTTATGGTAAGAAAAACAAATCTTACGAGTTTACCAGACAGGTGGTCTAGGGAACAAAGCTGTTGTAGAATCTGATAGTCCTGCTAGAAATACTTCAAAACCTCCTCTCACAGAATCAGATCATAAAGTGGGTGTTAGGGATCTCTAACAATGCAATGTCATCTCTTATCTGACAGCCATCCCTTGGTTGCCATCATCGTCATTTTGTAGCAGGTATTTACTGCACACTTCCAAGGTAGTGTCAGGTGTTTTGGGCTGTCATCACTACACAATATGCTTCCCTGAGATTTTTCAGGGATAGGTTATTATTATTATTATTATTATTATTATTATTATTATTATTATTATTATTTTATTGATTTTCTATTAAATACATTTGTTAGTGCTTAATAAACTTCATGTTGTCTGGGTAGTTTGTTTAACAATACAAATTTTCATTCTTAATCTCTACCCCGTTTTTCCAACCATTGGTGAAATAAATTCCATGTTTGATAACATTCTACTTCTTTCTGTTTAATTCTCAATATCAATCTATCCATTTCTGCATAATCTAGTATCTTCCTGATTATCCCGTCATCTCAATTTTTCAGGGATAATTGATGTTTAGCCTTCACCAGTCCACCCAGAATCAACCAGAGCTCTGCTTGTCCTCCTTCCCAGTCTTCATAGAAACAGGATTTGAATTACAGCAGATGGGAAACTATGCCTTTAGCATCACAATTTATATTCTATCGTGGGCATAGCTGGCTGGAAGGCCATCTAGCAAGGCTTTGGATTTTCCCAACATCCAAAGATCTACACAGGAGTGGACAAGGAGAGCCAAACATTTTGGGTTCCATATTTTTTTGTGATAGTCCTGAAATGTAGGGCAGTGATATACTCACCAAACCATCAATGGATGTTGGACTGACTTTATCACTTAGGCCTGTCCTGCATGACAGCGAAACTGATCCCTGATGTTCACTTTTATACATCTCTTCCCTGGTATAAACTCTTTATAGCACTTTAGCCATGAAGAAGGTTTAAAAACATTACAGCTATGGGGTTACCAGCTCCTTGTTCCCGCACAGCTGGAACAGACTGAGGATTGCTAACTTTGGGCCATTCAGGAAAACTTTATTCAAGAAGAAAGAAGTCATCTACTGTCCAAATGAAAGTTATTTCCCACATCTCTGAAAGTGATGATTGGCTACCAGGGAAGGTGGGTGGTCAGGAGAAGGACTGGGCATTTTCTCTCCTCCCAGGCTTAGCTCTTGATAGAAATTGCTGATGTGCTCCTTGGCTTCTGCGGTGACATCACGTTTCATCATCAGCTTCTACTCTGAAAATTCTCTTTGCATCTCAGAATGTCCAGGGTTACCTTAGGGACAGGAGTAAACACTTTTAAATGATTCTACTTTTACTGACCACTTTTTACCGGACGCTGACTCGATAGGAGATAGTGCCAGTACTACTCGTAGTTTTGGAAAGTCAATTCTTCCAATATGACAGGTAGGAATTGGGCCATCTCACCCATTGAAGGAATCCCTTGTTTCTCCAGAAGACTTAGTCAGAGGGAAATAGTTTCATTAAGACGAGAGCTGCGGAGAGTAGAAGATTTGGGGATGGGCTGTAAAAGAAAAGCCACAGAAGCCGTGGTGAAAAGGAAATCAGAAGAAAACCAATGGGTTGAGCCATGTCTAAAGCATCTCAGGGGATGAAGTACTAATGACCTAGCTCCTTTTTTGTGTCTCTTACAGATATAGACAACTTGTGTGAGCTGCTAGCTGGGTGGCAGCCATTCTCTTGTAGCCAGTCCCAAGGTAAGAATAACCCTAGATAAAAATATTATTTGGGCTGTTTCTCCAGAAGACTTAGTCCGAGGGAAATAGTTTCATTAAGACGAGAGCTGCGGAGAGTAGAAGATTTGGGGATGGGCTGTAAAAGAAAAGCCACGGAAGCCGTGGTGAAAAGGAAATCAGAAGAAAACCAATGGGTTGAGCCATGTCTAAAGCATCTCAGGGGATGAAGTACTAATGACCTAGCTCCTTTTTTGTGTCTCTTACAGATATAGACAACTTGTGTGCCCTGCTAGCTGGGTGGCAGCCATACGCTAGTAGCCAGTCCCAAGGTAAGAATAACCCTGGATAAAAATATTATTTGGGCTGTTCCAGAGATGATGGACTAATGGACTTGCTTTTTGTTGTGTCTTACAGAGGACGTAAATGAACTCTGCACTCAGCTGGCAGGATGGCACCCTTTTAGTGGTTCATCTTCCCTTTTTGAAGGTGAATGTTTTCCAGCAATCATAACAAAGTAAAAGAATATATTAGGAATGACTAAAATCCTTGTTTCTTTTGTCTTTCAGATGAATTGAATGAGCTGTGCCACTGGCTAGCTGAGTGGCAACCATTTCATCTTGGACAGTGTCAAACAACAGCTGTCCAAGGTAAGAGGTTTCAAGCCATTCTGTTTCAGTAGTGGGGTGGACAGGGCAGGAAATAATAATACATGGTAGGGCTGATGCAAAGATAGCAATAGCAATAGCACTTAGACGTACATATCTACCATTTCACAGTGCTTTACAGCCTTGTCTAAGTGGTTTACAGAGTCAGCATATTGTCTCCAACAATCTGGCTGCTCATTTTACTGACCTCGGAAGGATGCAAGGCTTGAGCCTGATGGGATTCCAACTGCCAAATTGCAGTCAACAGGCAATCAGCTGAAGTAGCCTGCAGTACTGCACTCTAACCACTGTGTCACCATGGCTCTAATGAATGAATAAAGATCTTCTTCTGTATGTATGTCTTACAGATGACCTCAATCACCTATGCCATCAGCTGGCCCAGTGGCACCCTTTCAAAAGCTGAATAGCCAATCTTTTTGGAAAGGTGTTTCCAGGCCATAATAACAGCTGTTGGACAAAATGTCCTTCTGGGTTCGGCTCCAAGTGTTTAAAAAGACACTGGAGACATGGAGGCTGCATGCAAAATTGGTTTAATGATGGACTGGACCACATGGCTTGAGTCCTGAATAGAAAAAGTGATCACATGCTTCAATGTTGGATGAAGAAGAAGAGAGGACGAAATGCTGAAAGTTCCTGGATTTATACTCTCTGTTCGGCCCCACCTCTCTGTTTCCTGTTCCGGTGTAAGAAAATGCCGTGCAGGGGCAACTCTCTAGGCTGTGTTTTGAGTCTCAAGTTTGATTGAGTTCTCAGATGCCATGTGGTGAGTTGGGTAAAGGGCTAATACTACTATCATGCCTTAATCCCATCACCCTTAAGCCAACACTAGCAACGCACTCTAGTGGCTGGCAGGTGAACTGCGCCTGCACCACCAAAGCTTCTCAACGCACTCTAGTGGCTGGCAGGTGAACTGTGCCTGCATCTTCAAAGCTTCTCAATGCACTCTAGTGGCTGGGAGGTGAACTGCGCCTGCATCTCCAAAGCCTCTCAACGCACTCTAGTGGCTGGCAGGTGAACTGCGCCTGCATCTCCAAAGCCTCTCAACGCACTCTAGTGGCTGGCAGGTGAACTGCGTCTGCATCTCCAAAGCCTCTCAACGCACTCTAGTGGCTGGCAGGTGAACTGTGCCTGCACCACCAAAGCTTCTCAACGCACTCTAGTGGCTGGCAGGTGAACTGCGCCTGCACCACCAAAGCTTCTCAACGCACTCTAGTGGCTGGCAGGTGAACTGCGCCTGCATCTCCAAAGCTTCTCAACGCACTCTAGTGGCTGGCAGGTGAACTGTGCCTGCACCACCAAAGCTTCTCAACGCACACTAGTGGCTGGCAGGTGAACTGTGCCTGCACCACCAAAGCTTCTCAACGCACTCTAGTGGCTGGCAGGTGAACTGTGCCTGCATCTTCAAAGCTTCTCAACGCACTCTAGTGGCTGGCAGGTGAACGGCGCCTGCATCTCCAAAGCTTCTCAACACACTCTAGTGGCTGGCAGGTGAACTGTGCCTGCATCTTCAAAGCTTCTCAACGCACTCTAGTGGCTGGCAGGTGAACTGTGCCTGCATCTTCAAAGCTTCTCAATGCACTCTAGTGGCTGGCAGGTGAACTGTGCCTGCATCTCCAAAGCTTCTCAACGCACTCTAGTGGCTGGCAGGTGAACTGTGCCTGCATCTCCAAAGTCTCTCAACGCACTCTAGTGGCTGGCAGGTGAATGCGCCTGCATCTCCAAAGCTCCTCAACGCACTCTAGTGGCTGGCAGGTGAACCTTTCTAACCATGACAGGAGGGTCAAATGTCCTAGTATCAGAAAAGGCAGAAACACATCAAATAGACTATGACCTAAGACAGCACATTACGCAGATTAAGCGGCCATACCTCTTGAAGGAATGGGACAGGGTTTATCGAAAGCAGGAAAGTAGCTGGAAGCAGTTGCAGCATCTCTGCGACAAACTCGAAGGCGATTTACCCCCAAAACGCCTTCGTTCTTTATATAAAGATATGGACGAAATCTACGAACTATGGAAAATTTATGGAATCCGCCTCACTGGTATCCAATTACAATTAAATGATGATGAAGCATTCCAGAAGAAAATGTTGTGCATTCAGATGTTAAACAAAAAGCAGATCCAACGCAGCAAAGACCTTATACAATCCAATCTGAAGAGGGAGACAGCCCCACATGAGAAGTCTGAGTCTAAAGCATTTCGACAGTCATATGTAGCTCACTCTCATGCTTCCAGGAAAGCGTCCTCATCCCACCCTAAAGACACATCAGAAACAAACGCCAGGTCTGAAGTGTCTCATCGTTCGCGAGCACCATCTCAGTGGTCAGATCCAGCCCCCTCTCACGCTTCTAAGAGGACATCCTCATCTCGTCCAAAAGTTACACAGGGAGAGAAGACCGCATCAGTGAAGTCTCATCATTCACACACGACATCTCAACAGTCACACGCAGCTTCCTCCCACACCTCCAGAGAGGCCTCATCTTTCCAATCAAAGGCAGGTAGCAGCGTCTCACAGCAACCTTCCCGTTACAGCCACAGGTCACGGATATCTACAGCTGGAGAGGCACTAATAGAAGCTGGGATGGCAGAGATAGAACTAGAGACAGCAAAAGAAAAGCAGCTGCTGAAGGAAAAGTTGGCAACCATGGAAGCAGAGAAGGCAGCAGTAGAAGCAGAGAGTGCCAAAGTTAAGGCTCAACTGGAATACCTTCAGTGCAAGCGGGAAGCGAAAGAAAAACTAATACGGGCCAAAGTTCTACAGATGAAGGCTAACTGTTCCTCCCTCGACTGCAGTCCTAGGAAGCTGGAAAAAGATAACCAGCACAAGCATGTGAAGGCCTATATGGACGACCCAAGTCCACCACAACAGGAACAAGGTGGAAAATCTCGATCTGGATCACGAGACTCAATACTCGACAGTCTCATCAATGTCCAAAATGAAGAAACGCACGTCATGCCATCAACAGGCACTGGGTCCCAGTGCATGGTGAGGAGGGAAGTCAATGGATTCTGCAGAGAAGCATTAGATGGCAGTGCTCAGCTCCCACTGCCACCGTTACTAGAATGGGACAACCCACCAGATGATCGCAGTCAGATGGCGACACCAGAGGTAGCAAGCATCCCACCTCACCTGAAGCACATGAGTAGTCACTCTCCTGTTCTAGATCCCAAAGCCGAAATCCTGCTCTTGCCAGGAACAGACTCCCCCAACGCTTTCACCCCTCAACAAGTGGTCAAAGGTCCAAAGGACTCCCCATCCGCCCTCAAGACAGAACTTGGAAGGGGCATCTTTGGGATGGTGTGTGTCGATCGGCCGCAGGTACCAACCCAGACAAACGTCTTCACAACCTCATCGATTGAGCCAGTTTTAGGAGCAACAGTGTTCCAGACCAACAAAGAATTTCTGAGGTTCATGGTCAAGGAATTCCTACAGGAGGCCACCAAGATTTGGATGGCTCCAATACCTCTTTGCATACCAAGGCAACTTGATGAAGAATGCTGGCACCCACCATCCTTTAGAAAGTGCCAGCCACAAGAGCCAGACCAGATTCGAGCATCTTTCGATACCAGCGTGCAATCCCAAGGTCTCTCTCTGAATAAAGTGCTCTTCAAAAGTCCCAACCTCACCAACAGTCGACTCAGCATGCTCATTCAGCCCAGAAAGGAAGCTGACAACATCCAGCAGATGTTCAACTTATTCTGTGTCAGAGAAAACCATCAAAGTTGTCTATGTTTCATGTGGTCCAGCAACGAACAGCACAACCAACAGAAGCAAGAACGGCCAGTATGGCAAGAATCCCTGAGTTGTCTCCAAGGCGTTCCTATCCAGCGCAAGTATGTTCCCACCTTGCCTATCGCCACAACGAAGGCGGTAACAACTGTAGTATACATCAAGATCTACGGTGGGGGAGAGCAACGTTCACATTGTCTATGGTGGGGAGAACAACATTTACATCATCTACGGTGGGGAGAACAACGTCCACATCAGTCTCATCATGGGAAGGGTGAAACTAGCACCACAACTACCCGTCAACCAGTCCCAAGAATCGACTCGCTTCAAACAACTCTCCAGACGGAAGCCTCTCATGTTGGGCTTATCAGTAATCATCTTCACCACCCTAGTGGTAGAGGGTGCAACCATCATCAATTCTCAAGCCTTGGTTCCAGAGTTTTTGGATCCTGAGATACCAACTGCCCTCACCCCAGCCACCTTACTGACCCAGAAGACAGGTGACTGGCCAGAACCAGCAGGGAACTTCATTCCTAAATACATGTACTGGAACTTGTGGCCTAAGGGACTTGTGTCCACGGGAACTGATGGCCTATGGGACTTGTGCAACAAGCCCCACCCTGTAACGATGAACTAAAAGACTGAACTAGAAGTTCAAACCTCAAACTTTGCATGCTTTGTGTTTACATGATTGTTTGCACTGTTTTGATGCTATGCCTTGTGTATCTCAGTTAGTTAGGCAGTCAGTTTGCATTTTTATGCCATGCCTTTGTTTATTTTTAGTTAAAGGCTAGTTGATAGTGGAATTTATAATTCCAGGTGGGGAGTGTGCTGTCCCAACAGTATATAGTTAATTTAAAAATTAGAAGCTGTCTCCTTTAAGCAGCTATCTCATGGGAAATGCAACTACCTTGTGGGAAATGTAGTCCCATATCATGTGACCATATCTGGGCTCCCTGATTGGGCAGTGGGTATTTTGCCCGGGAAATTGTTTGTTACTTCGCACTCACTGAATCCCTGTCAGCACTAGCAGAAGCAGCTTTGTACCAGCAGCATGGGTTAGAGGAATTAATGTCTTTTTACATTACGTGAAGGGAAAGATCAGGGAAAGTCAGAAGAACCTCATTACTGAACTGTAAGTTTTGTTATTAAGGATTCCTGACAATAAACTTGATCTGAAAAATATTCCCAAGCGTGGAGTTAACTGGCTGCCCGAGCAGAACCCTCATTGCCCGGAGCAGAACATGCAGGGAGCTACTTTGTCTTTAAAACACGTTTAGAAGACCACTTATTACTTTGTAAAAAAGAAATAGAAAAGAAAAATGTTCTTATTACTTTTATCCTTTTTTCACTTGTTCACAATTTGCATTGTTTTAATTCTGTTGAATACTTTCTTAATAAAAACTATTTTTAAAAAGGAAGGAGGAGTGGTGTTGCTTATGGAAATTGTGTGACTAAATTATAATTTTCAAGAAGCTAAGTACAGAAACCTTAACATAATCCTGCCAGGCAAAAGAGGTCTAAAATAACCCCAGAGGTCTGTCAGCCCCAAGACACTGAGCTTGCCGATCAGAAGGTCGGCAGTTCAACAGTTCAAATCCCTAGCACCGCGTAATGAACTCCCGTTACTTGTCCCAGCTTCTGCCAATCTAGGAGCTCGAAAGCACATAAAAAATGCAAATAGAAACACAAGGACCACCTTTGTTGGAAAGGTAACAGCATTTCATGCACCTTTGGCATTTAGTCATGCTGGCCACAGGACCACGGAGACGTCTTCGGACAGTGCTGGCTCTTCAGCTTTGAAACGGAGATGAGCACCGCCCTTAGAGCTGGAAATGACTAGCACGCATGTACAGAACCTTTATCTTTACCTTAAGTACATAATACAAACACAGCTAATGTGTTCAAAATCAGGCAACTACATTTTGGCCTTGTTATACAGGTGTTTTTTGACTTAGTTTGGTTAGTGATCATTCAAAGGTACAATGGCACTAAAAAAAGTGACATGACAATTTTTCTCACTTAATGACTGTTGCAGCATCTCCATGGTTATGTCATCAAAATTCAGACACAATTGACTCATATTTATGAGTGTTAGTGTCCCAGGTCATGTGATCACTTTTTGCAATTTTCTGACAAAATCAATGTGGACTTTGTCATTTAACAAACGTGTTATTAACTTAACAATTGCAGTGATTCACTTAACAACTGTTGCAAGAAAATAGGGCAAAACTCACTAACATGTGTCACTTAGCGACAAATTTTGGGTTCCATTGTGGTCAGAAGTTGAGGACTACCTATATAACATAGCTAATATCTAAAATTGTTATGTCAGCTAAAGCAGGTTTCAGCCTTTGTTTATGTGGTTTTGAAAAAGGAGAAGAGAAAAAGCAGTCTACCAAATCTAGAGCTGATATGTTTGCTGTTTTCATTCTCTAATACAAGTTGGGTTTACCCAACGCTTTTAAACTAACGATTCCAAAATCGGTAAACTACCCAATTGGATGAAAGCGGGTTTTTCTTTAGGTAATGACACATGAACCCATTACCCAATCACATCAGAAATATTTAAATTGACTTAAGTGTTTTACCTACATTGGGCAAAATGGATTTTCCAAGGTGGTTTTGGGTAATAAAGGAAAAATTTGGGAAGTGCTGCTCCAAATTATAATCAGATGTAATACAATTCATTCAAGAAACCACGGTTACAGATAAGCAATCTGATGTTGTCCAGATATTTTGGAATTTAGGATCCATAAACCCTAACAAATGGCCCCTTATGGAACTCAATGACTTTATGTTGTCCTTTGCTCTAAGTGTTTTGTAATTTTGGTAGCCAATGACTAAAAGAAATGAGCAGATATGTGATGGTTCCTGGTAAAAATATGAAATTTAAACTGCAAACATCTGAACAGCCACTGGATGACAGAGAAAAAAGGTCAGAATGTATTAACTCCTTACTGCTAGCTGGATTTCTGCAGCCTGAATCTGGTAGCTGTAGTTCCAGGGCATATGAAAATTTGTTACTAAACCATATCTCTTGATCCTTATTTATGAAACAAAAGCAGCTTTTCCTCTGTGCCCTTGGCTCCGAAATCCCAAATGAAAACTCACAATATGAACATGCATGTGAGCAAGCATGGAATCGAGATGCCATCCGAGCTCTTTCCATACGCCACCATCATTGAAATATTTACAGCTGACAATCTTGGCAGAAGATTGATCTTTTAACAATGATTCAAAGTTACAATAGCCTTGGAAAAAATGACAGATAACTTGTACAGGTAGTCCTTGAGTTACAACCACGATTGAGCCCAAAATTTAAGTTGCTATGTGAAACATTTGTTAAGTGACTATTACTCCATTTTATGACTTTTCTTGCCATATTCACTTTGCTTGTCAGATTGCAAAAGGTGATCCCATGACACTCCCTAAATACAAAGTTTCTGCTGAATTTCATCATTAGGCTAAAGGTAAGGGTGGGGAGATAAATGAAACATAATAATCAGATACAAAATATCTTAAATCAAAGTCCATACCCAGGCAAATTTAAGTAAGGTTTCTAGGCTAATAATTTTCTTTTTCTCTCAATAACAACAACAGCAACAACAACAGAAGAGCAGAATTGGAAGGGACCTTGGAGGTCTTCAATAGTCCAACTTCCTGCTGAGCAGGAGACCTTATATCATTCCAGACAATAGAATAGAATAGAATAACAGAGTTGGAAGGGACCTTGGAGGTCTTCTAGTCCAACCCCCTGCCTAGACAGGAAACCCTATACGATTTCAGACAAATGACTATCCAACATCTTCTTAAAAACTTCCAGTGTTGGAGCATTCACAACTTCTGGAGGCAAATCATTCCACTGATAAATTGTTCTAACTGTTCTAACTGTCAGGAAATTTCTCCTCAGTTCTAAGTTGCTTCTCTCCTTGATTAGTTTCCACCCATTCCTTCCTGCCCTGCCTTCAGATGCCTTGGAGAATAGCTTGACTCCCTCTTCTTTGCGTCAGCCCCTGAGATATTGGAACACTGCTATCATGTCTCCTCTAGTCCTTCTTTTCATTAAACAATACAATACAATAGCAGAGTTGGAAAGGACCTTGGAGGTCTTCTAGTCCAACCCCCTGCCTAGGCAGGAAACCCTATACCTTTCCAGACAAATGGCTATCCAACATCTATTTAAAGACTTCCAGTGTTGGGGCATTCACAACTTCTGGAGGCAAGCTGTTCCACTGATTGATTGTTCTAACTGTCAGTTCTAAGTTGCTTCTCTCCTTGATTAGTTTCCACCCATTGCTTCTTGTTCTATCCTCAGGTGCCTTGGAGAACAATTTGACTCCCTCTTCTTTGTGGCAACCCCTGTGATATTGGAACATTGCTATCATGTCTCCCCTAGTCCTTCTTTTCGTTAAACTAGACATACCCAGTCCCTTCAACCGTTCTTCATATGTTTTAGTCTCCAGTGCCCTAATCATCTTTGTTTCTCTTCTCTGCACTCTTTCTAGAATCTCCACAACTTTTCTACATCATGGCAACCAAAACTGAATGCAGTATTCCAAGTGTGGCCTTACCAAGGACTTATAAAGTGGTATTAAGACTTCACGTGATCTTGATTCTATCCCTCTGTTTATGTAGCCTAGAACTGTGTTGGCTTTTTTGGCAGCTGCTGCACACTGCTGGCTCATATTTAAATGGTTGTCCAAGTGGTTGTCCAATCTTTTCTTAAAAAACCTCCAGTGATGGAGCACTCACAACTTCTGTAAAATCTGTTTTATCTAGTCGGTACTCCTAATATTGGGTAAAAGGTTTCAAAAATGATGCCAATACACCTTTTAGTTTTGCCTGATCAAACAAGTGGCTGATGTTTATGGGAACATCTGTTCTTCTGTCACCTATGCTCTCCTCATCCATCCCTTCCTCATCACAAACTATGGGGCTATTGTGAATATGGGACAAGTTGCACAGCTGGTTCCCTTGGACCACAACATGTGCAGGTTCCTTTAACCTTTTGGGTTTTTCCATCTCAAAAGATGAGATGCAGTTGATGTACTGTTCAAAAGACATTCTAATCAATCCTCATCTCTGTATCTGTAGCTTTGGCTTCATGAAGACAAAGTTCAGTTGGTGCTTTGGGTGGGTAGCTTTTCAGTTTTAGTTAGATTTCTTAAGGGATATACCTGTTCAGGTGACACGTTCATGTGTGGAATGGACCATGAGGTGGGAAAGCTGTGAATTGGCAGCAAAGAGCCAAAGGGGAAGCTTAACAGTGAGGACCTCCTGACTGGTGTGGTGTGATATGGTCTCCATCCAAATATGTCCTCTGATCAGATTTGTCAGGGAATTGCGCAACCGGTGTTCAAATGGAGTCAGAGTCATTGACACAAATTGGCAATTTTATGTAAATAAATATATTTACAGGAGACAAACAGAAGCATCATCAGGAAAATCAACATGACAGGAACATCATGAGGTAAATCACAGACCACACACAGCACACAGGAAAATGGCAGGAAACAAGGAAACTCCCCCTTTACTCTCACAGCAACCAATTACAGCTCAAATTCCCACATTCAGTGGCTGGCTCTCTTCAGCCAATTGGTTATAACTGTGTGCTGTTACTCGCTGTCCAACCCTTCACTGCTCCAACTATTAATTGTCGTATATCTTAGCACCCCCTCACTTGTGTGGTATGCTATGGTCTCCATCCAAATATGCCCTCTGATCAGATTCAATTTCACGAATAGAATAGAATAGATATTGAAATGAAGAATAGGATAGGATAGAATATAATAGATATTGGAATGAAGGATAGAATAGAATAGGATATTGGAATGAAGAATAGAATAGAATAAAATAGAATAGAACAGAACAGGAATAGAACAGAATAAATATTGGAATGAATAATAGAATAGAATAGAATAGATATTGGAATGAAAGATAGGATAGGATAGGATAGATATTGGAATGAATAATAGGATACGATAAGACAGGACAGGATAGGATAGGCTATTGGAATGAATAGAATAAATAGAATAGAATAGAATAGATATTGGAATGAAGGATCGGAAAGTATAGAATAGGATATTGGAATGAAGAATAGAATAAAATAAAATAAAATAGAACAGAACAGGAATAGAATAGAATAAATATTGGAATGAAGAATAGAATACAATAGAATAGATATTGGAATGAAAGATAGGATAGGATAGGATAGAATAGGATATTGGAATGAAGAATAGAATAGAACAGAACAGAACAGGAATAGAATAGAATAAATATTGGAATGAATAATAATAGAATAGAATAGATATTGGAATGAAGGATAGGATAGGATAGATATTGGAATGAAGGATAGGAAAGGATAGAATAGGATATTGGAATGAAGAATAGAATAGAATAAAATAGACTAGAACAGAACAGGAATAGAATAGAATAAATATTGGAATGAATAATAGACTAGACTAGACTAGACTAGACTAGAATAGATATTGGAATGAAGGATAGGATAGGATAGTGAATTGGAATGAAGAATAGGATATGATAAGACAGGACAGGATAGGATAGGCTATTGGAATGAATAGAATAAAATAGAATAGAATAAAAAACTTAATTGAATGTACACTAATCAGCATACATTAAAAATGAAATTTTGTTGCATACAGGTCTCAAAGGATAACCACCTCCAATAACAGGATAAATACAAAATTATCCATATACCCACATATATGACACGGAGAAACAACATAGTCTAGTTCAGATATATACATATTTATGGTAAGAAAAACAAATCTTACGAGTTTACCAGACAGGTGGTCTAGGGAACAAAGCTGTTGTAGAATCTGATAGTCCTGCTAGAAATACTTCAAAACCTCCTCTCACAGAATCAGATCATAAAGTGGGTGTTAGGGATCTCTAACAATGCAATGTCATCTCTTATCTGACAGCCATCCCTTGGTTGCCATCATCGTCATTTTGTAGCAGGTATTTACTGCACACTTCCAAGGTAGTGTCAGGTGTTTTTGGCCGTCATCACTACACAATATGCTTCCCTGAGATTTTTCAGGGATAGGTTATTATTGTTATTATTATTATTTTATTGATTTTCTATTAAATACATTTGTTAGTGCTTAATAAACTTCATGTTGTCTGGGTAGTTTGTTTAACAATACAAATTTACATTCTTAATCTCTACCCCGTTTTTCCAACCATTGGTGAAATAAATTCCATGTTTGATAGCATTCTACTTCTTTCTGTTTAATTCTCAATATCAATCTATCCATTTCTGCATAATCTAGTATATTCCTGATTATCCCATCATCTCAATTTTTCAGGGATAGTTGCTGTTTAGCCTTCACCAGTCCACCCAAAATCAACCAGAGCTCTGCTTGTCCTCCTTCCTAGTCTTCACAGAAACAGGATTTGAATTACAGCAGATGTGCAACTGTGCCTTTAGCATCACAATTTATATTCTATCGTGGGCATAGCTGGCTGGAATGCCATCTAGCAAGGCTTTGGATTTTGCCAACCTCCAAAGATCTACATAGGAGTGGACCTAAAAAGCCAAACATTTTGGGTTCCATATTTTTTTGTGATAGTCCTGAAATGTAGGGCAGTGATATAATCACCAAATCATCAATGGATGTTGGACTGACTTTATCACTTAGGCCTGTCCTGCATGACAGCGAAACTGATCCCTGATGTTGACTTTTATACATCTCTTCCCTGGTATAAACTCTTTATAGCACTTTAGCCATGAAGAAGGTTTAAAAACATTACAGCTATGGGGTTACCAGCTCCTTGTTCCCGCACAGCTGGAACAGACTGAGGATTGCTAACTTTGGGCCATTCAGGAAAACTTTATTCAAGAAGAAAGAAGTAATCTACTGCCCAAATGAAAACTATTTCCCACATTACTTGAGAGACTGCCTACTGCCAATTACTTCCACTAGGCCAATAAGATCCCATAGACTAGGCCTCCTCCGAATTCCATCAGCCGGTCAATGTCGACTGGCAACTACCCGGAGGAGAGCCTTCTCGGTGGCTGCTCCGACCCTATGGAACGAACTCCCCGTGGAGATTCGTACCCTCACCACCCTCCAGACCTTCCGCGTAGCCCTTAAAACCTGGCTGTCCCGACAGGCCTGGGGCTAAAGACTTCAACCCCACCCGAATAGTATGACTGTTGTGCTTTTTAACGATGTATTGCCTTTATGTGTATAACTTGTTTTGTATTTCCCTCCCCCTGAATTGTGAGCCGCCCTGAGTCCCCTCAGGGAAAAGAGCGGCATACAAATAAAGCTAAAATCAAAATCAAAATCAAATCTCTGAAAGTGATGATTGGCTACCAGGGAAGGTGGGTGGTCAGGAGAAGGACTGGGCATTTTCTCTCCTCCCAGGCTTAGTTCTTGATAGAAATTGCTGATGTGCTCCTTGGCTTCTGCAGTGACATCACGTTTCATCATCAGCTTCTACTCTGAAAATTCTCTTTGCATCTCAGAATGTCCAGGGTTACCGTAGGGACAGGAGTAAACACTTTTAAATGATTCTACTTTTACTGACCACCTTTTACCGGACGCTGACTCGATAGGAGATAGTGCCAGTACTACTCGTAGTTTTGGAAAGTCAATTCTTCCAATATGACAGGTAGGAATTGGGCCATCTCACCCATTGAAGGAATCCCTTGTTTCTCCAGAAGACTTAGTCAGAGGGAAATAGTTTCATTAAGACGAGAGCTGCGGAGGGTAGAAGATTTGGGGATGGGCTGTAAAAGAAAAGCCACGGAAGGCATGGTGGAAAGGAAATCAGAAGAAAACCAATGGGTTGAGCCATGTCTAAAGCATCTCAGGGGATGAAGTACTAATGACCTAGCTCCTTTTTTGTGTCTCTTACAGATATAGACAACTTGTGTGCCCTGCTAGCTGGGGGGCAGCCATACTCTTGTAGCCAGTCCCAAGGTAAGAATAACCCTGGATAAAAATATTATTTGGGCTGTTCCAGAGATGATGGACTAATGGACTTGCTTTTTGTTGTGTCTTACAGAGGACGTAAATGAACTCTGCACTCAACTGGCAGGATGGCACCCTTTTAGTGGTTCATCTTCCCTTTTTGAAGGTGAATGTTTTCCAGCAATCATAACAAAGTAAAAGAATATATTAGGAATGACTAAAATCCTTGTTTCTTTTGTCTTTCAGATGAATTGAATGAGCTGTGCCACTGGCTAGCTGAGTGGCAACCATTTCATCTTGGACAGTGTCAAACAACAGCTGTCCAAGGTAAGAGGTTTCAAGCCATTCTATTTCAGTAGTGGGGTGGACAGGGCAGGAAATAATAATACATGGTAGGGCTGATGCAAAGATAGCAATAGCAATAGCACTTAGACGTACATATATACAATTTCACGGTGCTTTACAGCCTTGTCTAAGTGGTTTACAGAGTCAGCATATTGTCTCCAACAATCTGGCTGCTCATTTTACTGACCTCGGAAGGATGGAAGGCTTGAGCCTGATGGGATTCCAACTGCCAAATTGCAGTCAACGGGCAATCAGCTGAAGTAGCCTGCAGTACTGCACTCTAACCACTGTGTCACCATGGCTCTAATGAATGAATAAAGATCTTCTTCTGTATGTATGTCTTACAGCCATCAAATACTGCAGCAAGTGTGTAATAATAGCAAGACAGGCATAGGATTTTCCAGCCAGGTTAATTTTACTTTTTTATGGTTTTGATGTTGTATTTAATTTTATCTGTATTAGAAACTTATGAAGGCTGTGCAAAATTTTGAGGTGATATAGAGTATGTAAAGGCATGAATACAGTAGAACCTCTGGTCACAACCATAATTTGTTCCATAACTTTGGTTGCAAATTGATTTGGTCATGAATCAAACCTAATTTTGGAAATTTGGCCCTTACAAAAAAAATGGTGCAGAAGGGGAAATCAGCAGCGGGGAGAATGTGAATATTTTGGTCAGAAGCGTTCGTGACCAGAGGTTCTACTGTATAACATCTTCACTTAAGACTTAAGATTCACTTAAGATATAACATCTTCACTTAAGATTCACTTAAGAACTGTGGCAGGAAAGATGGTATAGTGACCAAAGTTACAATGGCATTGAAAAAAGTGACTGATGACCATTTTTCACACTTAGCAACCATTTTCACAATTAGTGACCGTTGCAGCATCCTCATGGTCACACGATCAAAATTTTGATGTTTGGCAACAGATTCGTATTTATGATGGTTTCATTGTCCTGGGGTCATATAATCACCTTTTGACAAAGTCAAATGGGGAAACCAGATTCACTTACGCTACTAACTTATCAGCTGCATTTATTCACTTAAGAACTGTGGCAAGAAAGGTGGTATAATGGGCTTAGTGACCAAAGTTACAATGGCATTGAAAAAAGTGACTGATGACCATTTTTCACACTTAGCGACCATTTTCACACTTAGCGACTGTTGCAGCATCCTCATGGTCACGTGATCAAAATTTTGATGTTTGGCAACAGTTACAATTTATATTTGTAAATTGTAGTTATGTTGAAATAAAAAAAAACATTACAATACTATTTTTGCGTTGTATGAAAATTTTTGTTGCTCCGTATAAAATTTTTAATCAAGCCCCACCCACCCCCGTCAACGGTGTCCCTCTTTACCAATCTGAAAATCTGGTCACCTTAAATATTGGGTTTCAAAGACTGGCTTCTGCTAGAGTTAACCTGTAAGTAA
Organism: Thamnophis elegans; assembly: GCF_009769535.1. Lineage (NCBI taxonomy): Eukaryota > Metazoa > Chordata > Lepidosauria > Squamata > Natricidae > Thamnophis > Thamnophis elegans. The sequence continues at coordinate 32,161,204 of NC_045549.1, read as the reverse complement.
ACACTGTCTAGAGCAAATTCTAGACATTTCAACTGGGAAGATGTCAGTGGTCAGAGACTGGGTATATTTAAAAATAAACATAAATCCTATGCAGGCCTAGTAACCATAACATAATGCAAAGAAGTAGTCTGAAGTAATAGAAGCTTCACTTCATCTGTCTCCCACAACCACAGTTCCCAGGCCCCCACCAAACAGGAAATTACTGTTAAAATTGGTTGACGTTTGTAACATGGCTGTGACCACAGATGTTGTGTTACTGTTACTATTTCACAAAAAAGGAACACAATTGGTTCGTTTTGTTAAAGAAAAAAAACCTGCCTATTTTGTAATGTCATTATGCAGTTTTGTGTCATACGATTTACACATATGCTACGGACTGAGAAAAACCTCATTAGTAATCAGGTCGGCACCTTGGACTAGGCTGACATATTTTGCTATATTTAGGAACTGAGTCAGGCGCTCTGTGTTACAACTGCTGAGAATCTCAGCGGACTGATATCAGAGCTTTATGTAAACCTTGGATAAAACCCACTAAAATACAAAGTGCAGAATTAAAGCTGATTGGCACAGTTGTTAGAGAAGCAGAGTAGCTTTCTTGGCATGTTGTTTTATTTCTCCTGAAAAAGGACTTGAGGCAAAGAGAATATTAAGCAGAACTTAATCTGAGTCATGAAGAGAAGAAGCTTCTGTGAAATTTCATTGAGGGCCTCTTAAAACCAATCTTGATGTTGTGTAAATAAGCAAATAGGGATTTCAGACTCATCTTTCTCATGTTTGGATAAAAAGGTTTACAATTTCCTCTTGGAAATTGCTCTTTGTGTTAATATCATGCTGTTGTACAAATTACATAAGGTATAAGACAGGTGGCATGCACAGCCCTCTCTGTGGGCATGTGAGCTGTCATCCCAGTTCAGCTCTACATGCGAGTGCGCCTCCCACCGGCCAGCTGATTTTCAGGTCTCTGCCATGAATGCATGGGGGGTGGGGTGCATGTGGGAGATGCGCACACATGCACGGGAGAGGCGTGCCCCCCCCCTGTGCTCCTTTTTTGGCCCCAGGAGGCTGCAGGGAAGCCTGCTAGGCCCAAACAGGGCACGGGGGTGTCACACACGCATGCGCATGGGCCCAGCATGTGGGGGGGTATTGCACACATATTGCATTATGGGTGTGGGCGCACATGTGCTGTCGCACATGTGCCCATGCTTTCGGCACGCGATGACAAAAAGGTTAGCCATCCCTGGTATAAGACAACGGAAATTTGTATACAGAAATATCTGCTGTAGCTTCTTCCTAGTTATTCCTGTGTTGAGGCAAAGAAACTGGCAAACCTGTCTCTTTTTTAGAGTTCTGGGAAGTGATAAACCTCTGTCCAAAAAGAGCCCAGCTGAGAAGTGACTGAGATGGTGGACAGGCTGGAATAAAAACCCCTGTAAACTGGGCTTTTCTAGAAAACCAGCAGACCATGTTCTGAAGTAGCCTAAGTCACAGGCTACCACCACTCTGCATTTCTCCTTAGTGACCCATTATTCAGCATCTTGAGCAATGGCTAACTCTATCAAAGGTGGCTGCCAATCTTTAAGAAGAAAGCATTGGTGACATTAATTGCTAACAGCAACCTTGGAAATGTCATTTAGAGGCAGATGGACATGGAAAGGGTCTTCTTTGGAAAGTAGTTTGTTCTTTCTATCCTTTGATACCATCCCAGAAGAACTAGTTATTTTTCAAGATCAAGTAAAAACACTGCTGTGACATCAATGAATGCAGAAGCATGATTGGATAGGAATGGGATATATTTTTATCAAAAAAAGTCTCTTAGAATCGTGTTTTTAGCAACTTTAAGAAATATAGATTTCCCCTCCCACAATTCCTTTACTCTTAAAGTGATTGAAGTTAAGAAACATTGCCTCAGATAAATGTACATTTATGGAATAGAAATGAAAAGGATCAATGAAAATCCTTAAACTCACAATGCGTGGTCAGATTCAACACAGTTTCATGGTTTTTAGCAGTTGGATTCTGGTTAAGATGGCGGAGAGAGTGAGAGCATTGGAGCGGCTGTTCTTGTAATTTTATGCTGTGTGCTGTATGCTGCTTTTATGGTTTGAGGGATATTTTTGGAGTGGCCCTAATCTGAAGGTAGCTGCACTTCACAGCTCCATTTGGATTTCTTTGGGATCTTTGCTGGGCCAGCTGAGCAGAGAACTGTGCTGGATAGCATTTGCTGTTGTGAGGTTTGCTGTGTTTGCCACACTTGTAAACTGGACAACCTTTTTTAAAAAAATTTGGTGGGTTACTTTTTTGGACTGGCTTGGATGCAGTGGTGGGTTGCCAATTTTTTTACTACCGGTTTGGGTGTGCTTGCGGGCAATGCTTCTGCGCATGCACAGAAGTGTCGGGGCAGATGGGTGGAGCCTCCCGCCGCTGCTACTATCGGTTCGCCTGATCCAGGCCGAATCGGAGCAACCCACCTCTGGTCTACTGCTCTGTATAGAGTGCTCTCAAGCTGTTTTATGGTAGACTGAGGAGAGAGCCAGAGAATAGACTAGTGATGATGAACCTTTTCACCACCGAGTGCCAAAATGGAAACTTGTGTGCATGCATGCACATGCACCAGAGCACCAGAAACCAAAAGACCAGGTGGCCGGCTTGCGAGTGCACACTGGTCATCTAGTCTTTGGGTTTCTGGCACACGGCATGTATACCGGCCAGCTGGTGTTTGGGTTTCTGGTGCTCCGGTGCACATGAAGACCAGCTGCCCAGCACGCATGCCCGTACTGGAAACCAGAAGAGCAGCTGGTGATGGTACGTGTGCCCACAGAGAGGGCTCTGTGTGCCACCTCTGGTACACATGCCATAGGTTTGCCATCACTGGAATAGACTATAATAGGGGATAAGAAATTTCTGTTTCTTTTGCCATATTGACTGCATTTTGGGAGCTCAATAATGCTCTGGTACAGTCCTCTATTTCACCACTTGCTCTGCCATTGAACTGAGACTTTGGAGGTGGGGCAGTGCCAGGCTGGGCAGGGGTGGCAATGGACTGGCATACTACTGTGGACTCCCTCCCTTCAGATATCTTTTTGCCTTCCCTCCTGTATCCCTGCAGATGAAAAAAAATGCTGTTGTTCCCATCTATCTAATAGTGAAGTCCTTGGGAGTTGGACTGTGGTGCTCCTTTTTTCTCCTTCCTCTGTGAGAACAAGAGGTGGAACTGATAGGAGGTAAATAGGGTGGGGGCTTCTACCAGCTGGTGAGAGCATGAGGGTGATGGGGCCTTTAGATGCTAGTGGGTAAAAGTGAGTGTGAGGGAGTCGATTCCTTCCTTTAGGGGAGAGCCAGAAGAAAATTGACAGAGGATGAATGGTCTCTCTGTATCTTTCAATTGGGGGTTTTCTTACTACTGGTTCGGGCGCATGATGCTTCTGTGCACCCGGGTGAGTGGGCGGGGTCTCCCGTTGCCGCTACTATCAGTTCGTCTGATCCAGGCCAAACCGGAAGCAACCCACCTCTGGTGCTGTGCTGGTTCACCTCCTTTCTCTGGGTTGGATTCCAGTCTGTGGTTGCTGGAGAGGAAAGCCTATACTATATGAAGTGCTGCAGGGTTCAGTATACATCTGTAAGGGCTGCGAGATGAGATCATTCATCACCATGAGATGAGGTATCATCAGTATGCTAATCATACATAATTATATAGGCTGTGAGGATTTTACTATCACTAGTAAATTAAATGATGCTGTGAACATTTTATCCCAGTGCCTGGAGGCTGTGAGGATTTTAATGAGGAAAAACAGGTTTCAATAAGATTGAGTGGCTTTGGGGCTTTGGACCTTCAGTTTTAGGATGATGCCATCATTGGTGCTGAATGGGTTTGTCACTATGTCAGGCAGATCTGGTGTACAATCTGGGGGTCATCCTGGATCTATGACTCCTGCTTGAAGAACAGGTGGCAGTCATGGCTTGCTGCTCACAATCACTTGCTGCTCACAATCACTCATGCCTTAGTTGCCTTCCATTTGGACCTCTGTAATGTGGGGCTCTCCTTGAAGAGTATTCCATCAGATCTGGCAGATAAGGCATGCTGTGGATCCTATTTGTTAAGGAATTACACTTGTTGAGTCCAGGAGGCAGGCCTTTTATGCCATGGTGCCTGCTTTATGGACTCTTCTCACCCCAGATGATCCCATTTAACGTTCTGCAAGTCCTTCAAGATCTGGCTGTACTATTAGACCTGCAGGTCCCAGAAGATCTGAGAGATCTTGGGGTGGCTCCCCTAGACACGTAGAAATGAACCATATGTACATATTACTAAAAAAAGTAAAAGAGCTAAGAAGGAAACAAAAAGACCAGAACACACCTCCTTCAACAGCCATCACCCAGATAAGCAGGGATTACATCAAGCAAACTGTCAAGCAGAAAACAATATGCTAATCAAGATGCTACCAAGGAGAAAACCACATCCCCACCAATATTGGTAGGGCAAGTTACTGTATATAAACAGAGGGCAAAACCCACACTCATAATATTACCTAGTTGGGTAATGAAAAGTGAAGAAACCAAATTCAAAGAGCATGAAGGATAACATAAAACAATGTACAGTATTAAATGCTAGTATCAGCCACTAGATGGCAATAGAAACTTTCTTGATAGAACCCACAATATGAAATTATATCCTAATGGTGTTTGTTTAGTCTAAATTCTGCCATTCATGGCAATATAAATATTTTCTCAGCCAGCCTTCTCCAGTTTTAAAAACAACTATGTGAGGTCAGGAGAAAAAATAAAAATAAAAACAAAAACTCATTACATTATTTTTAGAACTAATTGAAATATCACAAAAATAATCATCTGGTCATGTAGGACAAGAGGTAGCAAAGTTTTATTTTTTGTTAAAATGGACCTAATATTGATAAAGTAGTTGAAGTCTCTTGGAGCTTAATCCAACACTGTGGTCCAACTACAGTATAATATTGCCATTGTATCCAATTCATGATGTGTACCATCAACTGATCGGGGGGAGGGGGGACTTATTTTGTCTTCAGAGCAGAATTCACGAAAGTTTCATCAAATATAAAATCTGAGAAGATGCTTCAAAATTATAATCTAAGAAAGAAGGTGTGTATCTTCAACATGTATCTTGAGGTGGGTCATCACTATTAGCAATAATGGAGCTAGATGTTTCTTCTGTAAACAGATTCATTCTCTGCTTGTGATGCAAAGTTAAGCAATTTTATTTCAAAATGTATTATTTATATATATCTTAACAGGAATCCAAGCACATCAATAAGAAAACTATATCTTTGCTTGTATTGTGCGTGAAGTAAAGAATTTAATAAACCATTTAGCAAAAGGAACACAAATATCTTTTGTAAAACATTCTTTTAACTTCTAAGTATCCCATAGTGAGAGGTATGATGTGTAGGTGCAAAGCAACCCATGACTCACAACAGTAAAAGAGTACTACATTTTACAATGACTTCATCTCAATAAATTGAGGGAGGGGTGGAGTAATTCTTATCTGTTTGGCTTAGAAGAAGGCCTGTATTGCTTTCAGCCCAGTTGCTTTAAGATTTCCTCTAGAAATTCCCCCAGTATTGATGTCAAAGTAATTGGTTCTGTAGGTATATAGATTTTCCCTTTTCCTCTTTTTGATGTTTGCCTCCTGTAATCACCTGGCATTTCACCAGTTCTCCAAGAGTTGTCAAATATAAAATGTTTCAACAAAAATTCAGCAACTTCAGAATTTCATGTCTTCCTAGATATTTAATCTTATTTCAAACAAATACTGCAGGCATGAGGTTTGTGCAAAAAAGAGGTGCTTCACAAACTAACTGGTACAATAAGCAACCACTCTTGAAAGATTGAGGCAACTGCACCCCCTCCAGATGCTCAGCATGGCTGCTTTGATAACCTTCCCCAATCTTCTCTGTATTTGCACATTAGTTCAAGTGCTTGCTTCCCCATCAGTCTCAGGACCAAAATAACATATTCACAGGTAGCACAACTTGGAAAAGATCTCAAAGCAGGCTACTAAGCCTTTGAAAGAGGTAGATGCCTGAATGCATTTCCCAGCCCCAACAGATAGCTTCGCCAATGATTCTATGAGTTTCATTTGTTCTTCAGTTGCTAACAGAACACATACATTATTTTCAGAGAAGGCTGAGGCAAAATAAGAGTTGATATTTGATATAATGGCATCTTTACATCAAAAGTCTTTTGCTAAGAACTGTAGACCTGGGTGGACATGAACAAATTAGCTTAATTCTCAGAATGCTGCTTATCTTGGAATTATTCTGTTTTTCATTTTTATTTCTAGATGCCGATAACCATTTTTCTAGCTTTTTAAATGTACTCCTCTTCAGATGTTTGAGATGATTCTTTCCCTTAAGATCTATAATATCAGTGACATATTGTATGAACAGATCACAGCAGCAGAAACAGCTGTGTCAAACACATTATTCCTTTTCTCTGATGACCATATTTTAAATGGGTCTTATGAATAAATAGCAACAAGAAATAAGAAAGAAAATAGGAAGAACAACTGAGAGTACTGGGGAATAATAAACAAACAAACATATAAACTTTTGAAGACTTACAGAAATATGTTTTTGTGAGTTATCTAAAGCTTGTGCTGTTAGTCTGAAAATGTGCAACTAGATTCCTTCTGATGTTGGAATATAGAAGACTAATATCGGTCTGTTCCCACAATGATTAATAATAATCAAGAAAACATTATTTATGGCTCATCTTGAAATCATGGCAGTGGGATTATAAAGGAGGCCTCTTGGGCCCTTTGTTTGTACAGCTATATTAGAACATTTCCCAGCACTGTTGACAAAAATGTATAAAAATACCTGTGGTTTCCTCTGTATGATTTCATTTATGTGTTTTCCTCTTATAGGAAGAGTTGTTTTAGCAGTTTTGCTGCATCATCAGACGGAGCCTAGTCACAAGATTTAGTTCTGCTGTTTTTAAAGAACTGGGAACATTTGTCTTGTGATTTTTCTCAATTCATTGGAATCCTTGTAATCAAGAACTGTCATCTAGGAGATATTATGGAGAGCTGGTATAGCAAGCTTGGATCTGAAATTCAGAAAATTAATTAAAACATCTTACTTACCCCCGTGACCTGACAATTGTGCGATAGACATATGCGCGATGACAAAATAGCGCCGATTAAAACGTGATGTCAAAATCGCGCCGACAAATTCATGACGACAAAACCGCGATGACAAGCACAATAAAATTGAAAAAAAATTAGAGTTAGGGTTAGGGTTTTGTTGCAATTTTGTCGTCGCGCATTTGTCAGTGCGCTATTGTCAAAAATCAATTAGCGATTTTGACGGCGCTCATTTGTCCATCCCGGTTTTGTCGGCACGCATGTCTACCGCGCATTTGTCGGTGAACCACTTACCCCTGCCTGAATATCATTTTTTTTAGCTCTTAGATATGTTAATCTATTTTACTAAATGAGCCAGAATGTCAGCAAACATCAATTGGAGTACCCATTTAAAATTTATGTGGAAGAAAAACAGCTACATTTGACATGGGCTTGTAAATGAATAAATAAAAATTAGATCTAATTTCTCCCTATCAATCAAAGTGTATTTTCCCATGGAAGTGTAAAAGAAGCATTTTTGCAAAGAGATCACAGGAAAAAATATTTATTTTAATGAAGAAAACATGTCATTGCTTTTAATCTTAATTTTTTTAAAAAATGGTAAATTCAGATTGTGGAAGTTATAGAAGTGTATTTATGTTTGCATGTGTGTGTTTTTATATATTTGATTCCTCAAGATTGCAGCCATCTCACTTTCCTATGGTATGTATACAATTCATTTCAATTGGTCTATCACTTATTTACATTAGTCCTGTTTAAGTTTTTTATAGTTGCAGAATGGTTATCAATGGATGCAATCCATTTGCGATATCAGACTGGGAAACTAAACTTGGGAGAGAAGCAGCAATGGCAAAATTAAGAGTATATATTCTCAACAGAAGCTTAATTAAATTTAAGCAGGAATGGTTTACATATACTGTATCACACATTATACTACAAGGCAAGCATATACTTAGAATACAACTCCTAAGGAGGGAAAATAGGTAGAAATATTTATAAATATATTGATTGTAATTATTAGTTGGAGCACAGCGGGGGGGGGAATAATAAATTTTATAACCAAGTAGTTTTTAAATAACATTTTATTGATTTTTCCCTATTCCAGATGCATTTTTTCTTTGTGAATATTTGTATTTAACTTCTGAATACTTAAACTTAAAATACTTAAACATAGATGAGATCCAGACTTAAAATACTGAAGAGGGCATTGGGATTTGGGTAGGAAAATATGTTTTTTCCCACCTGTTTCTTATTTGTAATTAATACTGCAACCTCCTTGATTATAAGATACGTTTTGTATTATAAAATACAAAATGCTATGGCTGCTGAATTAAATTTCTTCTACTGCAGCGACTATGAGAAATGATTCTTAATTCCTCTTTCTCCCCCATACAAAATATACTAACAGAAGAAAATGTGAAGATTCAATTGAATGGATTCCGTCAAATGCCATGGATTTTTGTAGATTATAATTTGTAGGAGTAGCATGTGAGATGATTTCAAGTTTTGCTGTTCTAAGAAACTAAGTTCAACCAGTACATTTGTAAAGAAAAATGTATGACACTTCTCAGATATTTTTATTAAAAAATCCTTGCAATAAAATTGCTTAGAATTCACAATTCTTCAGCTTTTACAGTTGCAATATTTTACTAATACAGAATAACACAGTATCACATATTTACATTATAATCCTCTATATAACAAAAATAGCAATGTTTTACTACCAAATAATGTTTTTCCAATATTTCTCCTGACCCTCACTGAGTCACTGTCTCAATTGAAAAGTACAGAAAGGACAACAATAAAGAAAAAAGCCAACATGTCTGCCTCTTGATTTTAGGCAAGTCCCTTTAGTGATAGTGTCTAACTCCCACATTCTCCAAGTGATATAAAGTGCATTGGAAAGGAAGGTGAGAGATATAAAAGAGATACAGAAATAAAATAACAGGAGATATACTAGTGACTGAAATATATTTGCAACACTTTACTAAATATTGTAGGAAAACAAACTCTTCACAAACCACTGGTGCTTTGCATAGGCGTACACTCTACATAGTATAGCAAAAAAAAAAAAAGATTGGTTTATAAAGAAAGCTTTTGCCTATGCAAATTTAAATGGGCGATCGTGATGATTTCCATCTTCTCTATTTTGCTAATCAAGTTGAAGAATAGGCTGTACGTTACTGTGCTAGATTGTTTTCCTCTGTCAAACCAGGAAGGGGAAAAAAACACAGAATAGTTAAAACTTAAAAGATTAGTATGTTTTTAGAGGAGACTTACTCAACAAAAACAAAGCACATGAAAACAAAAACAACTCCCCCAAAACAAGCAATCTGTTCTAACAATTTCATTACCTTAGGTCAGTGATGGCTAACCTTTTCTGGACTGAGTGCTCAAAGCGCGCACGCCCAAACCCCCAAAATACAATATGCACGTGGTCCCCCCATCCTCTCTGCTCCCCAAGCATGCACGGGCACACACATCGCTTGCACTGCACACATGTGCAGCAGAGACCCAACTACCAGCTAGCTGGTGGGAGGCACACATGCATGTATGGTGGAACTGAACTAGGACAACAGCTCACGTGTCGACAGACAGGGCGCTGCATGCCACCTGTGGCATGCATGCCATAGGTTCGCCATCATGGCCTTTGGTTTTTTGTTTACACAGCATTTCACAATATTAGCATGACTGAAAGGCCAGCCTGCCCCAAGTGTTTGGAATGTCAAGGACAGATTACAGTGCTCTTTCTACTGATTATTTTAGCCATCCCTGACTTCTTCAGAATATTGGTTTGCTACTGATCAAGAAACTGGTCAGGATAAGCACTGACCCTGGTCATTCTGATGGCTCTTCGTCTAGGTCAGGGGTGTCAAACTCGCAGCCCATGGGCTGGATGTGTCACGTGCCAACCACGCCCACCTCTGGTTTAGCTAAGGGGAAAAAGTTGTGATACGTCATGTGACAACATGTCGTCGCGAGTTTGACACCCCTGCTCTAGGCAGATACTCTTAAGATATCAGCAGGTTTGATGTAATTCAAATTGGAGGTTCTGTTTTATCCTCTGAAACAAGGCAGAGAAAAAGCTCAAATCCAAACCATGGCTTCTTTTTAATTTGCAGTTTGTTTTCTTCCATAATTTGTAATAGTAAATATGCTTGTTTGCTAATAAGCCAAAATTCTGAAGAGTTCTGGTTTACAGTGTCATATTCGTGTGTGTGTCTTTGTGTGTGTGTGTGTGTGTGTGTGTGTGTGTGTAATCTCCATTCTCTATTTTTAAACTGGTTTCAGAGCACAGTTATAAATTTTTAAACAATGAATTAATTCTACAACTGTTAGATGAGTGAAAGAGGAAATGGCCTTATGGCTTTACAGAATGCTAGGCAATCAGCATAGACAGAGCTGACTCCAGCTTTAAACAGAAAAACAAAGGTTTTCCTGAGCAAAATTCTGAAGAGCAAACCTGAATAAAACTCAGCATGAGTGCTGTCAAAGCAGGCTCCTCATTCAGATATAAATTGGGAAATATTCCAAATCCAGCAGTTAGAGGCAAATTTCTTGTTGAAAAACAGAAATTGCAAAAAAAAAATGCAATTAGAAATAATTTAGTTACCACTATTTAAAAGGAATTTTTCTAGTTTTTTTTATTGGCATTTGCTGGTATAGCATGTAGTCCATATGACACAGCAGGAGAGAACTTTAGAGTTATTACTGTAATCCAAATATTTTTGTTTTTATTGATGAAACTCTTTATCAAATGTTTTTTGTGTGTTTATAAAGTACTTTAAATAAAAAATATTTTTGAGAGATGGATGGAATGTACAGTTTGACAAGTACAAAATTATTTTAAAATGCTAATAAGTACAAGGAACATCTTACTATAAAAATAACAGCCCTTCCCACCCACCAAATTAATTCCTGCTTTACATTTTATTCTATTTATAAAATGGTAAATACCTTCATCAGGTGGTTTAGCCATGGAAAAGGGAAGAAGAAATAATACTATGTACATGTAAAAAACATTTTGATATCTCATATCAGTAAACCATTGCAGCAAAAGAAATGGGTAACATTTGATGCCTTCAAAACAAACAAACAAAATACAAAAGAAGCAAACAGGAAGAAAAATGTTCAATTTCTTTTTCTTTTTTGTAATCTTCTACACATACATTCTTGTAAGAGACACTCCAAAACATTGTTTGCTGAGGATGATATGCTATAAATATTAAGATTTTGGGGGGAGCCTTTTAGTATGTTAAATACAACTTCCTTTTCATCTTTTTAAAATAATAATGGACATCACTCTCTTTCCCCTCAACCCCACTTGTGGATGATTCAGCATTTTTACTGGTGAGATAAATTTCCAACTACTAAAGCAATAAATATATTAAGAGAGAAGTTCTAAAAACTGGGATTTTTACAGCAGAGGGCATTCCTCTGCTATGCAGCTGTTAGCAAACATGATCTGCTATGCATACTAAAATCCGTATCTTATATTTATTGTTATTATTATTATGGATCAATTGCTTCAGTGAAAAAGAAAAGAAAATGAAGTTTGTTACAGCTCAATCTTTTTTGCTGTTTGCTAGTATTCTATGCACTGCTTAGAACACACATTATTTTAAACAAACAAAATGTACTAAAGCTTTCTCAAAAATCCTGTATACCGTTTGAATACTTGAGGAACATTTCAGTGGATATGGAACTACATCTCTGTCAGTAAAATAGAGAGGGTCTTTATATAACTACCAGCAATATCTGGTGTTTCTACGTGTCTGTACATATTCTATCCTCTGAACTGTGTTTTCCCTTATTATTGATTCATCCGGTTGCCAATGGAAGCACATTTAGAAGCATGATTTCTCTTCCAGCTCTCTGTAATCCATATTACGTTCAAGCAGATACTGGAAAAGGCATTGCTTTGTGCCTGCTTCATAGACTTCTTGGCAAAAATACACTCGAGGTGAAAAACTGGCAGCAACACTGCCTCTAATGATCATGACGCAGTTTGTATCGATAGCATGCTAGAAGCATTTAGTGGGGCATGATTTCTCAAAGAACTACTGAAAAATAATATCTCGGTTTTTCACAGACTGTGTACTGTGCAAACGTAAAATGGAAGTATTCTCCCTACACGGGTAAGCAAGAACAGAGAAAAGTTTTATAAATACTATTGGAAGCTCATACAAGCTCGAGAAAGTCTGTTCTTAATACTAGTGAAGTTATTAGAATTGAGCATCAGCAAACACTGTTCTGCATTATTAAATTTGATTAAATAAATAATCCAATGTGACATTGCATACATTCTCACAAAACCAGTTATATATAGCAACACAATTAGCAAAAGACTTTGCCTTCTACAAATAAGTTTCCTCTCCTGCATTTCCTGTGCAATAGCTGAATGCTGGAGAGCTCATGATGGGCGGGCCTTACTTTAATGTTATAGTGCCACTTGAGGACAGCATGGTCATTCAGAATACTTGCAGTTCTGCTTTCCAACATGTTACTACTGTTATCCCATGGTTGCCCATCAACACACAGCCCACATTTAGCTCATTTCACTACAGTATAATGACCTGGGTACTTGAGAGACCGCCTGCTGCCAATTACCTCCCAAAGACCCATTAGATCACACAGGGTAGGCCTCCTCCGGGTTCCGTCTACCAGCCAATTCATCTGGCTACTACCCGGGGGAGGGCCTTCTCTGTGGCAGCTCTGGCCCTTTGGAACGAACTCCCCACAGAGATTCGGACCCTCACCTCTCTCCAGGCCTTCCAAAAAGCCGTTAAAACCTGGCTGTGTTGGTAGGCCTGGGGTTGATGAGTTCCCTCCCACTCTCGATTCGTGTGGCTGTTGGTTGTTTTTAAATGCCTTGTATTTGTAGTTTTTGTGTTTCTCTTTCCCTCCTTGGGTTTGTGTGCCGCCCTGAGTCCCGCAGGGAAAAGGGCGGCATATAAATAAAATGAAACCGAAACCGAAACCGATTTCTCTTCTCAAAGCTTTTGGTGGCAGAAGTGATTATTTGGAAGTAGAAAGCCAGCCCCCAAGAACTTTAGGGGTCCCATTACGTTGCATTCTGTTCAACAGTTGGTGGGGTTTAAGCAATCTGTAGGCATTAGACATTTCAGAGCAAAAAGCCATTAGCTTCAAATATCCTTTCACCTTCTCCCTACACTTCCCTATTCAGTTGGGCGGGGCAGGTTATCTTGCCAGAACTCTAAACTGATTCTAAGCAGAAAATTATATCAGACTGAAGACTGTTACTCAGTGGTCTATTTTTGCAATTTTATCAGATCCTTAACATGTGTGTATGCTTGAAAGCTGTTGTATTTAAAAAAGAATGTTAAACTGATTTTCTGGATTATTCTATTGCTTTTAATATCAATTATTAGGTAGGATGTCTTCAGTAAATTGGAAAATTAGTAATAAATCCAAAAACACTCAGTATCTTTAGTTCATTGGCACTAAGCACATTCTTGGACAGCTAAAAAATAAAAACCAGCAAGATTTAATTACTGATTTCTTTAGTCCAAAAAAAGAAGTTCCAGATGATAAGGAATGTCCTTAGTTGAATACTGTTAGTCTAAATTAATGACACAGAGAGAAGACATCTTCCTAGAGTAGAGGACAATATCAATAGTTCCTAATTACATATATTTTCTTCCATTCATTCTTGGACCCTGCATGGATAAGCCCCTGCAGTTTTCCTAGCAAAGATTTTCAGAGGTGCTTTGCCATTACCTACTTCTCAGGATTGAGAGAAACTGACTAACCCAAGATCACTCAATGGTTTTTGCCCTTAAGATGGAACTAGAACTCATGGTCTCTTGGTTTCTAAGCTGATGCCTTAAAACACTGCACCAAATTGGCTTCCTTAGAGTATTACATACTTGCCACTTTTTTGTACTTTGGAAAAGAAAAACGATCAATGCAAAATCACTCATGCTACTTGTTGACCACCTACCTACCATCAGTATATGGGCCATAATGGCTTTTACTGCTTAACATAATATGCCATTAGTGTTGTTTACCCTCAAATAACATGGAAATGGTTGGAGTGAAACAGCAGAAATATAGGCAGGCCTAGGGACAGTTTACAAACTAATATTACTTCTGATGATCATAGCCCAACTTTCCAGAGAGGCTGCATGCAGATGGACAACATGGTTTAACATGTCAACAACCAAGAACAGCAAAATAGGCATATTTACTGCATCTTACTGCAACACTGTAGTTAACATAAAGCTGGACATGGCCGTGTAGTAAAGAAATAGCAGCTAGTAAAGAAATCTTTTGCCCCTGACTACCGCTAATTAATACAATATCTCACCAGAGGTGGGTTGCTACCGTTCACCCCAGTTCGGGCGAATTGGGTCACCGAACTGGTAGGGATGACAGGCTGGCCACATCCCCGAATGGGTTCCCCGATTGCTGCTGCTGTTTCCGGCTTGGTTTTTAATCATTTTTTCATGTTCTGCGCATGCACAGAACAATTTACATTCAACTGCACACATGTGCACAGCATGCATCTGGTGCTTGCATGAAGCAAACTGGCAGCAACACCGGCGGCAACCCACCCCTGTATCTCACATGTCATAGAAATGAAATGAAATGAAGACAGGGATACCTTATATTTTTAGACAATAATATACTGGAACACTGAGTAGCCTCTTCCAATATTAAAACAACCACATACTTATAATCTGACAGGTAAGTTTTCACAGGCACAGTTAGCAATATGTGGCAGCACAAGTTATACTCGCCAAGATTCTTTTTGTATTAGTAGAGGAGGGTTTAATTTCCCCCAGTTTGAATCAAATAGGAATAAAGAGAATACTAATATTTCTAGTTCCTTTGTTATTTCAGAATCAGACATAACTGCATCCATTTGGGGGAGATTCCTCATTAAGCTTCATGGAGATGGGGCAGACTGATCTTTCTCAGTGGTCTTTTGTTAAAGGTAATGATCTTGAAAAGAGCAAGCTGCTTTCAAAATTGCAGTTTCAGTGCTTATAATAAATCAGATGCAACAACAAACCTCGACATAATGTAAATAACTGTCTTTCCCAGGTAGACTCACTTTCTACTTGCACTATTCACAGCACCAAAATTAGATTTCATAAGATGTTTTCATCCCCATCCCAAACAAAGAAAGATGGAAGCAGATGATATCTTCAATCTTTTCCACTTTTGGATTCAATGCCAGTCCTTAGCCTGTCGCAGGTGGCATTTTGCAAAATATGCTGGAATCCAAAGGTGTTATGGGATAGGAAGAAATGGCATTAATGATGACATTTGCACTAAAAGGTTTCCAATTTTTGTGCAACATGATAAATTGTGCTGAATACAAAGCTTGCCCATTATTTCCAGGGTTCAGTTTCCTCACAGAGTAGCAAATTAGGAAAATTAACAGCAGAGGGGGGGGGGGCAGAATATAAGAAGAGTAACAAGACAGTACATGGGCTAACTTTGGAAGTTAGGAAATCTCTGTTTTCAAGGATTTATTACTGCCATTATTTCTGCCTTTAGATTCACCAGCTGGAGGCTGATACAGAAGTCAGACATTGAGATTTGGAAACATATGGGGCTAAAAGCTCAACTATTGGATCAGGTTGCAATGCAGTGTCTTTTGATAAAGAAACAATACTTTGATCAAATGGCAATTTAAGGTGGGGAGGGCCTTTTGTAGCTAATGTCATTATACAGGTATTAGGAGTAGTTACTGATGTATAGCCAGTTACTCAGGATCTGTTAAGTAGATCTAGATCTACTTTTTGCTCACCTATGGATGAATTGTTATAGTACTATTCTACTACAGAAAGAAAAAACAGTCTATGTCTATTCAGTTTATAAGTGCAAGTGACTCTGTTACCTCTGTTTATCTACTGTGGTTGAAATTACTATTTTTATTGTCAGAAGTATTAGCTTAACTTTTGTGACAAAAAATAAGATGAAAAGTCCTTCTTAAGTACTTTGATTAAAATACAAATTGCTCTTCTGCATAAATAGCACACCCCATTAAGCGATAGCATAAAACAAAATCACTTAAAATTCCAGCAGCTAATGGCACTTATTTTCAACATAAATTAGTTAGGGCAAAACACACAACTCTTAGTGAATTTGGTTTTGAATGTTTCAGTTTTGAATTATGATTCAGAAATAAGATTACAAATAATCACGTTTTGACTTACTTCTAAAGTTATCTAGGTTTAGCCTACATACTCTACATCAGGAGCATAAAACAACATTAAAAGGTGTTTGTAGCATATTTTCACACATCATAATAAAAATGCCTGAGACTTTCTGAATAATTTTAAGGTGAACTTAAATATGGTACAATCAATTTGATTAAGGGGTATTTGGGAAAGCAGTTCATTCTTAGTACAATTTTACTCTTTTCTAGGAATGAAAGGATTCCCTGAATTGGATTATTGGTTATTTATCCAACCATGTTAAAATGTAAAATAAAGATGAGGCTGTGTCTGAATATCCTTTACCACAATCATTGAAATGTTCCTTGGGAACTTGGAAAATGGTCACTTGTAAAATAAAGAGTAACTCATAATGTTTTTGAGAGGATAAAGTGATTTTCAAGGTATACCTTGTATGATAAACAATCACAGTCCATTGGTACCTACCCTAAACTACCATACCCCTGCTGCCTTCCTACAACATTTTTATTTTCTTTCCATCTAACTGCA
Source organism: Thamnophis elegans (assembly GCF_009769535.1). Classification (NCBI taxonomy): domain Eukaryota; kingdom Metazoa; phylum Chordata; class Lepidosauria; order Squamata; family Natricidae; genus Thamnophis; species Thamnophis elegans. Next base: position 32,144,386 of record NC_045549.1, on the reverse strand, counting down.
AATAATATCAATACATTCCATTCATTCATAGGTCAGAAAGTTCTTGGGAAAGCTTTTTTTTAAAATAAAGCTAATATAAAACCAATCACTGTGAAAGCCATTAAGGCATGAAAAGTATATAGTGGTACAAAGGGCCACATATATTGGTTGATCTTTAATTTCATCATGATTGTTGTCTTCACGCTTCTTCTGTCACTCAGAAATTATCCATCAATGTCCTAAAGCTCAGAGTGGAACCCAGCAGGATTAAATAGCAATTTGCCAACCTCAATCAAACCAGTCTCTGTTCTCTTGTCTGGAAGACCCTGGAAGCACAGATCTCCAAGGGCCGATAATATCTTAATAAAAAGAGTCTTCAAATCAAGTCAAAGTTGGAAGCACCATTTCTTTCTGAAGCCATGCTTTCTTCATGTAGAAAATGCCTGACATTCATACATTTTGGTGACCCACCATAATGATCAGATCTCTGAACTGAATACTTGAATAAGCTTGGGTTATTGAGAAGAAAGAAAAATAATGTCCATCAATGTCAGCTATAATCCTCTTATGGTATCCTTTTCTTTCTTAAAAACCCAAAAAACAAAGGTGGGGGGGGAGGGGACTTCATTTCAATTATATGGTTCTAAGCCACCAAGCAAGTGCATAATTCTTCTGGCACATGGATTGGAACAATACATTTTCAACTTCCATTTTCAATGAAATGAACAAATGTAATAGATAATGAAACTGCATCCAGGCAGACATATCTGTAACTATTGCTTTTCATGACCATCCCAGAATGGAATTAACTGGAGTTCGCATAATGTTCCGGATGCCTTTGTGGTTACAGATGTGCACGTTTGTATATGGGTATTCATGTATATACAACTGACCCAAATCTTACATATGTGCACATATGTATATGGATAATTGTGTGTACCACAACTGATTTCTTCTTCCTGCTACTGTTCGTTTAGTAGAAGGATGTTTCAATAGTTTCCTCTTTTTTTTTTCAGGATTTCACCTCCTCGCAGTCTTGATCAGTGGAAAGCTCCACATCAGAGAGTCCAACCTCCATTGCCATAATCAATGAAATATCTGAATCACTACTTACTGCTGGTTCTTGCTCACCTGAAAGAAGAAAGAAAGATTAGAGCCAGTCTTTATCTTCACACTTCTATTTTGTTCTTGTTAGCTAGGTTTTAAATTTGGTCACCACATTACAAAAAAAGATGTTGAGACTTTGGAAAAAGTGCAAAGAAGAGTGACTAAGATGATTAAAGGCCTGGAGATGGAAACATATGAAGAACGGTTGCAGGATTTGGATTCAGCTAGTCTACAGAAAAGCAGAACTGGGGGTGGTGGTGGCTGATAGCAGTATTCCAGTATTTGAGATGCTGCCACAAAGAGGAGGTGGCCAATTTATTTTCCAAAGCACCAGAGGGCAGGACAAGAAACAATGGATGGAAACTAATCAAGCAGAAAAGCAACCTGGAATTAAGGAGAAACTGCCTAACAGTGAGAACAATTAACCAGTGGAACAGCTTGCCTTCAGAAATTGTGGACACTTCATCACTGAAGGTTTTTAAGAAGACAGTCACTTATCTGAAATGGTATAGGCCAGGGCAGGCATGGGTTTCTCCCAGCATTACTGCCAGTTCAGTGTGTGCAAAAATGTGCTATGCACGCATGTGCATTTGCACAAAAATAGGTCTGTGCATGCGCAAAATGTTAAAAAAAGGAAAAAGGTTAAATTTGTGCAATTACAATTGTTATGCACCTGTACAGAACCGAAAATCAAGTTGGTGGCCCTGTAGGAGAACTGGTTCGGGGACGTGGCAGGCCTGGGTCGCTCCCAGTTCCAGTGACCCAGGCCGCCAAACCACTACCAGTTCAGTCGAACCGTTCTGAACCGATAGAAAACCACCTCTGGGCCAGGGTCTCCTGCTTGAACAAGGTTCCTTTCAGCTTTATTCTGATTAAAATAGGAAAACCTGTCAAAGCATAAGTCTACAATAGTTTTACAAGGTCAGCTCTTGCATTTGAGTGGCATCATGGAGTCTATGTTTCCAAAAGTATATAGATTCAGGACAAAACAATATTAGGATTATTTCCTGCATATTCAATTTCTCATACTGACAGTTATAATTTGGTGGCAAGAGGAGGTGACTGGAAATCTTGAGGGAACACATGTACTTCTGAATCTTTAGGTTGGGCGTTCCTGATTTCTCCAATTAATCAATGTCTCCTAGTATTGGCTGTGAGAGATAAATTGGGACATAATCTGCAGTAAATTAATAAAGATGATTGATGTCTAATATTATCATAATGTTAGTATAATACTGTCTCAATTTTTAAAATAGATGTAGATAATTTTTCTGGTATTTGAGGGTTTTTTTTTAAGCGAGTGTAAAAATTCACTTTCACAAAATTAATGATAGAAAAGTTAAGAGGCACTTCAATGCCTTTTCACATAAAAGCTCAGTTCCTCTATGAAACTTTATCCCAATGTAATGTTTTCTCCCCCCCTAATTGATTTGATGTGATGTCTGAGAAGAAATATGCTGACATCTCCATTCAATGGGTAATGAAACCACTTAGTTCAAAACTCCCAAAACATTTTCTCTTCCATCATGGGAGAGAAAATAGGTATTTGTCAAATACCTATTAATCTTTGGGGAACAATTGTGCTTTGCAGAATATGCTTGAAAAGTATGGTTTAGGGAAGGGGTGTCAAACTTGCCGCCCACAGGCCAGATGGCCACACCCACCTCCGGTTTAGCAAAGAGGAAAAAAGTAGCAATATCTCACGGAACAACAAGATGATGCCGCAAGTTTGACACCCTTGGTTTAGGGCATTTATGATGAATACCAACAACTGTAATTATGACTAATGAGCAACCAATGTAGATATTTCAGTACAAACTTCATATATTTCCTGTTTGTTGCACATCTTAGTTTACTTGCCATTATTTGCACCATTTCTAGACATTTTTCAAGGGCAACCTCATACAGGCTATTTTGCAATAATCAGGATAGAATGTTACCAGCAATGTAGCTTACATGAAGTTGGCTTTGAAAAATCTGGAAATTACAAGTGGTGAAAATAATGACAAGTAAATCACTAGCTATAAAATTCACTGTTGTAAAATTAATTATTAAGCTTATAATTGGCTACAGCTGGAACCAGTAATTATATAATTAAAGTCTTTGCCACAACCACCATTTGCAAATCCAATGACAGTACTTGCTCTTTCAGGGGGCTTGCTATCCCATCCAAACAGGCTAAAACACAATCACCTTATGTCGTGGCTCAGAATTCAAACTCTGGCAAAGCTGCTCTAGTTGAACCTGTGGAATGTAAGCTTCAGAAACTATCTAGCCAGGAATCACTTAAAGCTGATCAAACACAGGTATCATCAGAACAGCTGGAGTAGTGAGAAGATGGGGCGTGAAACCCAAGACTCTGAGTAGAGTGGAATTAAGAACAAGACGAGTCAATGAGGCTCCTTGCCAAGCAAGGAAGTCTTGATAGATAAACTTGGTTACACTTTTTATATAGATGGTTAGGGAGCAGCATTATGTTGACTCAGGTTCTATATTCTATCTACATTGGAAATGGACATAAAATTAGTAGTATAAAATATGTTTCAAAACAAAAGAATTTCCTTTAATAATTTCTTTTTTTAGAACTTCCATTGCAAAGATGTAATTTTTTACATCTAAAATTATCAACTGTCAATATTCAGCAACAAAAATTCATTTTAAAATCCACAAAAGCTTCTCTTGGGAGCAATTATATTCAGGACAAAACTAATTTATGCTCATAGTTCTTCATGCTATTTTCAAGAACTACAACTCCGTCTTCGTAATGCACACCCACATGCTAACCAGTGTGTACCCATGTTGGATCATAGTTACTGAAACAGTGAAAAACAGAATGCCAGATGCATAATGTCAATATGTAAATGCAACAATTCACCAGAAGGTAATTATTTGAATTTTTATGCACATATCCTGAATATACAAGTGGGCCTTGAACAAAAGGCCACAATATGGAATTTTCATATTCGGTGTTCTACCCACTTAGTTTCATTATTCATCTTTCCCTTCCCCTTCCACAAATCAATATTATGTAATGGTTGTTTCCAGCACAGCTCTTCTGTCTTTTATTCTAGTCACTCTGTTTCATGTTTCATGATTTTTATTTTCCCCCTAATCATTCTACTCCATGTTACATCTATAAATTTTTCTCCTGTTTTCCAATATCACGTTATACTATTTCTTCTTCAATTTGATTGTCAGTTCTTCCCTTCTCTCAGGCTTATCAACATTTTATTCCACTATACTATTGTTATAATGTTTCCTCCTTTTATGTTTTTGTTTAGATATTTTTCCATCTTTTCTCTTCTTGGAGTCTCCCCTGAACATAGGATATTCTCTATTTTTTCCCTCCATTTCTGTATGCATGAGATTATTCTATTAATTTAGTAGAATTTAATAGGAATTGTGGTGATTTTATGTACCTTAGAACAGGGGTTCCCAATCTCTCCTCCATGGACCAGCACTGGTCCGTGGCGTGCTAGAAACTGGGCCACAGAAACAAGTGAAGCCCCATCCATGGATGCAGGCAGCATGTGAAACCATGCCCCCTCCGGTCTGTGGCAAAACCTGTCTCCACGGAACCAATCCCTGGTGCCCAAAAGGTTGGGGCATCAAGAAAGTACATCAAGCTAATATATTTTGATGAAGGCGATAAAAATTCATCAAATACTATAAGGTCCTTAAACACAGAAACATGATATACATAGAATACTGGAGGCAAAAGGATGAAAGTTTTGGGTTATCACTTTGCATTTCTATTCTGTATAAGATTTGGGTACATTTATAATAAAATCGATCTGATTTAAATAAATGTATAATGAAATCTGATGTGATTTATGGTGCGCTGCCACTACAGCTGACAGCTAGCAAAAGGAAATGGTAATGCAATGACATGTAAATTGGCAATAGCTTATATCACGTATGCACAACTGAACACCTTGGTATGAGCTGCATGCCAAACCAGCAAATGCAGCTATTGCTAACATTACACTATAGCTGAGCCAAATTTAACATTTTGTAACCTTGAGTATTTATATAGATTTCTGTGCAACAAAAAGCCTCTACATAAAAGATTTCAGAACAATGTTTCTAATGTGTATTTGAAAGGGCACCAAATCACCATTTAAATTATCCTTATATTCTGAAGTGCTATGAGCTTTATTAGGAGAGGGAAAAACTATCTGCTTTTTAAAAAATCACTAAAAAAGAGGGGTGGTAAATTATTATTTATTTGTTATTTACCTGGGATATTGTTGGGACCAATGACACCATCCATTTCTCCTTTAGCTAATTTGAAGTCAGAAGCTACCCAGACGTTACCAATGGCTATCTACTCTATATTGCACTGTGAAACATAGTCAATTAAATCATAGAACACCCTCTGCAACATAAGCATACCGTCTTTTCTTAAAGACTGTAAAGTTTAAACAAGATGATTCTTTTCAGTTTAATGAACATCTTGCTTTGTGTAGTGCTACTGACAGTTTATTAGTTATGAAATCAACATTTTTGTCCTAAGAAAGTCTAGTCCCCAGTGTATCTCCCATAGGAAGTACACCAGGGGTGGGCTGCTGCCTGATTGGATCGGTTCGGGCGAATCAGTAACTGTGATCACTGGCTAGGCCTGCCCACCCGCCCCTATGCTATTTTTTCCATTTATAATTAACTTTCTGGTTCATTTCCCCCGCCTACGCTGCCCAGCTGAGTTCTGTGCTGTGCCACGCTGCACCGTGCCTGCTGTACTCACTGGAGCTGCCTGAGTTGAAGCTCCGTTTCAGCCCCAAATAGGTGCTTGTGAGCGAAGCATGCACATTTGTGCATGCACACTCACAACCAGTGAACCGGTGGTGAAGGTAAGTGCAGCCCACCCCACAAAGTACACTTATACCTAAGCAATTATATTATACTCAGGGGCATTTCCTTCTGAGTAAGCATACTTAGGAGTACATCATAAAGAGTTGCAACAACACTACCCTTTGTTAATGTTATTTTAATAAAAAACATAGAGGAAAGATATACGTATGCACCCATTTTTCTCCAATTCAGCATTCTCCAGATGTTAAGTCTATAACTCCCAAAATGTTCAGCCAACATCTTATTATGAATTTTGGAAGTTATACCTAAACACATCTGGAGATTAGCAAGATGAGAAGATTGCAGAGAAATGATCCTAAAAATGCATTTTGGCCCATTATATACATATTTTTTTTAAAAATTGCACAGTTTTTTAAAGCTGTATTTTTTGATGCCAAATAATTGAAGGCTGCATTTATTACTTCAGCTTTTCCTATAAAAGTCTAAAAATAGGCTTTCTCTAAGAATTTATTTTTCCAGATGGAAATGTTATTAATCGTATGAGCAACTGGAAAGCAAGAATAAGAAATTCCAAAGTGGGATTTCAACTGGATTTTTTTTCCTTTGAAAAGGAAAATTATCTCTGCAACCATTAGAAACCACTGAAAATATATTTTAAAGACTTTTTAGTTTTATGTAAAGTGCCTTCAAAAGCAATATATTTGGACTTCCATTGGAGGGAACTAACTACCATCGAACAATCCTATTATTATAACTTATAGATTGGAAGGATTGTGTGGAAGAATCTGACATCCATGGCCTATAGTTTGAAATTATATAACTTCTGATGTTACTGTGATGGAACCAAATTATGTCATGACAACATCAGCAGAAATTGAAAATGAATGAACCCTTGGGTTGATATTTTAGAAGGGCAATGACTTGTGTTGAACTCTAAGCACTGTAAAAAGGGAACAAACTCCAGGAAATTAAAAACTAAAATATTTGTGTCAACTCGCAAAGCATCCCTGGCCTGCTCTCAAGTTGCCATAGGAAAGGGGGGGGATGGGAAACCAACGAAACTCCACAGCAGCAAAAGACAGATGCACATTCTAGACTTATCTCTTTCAAGGCTGTATCCCAGGGTTACTTACAGCTGCCTGAGGGAAGTGATCTCTACAATCCCCAAAATTTCTCCATTGGCAAATGTGATTGATGACACACCCTGGGAGGATGGGGGGAAACAGGATCATGATTGGGGCCATAAATTACATGGGGTCAGAGCTGGCTTCACTTGGGAACATGCCGACATGAAGATCCTAATAAATAACTGGATTTCTTTTGAAGCTTGGCTCGAGGCTCATGATTTAATTAGGACATCCGTCAGAACCCTGACAATTTACTGTAGCTAGAGTCCAGTATTTCTAATATGCAGCTTTGGAAAGAATAAAGCTTAATTGCAAAAAACTAAAGTGTTGCACAACATAATCCTTCATAAAACAGTAGATCACATAATGGACTCAAAATCAGTCCTCCTGAGAAGCTAGCAAAGTCATCAGACTTTGCCTTTTCTGGATGCTCATCTAGCAGTCCCAGCATCATCCTGTCACATAGAGGAAGTCGAGCCACAGCAAATTTAGCCTTCCTCACTTTTTCAGCTATTTAAATTCTAGCTATTCATAGGAAGACTTAAGAGAAAGATATTTCAGCTGAATTAAAGCTGTTAAAAGTTCCAGATAGCTAATTTTTAATGTTTGTTTTTAATTTTAAGCCTAAGAATCAACACAATCTCTTATTGATCTTTAAATTATTCTGGAAATGTTTATGACTGGATACTAGGTGCAGGTATTTCTCCTTTAATGACTGCCTCAGACAATGGTCATTCGTAGCTATGAAAAAGTACTAGCTCTTGATTAAGATATTAACTTCTTGATTTTTGGTCTGATGTTAACATTGGTGTTGATTTATACTTATCTGGGTGTCGATTGCTGGTGGAGAGATGTTTGGGTCTTTTTATTCCCTCTTTCCTTTGTTGATTGTCTTTTTTGCACTATGTTGTTTATGCCAATATGTCTATTGATGGCCTATTTGTTAGAGTGCCAGGCTTCCAGGAATTCTGCAGCATTTTTTAACTTGGCTTGGTGTAGGATGGTCAGAGTTTCCCAGTTGAAACTATGATTAAGCCTATCTATATGTTGTGAGATTAAAGAGTTGTCATTATGTCTTCTGACTGCCAGTTGATGTTCATGGATGCATTCTGCTAGTCTTCTGCCTGTTTGTCCTACATGGGCTGTTGTAATCTTTATACTGTATGTTGTGGATGGCTCTCGTTTTTTTCTTCTAGTTTTTTCTTCTATTTCTTTTGGTTTACTTAGGATGTTCTGGAGAGCTTTAGTTGGCTTGTGTGCTATGCTGACGCAATGTGGTTGTAATAGTCTATTGGTGTTTCTGGGATGTTTTTGATACAGGGCAGTGTTATCCTTTTTAAGGCTTGTATTGGTTGTGCTATATTAAGTTGACTGGTCAGGCACTTTTTGTTGAAATTTCCTTTTTCGGTGGTTCAGGCTTAGCATAGTGAATGCCTGTCTAAATAGAGTTCTTACATAGGAGCCATAAAATTATAATATTTGAATATGAAAGATAGGGACAATAGTAAATAATCCTTTTATCTATATATATTTACCTGAATTTCAATACATTCAATTTTGTTTTTAAGTTGCCTCCAACCACTTATTCTGACTCTTCCTGCTTTTTGACTTACAATGCTGATGCTCTAATTAAACATCCACGTTTTACAACCTTACCTTAAATAAATAAGCAAACCAAGTTAAACTTGGTGAAGTTCTCTTGCTGTCAAAATGTGTCCTTCATCACTGACTTGAATCATAACCAAGAACCAACAGAAAGAGTTGGTGTTTGTTATTAATATTCCCTTTACATTTCTATTTTCTCCAACATACATTATATTGCAAGATACTGGATTATCCTTGATCAGGGATGCAGAAGACCATTGGGTATTTATAAAAACATGTTACAATTCTTAAGCTTTACAAATTATTGCAGGAAGTTCCAAGTTTAACCAATATCACAACTCTAGTCACGATGTTGATATATCTTGCTGCCTTGATATATGAAAGTGAAATCTATTTCTAAAAATATTTCATAAGTGATAAAGAAGAATATAGTCAAAATTTACTTGTAAAAGATATCTGGCAAGATAAAGCAGATAATCAAGAACAGTATAAACTAATCTTGATAAGGCCAGATCATACATTGAAGAAACAGAATGATATGAGGCTAACTGGCATATAGGGAACTGTAATGTTAAAGACTGTAATAAATAAAGGGAGAATGGGAATCTTTGGACAACTGTTGTGGTTGCTGGAACTGCATTTTTAATAGTAAAACTTGGAAGCACAAATATTGCTGAAATTGTAGCCTGAAAGCTTCAGCTTAGTTGTTTTCCCTCACAGCATATAGAAGAGTGCATTTGTAGCAATAAAATTAGAAGAGGACTCGAGGTAGCAGCAAAGATTTGCAAACACAGACATCTGCAACTGGTTTCCAGATCTATCCAGAATAACGTAAACTAAATGTCAGAAAGCATAGGGCTTACACCTCAAACGTCGGACAAACCCGTTTTCCCTTCAAGGAGGTATAAACCTAGTTCACTAAACATGTATTTTTTTTCAAATCAAGACAGACTTATATCAGATATTAGACCTATATCTCATACCATGCAGAAAATGATTGTCCAACTGTTTCATCTCTCAGGCTGGGGGGCAAAATTATACGCCCCTCAGAGAGGGTTCGCAATTTGGGAGTCCTCCTGGACCCACAGCTGACTCTAGAACACCATCTGTTGGCTGTGACCAGGGGGACCTTTGCCCAGGTTCGCCTGGTGCACCAATTGCGACCCTACCTGGATCGGGAGGCCCTTCAGACAGTCACTCACGCCCTCGTGACCTCAAGACTGGATTATTATAATGCGCTCTACATGGGGCTGCCCTTGAAGAGTGTTCGAAGACTCCAATTAGTCCAGAATGCAGCCGCACGAGCGATTGTAGGTGCACCAAGGTACACCCACGTTACACCTATCCTCCACGAGCTGCACTGGCTACCTATTAGTCTCCGAATCCGCTTCAAGGTGCTGGTCGCTACCTATAAAGCCCTACATGGCATCGGACCTGGGTACCTGAGAGACCGCCTCCTGCCGATTACCTCTCTCAGACCAATTAGATCGCACAGGTTGGGTCTCCTCCGGATTCCATCTGCCAGCCAATGTCGGCTGGCGACTCCCCGGGGGAGAGCCTTCTCTGTTGCAGCTCCGGCCCTCTGGAACGAGCTCCCTGTTGAGATCCGGATCCTTACTACCCTCCCGGCCTTCCACAAAGCCACCAAGTCCTGGCTGTTCCAGCAGGCTGGGGGTGCTGAGAAGCATCTACCTCCATAGAAATTGTGAATGTTGGTTTTGTTTTTAATATGTTGTCTTTGTCTTGTTCCCCCCTTTCCCTTGTCTTTTGTGAGCCGCCCGGAGTCCTCCGGGAGTGGGTGGCATACAAGACAATAAATAAATAAATAAATAAATAAATGAATGAATGAATGAATGAATGAATGAATGAATGAATGAATGAATGAATGAATAAATAAATAAATAAATAAATAAATAAATAAATAAATAAATAAATAAATAAAATGTATTATTGAATTTTGTCTGTATGTGAAAATATTTTGAGGGGAAAGCAGTATTCGGTTCATAATATAGTAATTTATAACCTTTACATCCCCATGTCTTCCTGCAAAACATTATTTTTCAATATAACAGCATGATCCCAGCCAATCAGCAATCATATGCTGAACATGTTGATCCTATGGTTCCATGCCACTAGTGAGATTTGGTTTTGAATTAATATCAAGACAAAAAAAAAGAATTGTACTATAAACCCCCTATGAAAATTCTAGTTCTATTGAATGTTTTCCAAGTGGAATTCAGAGGATCAACTAACTGAAAGTATTTCAGAAAAGCCACTTTATATACTTTTATGAATTGCATCTGTAACATTTTATTCAAAGCAAAGAGATCAATGGGGACTTACTGCTTGTGGTATTGTTACTTTCCCCAGCCTGCGGAAGAGGATCTGCATCCTGAATAACTTGTAATACTCCAACTGTCCGGATAGGAGTATCCACTGCTATGGAGCTTTCATTCACAGTGATATCACTAGCTCCTGTAATCTGATTGGTTGGAAGCCCTCCTAAAGAAGCTTCAAAATCCGGAGGGATGTCATCCATACAATCTGCGTTAGGCTAAAAGAAATGAAAAAGAAGAGAATCATAGAATAGGGAAAACACTTTGTAAAAGATAACGTTCAAAAGCAATATCAATTGAAAAGGTTTCCCTCTATCTCAAAATCTTCCTTACAATTTGATATGTGATTCCATCTTAATATATTCCATATGTTATCAGGAAACCTATTGCTATTTATTTTCATTTTGTTTTAAACAAAAATAAAAGTTGATGGAGACTATATTAATTTGTATATAGTGGGAAATAAATGATCATATCAGAAATTTGCTAGGATAGATTTTTGTGGAAAATTGCCTGGGATTAAAACACAATTTATCAGTAAATAACATTTTCACATGAATTGGAATCCAAACCATTTTATACTTACTATGGCCATTCCTTTTTTTTTTGGATGGCCATTTCTTCTCAATAACACACTACATGTACTTCTACTTCAAAGGATCAATTCAGTTAAAATATTAAGAGAGAAACACATATAAAAGAGGCCTTTTTAATCAAGTAAATGCAATCTTTAACTTTTTAATACCAGTAGAGTCTACAATAAAACAGTGTTTCTCACTTAAAATGCATAACTAATGGACTTTGAGCCAAAGTCACGACAACACAACGTGTGGTCTCGACAGTCTGAGACCGCCGTTGACACTTTTGCCATTGGACGGTCCAGCAGGACCTAAACCGTCCCGGAGAGACAGTGATCAGGAAGACAAAGCCTTGCTGGTCTCAGGGACACTGCAAAGTCCCTGATTGACCAAAGGGAAGCGCTTCAAGCTGGCGGCAAACAGGCAGCCCCCAGGCTGACGAAATCAGAGACGGCTCCGGAAGGAAGTGAAAGTGAGTCCATCGGGTGAGGTTTTTTTTTACTCTGAGAAAGATTGCCCAAAAAAACGCATAACTAGTTTTTTTTCTGGAACAAAACTAACCAAGTCCAATCTGTTTGGGAATTGGGAAAAGTTATAGTTCAATACAGCTGAAGGGATTCTATATTTTTTTCTACAACTCCTTTTTCCTGAACCTTTGCTGCTTTAGAAAACTCAAGATTTAAGGAATTTGTTGTGTTTAAAAACAATGCATCAGTTGTTTTACCAATACCAATGCAAATGGTACCAGTTTTAAATAATTTCTCTATTTAAGTTTGTAAGTACACAAAATGGCCATATAATACTTGGGTCTTTTATGCTGCTTTGTAATATATTACGTGCTTTTGCTTATAAATTAGTATATGTGACTTGCTTTTCATTATACAAAATATTTGCAGAAATACAGTTTTACTTACTGTATTACGTGGCATGCTTACCGGAATCCCTAGAGCTTTTAGTATGTTCATTTTACACATAGGACAGGTACGATGATCTAGGAGCCAGGGATCTACACAAGATTTGTGAAAGAGATGCCTATGAAATGGAGGAAAATTATATTTAGTTCAATGGGGTTTTTTCCTACAGGTTGAAATTGTCAAACATTAAGTTGAAATAATTTGTTTGGCAATATAAAGAATCTTAACTAACAGTATATTTGTTTAGCAAACCTTTTAATCAATAGAGAAAGTTAAAAATGAAGTCAGAGTTGAAAAACAGAAGTATTTTGGAGTTGATTATGTAGCAGTATTAGAATAAAAATAAACAAAAAAGTGGATAGATAACTTTTTATTATTATAAATATTATAAATAATTATTATAGAAACTTTTAAAAAATATATACGGACATCACTTTTGGATGTATGTGAAAAACTGCATAAATAAATGAACAAATCCACCATCCATAACAACAATTCCAAACTTAGATATAGATAATAAAACATTTGTCCCAGTATGATAAAGAAACAGTTCGTTGTAGTTTATTTGTGACACCAGTGGTAAATTTGTCATAAAAATTAACAAATATTAATATTAATTTATGCTCATCTCAAATGTTATGACATTACAGAACAATAAATATACAAACCTTTATATCAGGCAATCTAATGAAACTTGGAAAAAGATTTGATTATTTCTTAAAATCAATTACTTTATTAAAATAAATTTGTTGGGATAATGATAATAACTTACCGGCAAGGCAAGATCCTGACAACATCATTTGGTTTGTAACCCTCAATACACACTGCACAGTTGTCAAAATCAGACTCAGTTTCCTAAAATAACCCAATAATAATAATACTCATTAATATTTTTAAATAACAAAAATGCAAATTGACTGAAACTCAGAGAGATGCATCCTTGTTGATGTGGCCAATATCGATGTGCAAATGAATGGTGGCATGAACCTTCTTTAGATTTATCCAATCTTCTGACCAGTCTTTACCCACTCCATTTTGTACTTACAAGTAAAAAAAACTTCCAGTTTTATTTTTTTAATTATTATTTTGTCCTCATGCATTGTCTCTGAACAAAGTGGTCATTTTTAAAGAGAAAGCACTTTTTAAATTACCTTGTCTCCTTTCCTTATTGTTCTGACTTGGAGTTTGCCAATTGCTTTCTTTGCAGCATCTCCAAGACGACGCTGAAAAGAAAAAGAAAAAACACAACCATTTTATACTTATGGGATAAACCTTCATACAGATTACTCCTTGCATTAATAATAGTTGAAATAAGAGGTAAAAATAAGAACTTTTATAGGGAACAAACGCTGTACAACATGGCACAGATTAAAAATATTAAATTATGAACAGAAATTTTGGTTATTGAAGCTTAGTAAGCATTCTTTCAAAGCATTCTTTTCATTTCTCCACTTGCTTTTTTGCCATTTGTATGTAATTGATTTTCACACTCTATAGTGCACGGGTGTCAAACTCGCCACATAACGTTGCCATCACATGACTTTTGTGACATATTCCCCCTTCATGGAGCTGGGGTGGTGTGTGATGCATCTACCCTGCAGGCTGCCAGTTTGACAGCCCTGCTATAGTGCATCATACAAGCTTTCATTAGCAAAACATTTGGTTCCCAGCTCAAACATGCTGCTGCATGCACATTAAGGAGGGATAGCAATCATCAAGTAATCACAGTCCATTTCCAAAGCAGATCTGATATACATTAGCTATGCCTCCAGAACAGAGGCTATTAGCTAATCTTGAAGTAAGGCAGAACAGAAAGCTCAATTAGGCAAAAGTAAGGCAACATCTGCCTTTCTGAATACAAAAGATATCCAGACTTGGACAAAATTTTCTCCTTTATCCCAGATAAAATCTTGACTCATTACACTTGATTTGTGCCTCTCTGAGAAAATCCTTGACCGATCAATTTCCAGAAACCAACAACAAATAAGTGCAAATTGGTTTGATTCTGCCTATTTATAGACCGGAAAGTTGAGAGCAGAAATGCACCAGGTCCACGGACACCCTAATGTTAAAAAACATGCTAAATTGTTAAAATATGTTTTCATTACAAGAAAGTGACAGCCTCTCAAAAAGTTTCCTACACAACTAAAATATGGTCAGATCTGGAAGGGAGAAATTCAATTTTTTTTCTGGAATATTGTATCAAGTTTATTGAAGAAACGTAAATTCCAGTTCAATATTCTCATTCCAGCTTCAGTTTGGGAGGATTTATATGCAAAAGTACTTACTAATCTAACTAGTGCCCACAATTTAAGAAAATTATTGATACTCTAGCCTTTGAAAACCTTCTTCCCTGGCCTCCAGTGTCAGTGTCAGAAATCAAATTTATTGGCCATTCTCTAGATTCTTATAAGGCACCTAGATAAGATTATTTTTATCCCCAGAACTCTTCAAGAAACATATTGATTGGTGGGCTCCATTGTTAAGAGGGCTGTTATATTGTATAATTTTTAAAAAAATATTTATTTATGAAATTTATATGGCTTCCTTCTTGCTCCCAGCTACTCTAGATAGTTTACAAACAATAAAAACAATATAGAAAACAAACAAACATAGCAACAACACACAGACAAATGATTCATTTGATAGGCTCCATCTCTCTCTGGGTTCCCCAGGCTCACTGGCAAAATCAAGTCTTCATGGCCTTACAAAAGATTGTCAAAATGGGGACCAGTTAAATTTCTGCAGGCATGATATTTCAAAGGGAGAGTGCTACCATGGAGGTGGTTAATCTTCTGAGCCAGATGTACCTCCTTAGGGGTTGGGACCCACAACATTCCTTGCCTCCCCATTTTAGTGGGTCAGGTGGATATGACTGGCAAAAGATGGTCCCTCAAAAAATCTGGTCTCAAACCATGAAGGGCTTTAAAGGTGACAACCAGCACATTGAATTACACTCAGAAGCAAATTGGCATCCAATGCAGCTCCCGCACAAGAGGTGAATTGAATTTAAACCTTTATTGTCAGAGTACAACATGTGTACGATGAGATTGGATGAGTCTCCCTTCGTCCCCCAACCCAAGACAACTCACATAGGGGTGGGTTCCGGCAGGCACTACTGCCGGTTCGCTCATGGGAGCGCTGCACATGCGCATGCTGGATGCACACTGCATGCACAGTCTAATTAAAACTGTTCCACTCATGCCCAGAACTGAAAACCAAGATGGCGGCGATGATGGCGGCGACCGGGGGAACTGATTTGTGGGTGTGGCAGGTCCGGGTTGCTGCCAGTTCGGGCAACCCAGGCCGGCATGCCACTACCGGTTCGGCTGAACTGGTCAGAACCGGTAGAACCCACCACTGAACTCACAGTGAAAGACAGAAAATCTCTAAGCCAGTGAATCCTACTAACACACAATCCTACTGCACCATGTGAACCTATTTCACGTCACGCCAGCCCCGCAAGTCAATTGTACAATGTTGTTGTAAAGTTATTTTCCATTCAGAAGTCTGACAGCCAAGGATAAAAACTGTTCTTCAGCCTGTTTGTGCAGCTGCCTATGCTTCTCTATTTCCTTCCCAATGGCAGGAGAATAAAGAAGTGCTGACCAGGGTGTAAGTCGTCCATGAGTATTTTCTTCAGTCTTCTAAGGCAGCCAGTCCTAGTGATGTCGTCTAGTGGTATCAGGGGACAGCCCATGATGTTTTGTGCTGTGCTCACCACCCTCTGTTATATCTTTTTATCCGCGGCTGTCAAGCAGGCATACCACAGCGTAATGCAATGAGTGAGGATGCTTTCTATTGTGGACCGGTAAAAGGAGGTCATCAGTTGTTGTTCCACTTTGTTTTTTTGCAAGACCCTGAGGAAGTGGAGTCTCTGTTGGTCCTTTCTGGCCACCTGGGTTGTGTTGATTTTCCGGATGAGATCTTCTCTGAGATAGACTCCCAGGAATTTAAAGGAGGAAACTCTTTCCACATAGCTCCTCCTCAATGTAAAGTGGGGCAGATTCCTCTCTCTTCTTCCAGAAGTCGAACACCATCTCCTTTGTAATAATACAAGTTGCATCCCAGTCGGATGAGAAATCATAATTATACTCCCATATATAAAAGGAAAGATAATGTGATCCAAAAAATTATAGACCAGTGAGCCTTATTGGAATTGTGGCTAAAATCTATGCAAAACATCTTTTGAGCAAAATAGAAAACTGGGTAATAGAAATAAATTGCTTAGTGGAGGAACAAGCTGGACCAGAGTGCTCCACAGTAAACAATTTGTGTTATTGTACACCAGTCATCATTACGTGTATATTGAAATCTCCCACCTATCACAGCTTTTGGGTCAGGTGCAGGAAAAATTACATAAAGAGATTGTTGGGAAGGGTGTCGCTAAATAAGGCAATTAGTAAACAAGACTTGTCTGTATTGCAAATGAGCTCATTTTAAAAGATAAAAGAGTATTATTTCAATCTATTTTTACATTGAGGATAGCAAAACTCATTTTATTACCTCCCTGTTCACTTGGGAAATTTATGCCACATTTCGTCATGTAAAACTGGAATTGGAATAATTGCTTACTCATCTGTTCCTAATTCTTTTGTCTCAAAGCAACATTTTAGGTTTCAATAAAGAGACAGCAATACACCAGATAATATTTCAAATAGTTCTTTCTTTCTTTCTTTCTTTCTTTCTTTCTTTCTTTCTCTCTCTCTCTCTCTCTCCCTCACTCCCTCCCTCTGTGTGTGTGTGTGTGTGTGTGCGCGCGCGCCCATATCCATATATGTATATAAAGATTTTGACGTTATTCTTTCAAAAACCATGTAGTGGATGATTTAAAAAACCTATCATTTTTTTAAAAGGCAAAGGGACACCTGTAGAAGCAGTTAACCTAGTAATATTTGGATATTTTGGAGGTACCTGTCTTAAAATATCCCATTCACTGTCCTGTTAGTTGTAGAATACAGGAGTGATAATTCTGAACTTCCAGACATTATCATTTTACCAACTCTTTAAAAACTTTTTTAAAAATTTTTTAATATAATAATTTCATCTTCAATTAAACAGTGTGTCGTCCAGGTACAAATAATAAATTTTTATAACAATATTCATTACATTAACATTAATTCTATAATATTATAATGGTAGTATTAAACATAATAATATTTGCTTCTTTCTATTAACATATCTTTTTTATTTCACTAATCTTTTTCTTTTCCAACTTCAATTTTTGTTATCTAACCATTGATAAAATAATTCCCATATCATTTAATAGCCAGTTTGTTTTTTCTCCTTAATTGCTAGCATTAGTCTATTCATTTCTGCACATTCTAATTTTTTTCTGATCCCATTCTCATCTATGGGGATCTCTTCACTTTTTTCAATTTTGTGCAAATACAATTCTAGCTGCAGTTAATATATGAATAATTAAATATGCAATCCCCTTACTATATTTTCACCATCCTGTTAGTTGTAGATTGTAGGATCAGTGGTGGGATTCAAATTTTTTTACTATTGGTTCTATGAGCATGGCTAAGTGGGGCCCGGGCAAGTCCGTCCGGCACAGCAGGCAATGGGATGGGTGTGCGCGACCAGAGCAAAGAGCAGGGTGGTGATGGCAGTGGCTTTTTTGGCACATTCAAGACCTCCAGTAGTTTTTGGCATCCTCCAGCTAGCCGCCCCAGCTGGGAAGCAGTTGGCAAAGAGGCAGCAGCTGGGATGTTTCTCACAGTTGCACCGTAAGAGAGCTTGCCTTCCGGAGAGCAGCTGCTGTGGGAGGAAGGTAAGCCCGAAGAAAGAAACGGTCATGGGGGAGGAAATGGGGCTAGGGCTGGGGTCTCTGAAGGTGCAGAAATGGGACTGGCAAAGGGAGAGTGGGTGGCATGCAGGAGGAGGCCCCGGGAAGGCCACAGCTGGGGAATGGCGCATTCCCCGACCTGGCCAGGGCGAACGGTGAGCAGGCGATGGCTTCAGGGTCTCAGGGAATGATATGTTCTTGGGCCCCAGCCCCTGACTCAAGTCAAAGGGTGATCAGGCAGCATGCTTACCTTTGGTGAGCTGAGCAGAGCAGGAGAGGCACAGAGGTGACTGGCAAGGCAATTAGCTGAGCTGTGTGGTGAAGGCAACATATATAGGGCTGAGACAAGCAGGGCAAGCATTGAGCGGGCAGGACAAGCGAGGGAGTGAGTGGTGAGTGGGGTGAGCAAGTGGTGAGCAGGCGTAGGGCCAGCCAGAGGTCACCACCTCTGTTCCAGACACCATCACTTTACCAAGTCTGGTATAAATCATTTGTGCTGATTGGTGAGTTGTAGTCCATGAACAGAAATATATTTCTGCACTTACAGAATAACCCAATCTTCCCATTTTCTCTTTTGTTGCTTAGATACGAAGCCACTGCTGTTCCAGACTGAGCAGTGGAAGAAAGGAATGCAAGAAACAGTAAGTCTAACCAAAGGTCAGAGAACATGTAAAACAGAGGAACAAGGCAAGTCAACATATGAGATTTCTTGCAACATATGAGTTACTGAATATAGATCGTAATTAATCAGGCACAAGATTAGTTGCTGCTATATATTATCAACTAAATGTTCAAAGACTTGTTGACTGGATTACATTGCTATATTTCTTTTCCATATATATTAAACGCTGACATGCTTTGCCTCAACAGTTTTACACATGAAACAAAAAATAAAATTATAAAAGTGTAATCCAAGAATACACAAGTGCCTTCCTGTTTCTGGAATCACTGCATACCAGTGAAATACTGCATATGCCTAGAAATGCACAATACAGGCATTTGATGTATCTGCTAGAGTGCAGTATATTGTAATGTAGAAATTTCAGATTTGTTCTTCAGCTGATGCAAGTATGCTACAATAGATATTAGAATAGATAACACCACATTATATAGGTTCTGTGTTAAATCTCCAACTTGAATGGAGGGAGATGTAAGAAGGCGGCTGAGCTTGGAGTCCTTGCACAGGCCTATGACAATGTGCTGCAGCCAACTTGCCACGGCCAACTTACTGTGGCCAACTCGCTCTGGGACAACTTGCTACAGAAGAACTTGCTGCGGGACAAGAGTTACACTAATATCAAAGAAATTGTGAAATAGAAGAGAGTTGGCCACTGTGACTTGCCCATGCTGAGTTGGCTGTGGCGAGTTGGCTGTGGTGAGTTGTCCGCTGCTAGTTGGCTGCTGCAAGTTGTGATTTGACAGTGGCAAGTTGGTTGTGGTGAGTTGGCCGCTGCTAGTTGGCCACTGTGAGTTGACAGTGGTGAGTTGGCTGTGGCAAGTTGCCAGTTAGCCATGGTGAGTTGGCCACTGCGAGTTGGCTGTGGTGCGTTGGCTGTGGCAAGTTGACCGCAGCAAGTTGACTGTGGCAAGTTGTCCCATTCTGTCCTTTGCACAGCAGAAAGTCGTGTAGTTTCCCCCAGACTTCCTGAAGCTTTATTTCACTATTGCCAAGAGAATACAATCAGTCTTGTAAACTGCCAGTACAACACTGAAGAAGTCATTTGATTTACTGACTATGTGGGTCTGGTTCCTTGTGCCTGACAGTTTTGACCAATTTACTTAAAACACTTCCAAATCATAATTCCAACTAGCCAAGTAAAATATATAAAAAGAACCCTAAATGGTCATCTAATCACCACTGGATTATTGAGTGAGGCACTATAGGAAGGAAGGTACTATATTCCATAGTGAGATAATTACCCAATTAGGCAATTAAAAACCTGCATCTAAATGTATAATGCATGAGTAATTTATGTGATATATTTTAACTTACATGTTTTCATTATGTGTTTTTTTCAAATCCAAATTGTAAACGTTATAATCTTACCTGGTTTCAGGAAAAAATGCCTTTTTACTCATGGGATATTAAATGTCTGTAATATACTATACTCATATATTTTGTACTACAATATAAATAAAAATATAAAGAAAACAATCAATTAATAGATTCTAATATAAGGAAAAATGATTGATTCAACTATTTACTGTACTAAGATTCCTTTGCATTTAATATCCATCTCCAATGGGAATACTTTTTAGCTTAAAATTTCTGATACATTTTGTGATACAATGTTTTTCTCTCCTGTTTCTCAAAGTTATCTTCCAAAAAACACTCATTCTCTCAGTCTATTTCTCTCAGGACTCCTACATTCTTACACCCAGACACACAAACACACATTATTAAACCAGTAGCCTATCCAAAAAAGATTCTATTTTTCTTCCAGCCCCTCTGCTGACTTTTCCAGCCCATTTTCATTGGTCTTTCAACTCCAGGTTCTTTCTTCTCTTTGTTTTTTTTTCCTTTGGCATTATCTAGGCTGAAGGAGAATTTTGATGATCCATATTAGTGGCACAATAACATCAAGCTGCAAATTCTTACACTCTGTTAAGGAATAGTGAAATATATTGTGGTTCTTATTAATTCAATGCATTGGCTGCATTATGGAATATGAATTTTATTAATCCCTTCACTGATGTTTTTCAAATTAAAAACTATATTAAACAACATAGTGCTAGCTTATGTGCCATAGGTAAGAGAAGGACATAGCAGCTGATCAACTTCTTGTTCTTTGTCCCTATATTTAACTGTACGAAATACATCTTTCTTTATTTCTTATGGAAATATAATGTAATATAAATAATGAATACTCTTAAGAAATATTCATCATGATGGCCACTAAAAAATTTAAATGTGACATAAACCCAGGGGTGAGCTGCTATGGGTTCACCCAGGTTCAGGAGAATCCATAGCTAACGTTACAGCCGGTTCAGAGAACCTCCAAATCCTACCCCTGGCTCTACCCACCACTCCCCTCCCATGAGTCTCCACACAGCCCATTTCGGATGCAAAGTAAGTGCAAGGCCCCCACGGAGGCTCTGGGAGGGGGAAAAACAGTTTCTGGAACCCAGGAGAGGCCGTTTCTGCCCTCCCAGAGGCTCGAGGAAAGCCTCCAGAGCCTGGGGAAGGCAAAAACGCCCCCCCTCCGTGGTGCAGGAGGCCAACTAGGCCACGCCCCTCAATAACCAGGCAAAGAACCTATTGCTGAAATTTTTGAAGCCCCCCCCTGCATTAATCAATTCAGTTCTGGCTCTGTTACATTTTAACAACAATACCTCAATCAGTATTTTTCAGATTTCTGGAATCTGAAGGTAAAAATATATACAGACCACTGCTTATGTTGATTTTTTTTAAAGAGGGGGAATGGATATCTATTTAAAAGTATCACTCACCTGATTCCTGTCTCTGGCATTCGCATATCTGAATCTCTGAATGTAGTAGAAGACCAGCCATGCTAAGGAGATGATCATCAGCACAATGAAGGAGATGGATACAAACACCACAGAAGTACGACTAACATACTTCTGCAGGTTACGGGTTCCCACCGTTATGTGCATCATTACAGTAATATTCCGCTCCAGTAGGCTTACTATTTCTTTTCCCTTCGGCTCAGGGATCATTATTGCCACAACATCGTCAATACCTATCAGAAAAGAAATAACTATTAACAGAAAAATACTCCAAGTGAGCTCCAAAACAGTTTTATTTTCTTCACGAGGGATATTATCAGTGGAAAAGAAAATACAAAAACAATACTGTCCAAAAGTCACCAGCTGCTTACCAGCTTTCCTTTTTTATTCTCCAGAGGGGTGAGATCAAAATATAAGACTGTTTATTATAATTGTGTGATTTTCTATGAGTTTTAAGTGGGAAAATTGATTTCTTAAGCCTCACTGAAAATATTTTCAGAGTTGGATTCTTTGGGAATATGGCTCTCAGCTTGCCATATAAAACCTTATAATGTCTTCAAGACAACAGACATTGTTCAGTTTCTACAAAGATAAAGGTGAAAAAATGAATGGCTATATTCTGAGATCAGCAATAAGCATAGTTCATAGATGTGGGATCTATCTTAAGAGTTACATCTTGTTCCCAAAAATCAGTTTGTGAATAGAATTTATCTTTGCTGATATATCTGTGTAGAAGTACAAAAATGTCTGCTTCAGTTTTTTTCCCTGCTGTGATGTTTCTAGCATAATTTTTAGCAAAATTTTAAAATAAGAAGATAAAAGCTAAGACAAACTAATAGTAAAAAAAAAACAGAAATAAAAAACAAAAAGTGCAAAAATATAAAGAAGTGGCTTCTGATATTATTCGCAGTAGTTATAAGTATTAATATATTTCCAACTCTCTGTCCATGCTCCACAGGGGGGCAATTTGATTTTTAATGAGGGCAATTTGAACCAAGTTAATGACCTTTTAGGCTTCCTCCACGTGAGTAGAGTTCACTTTTTGAGTAAACTAAGAATTATATGTCACAGGGGTGGGGGGCATCAGGATTTTAGAGATGCTTAGGTGGGGCATGGCCAAAAAAAGGGTGGAAACCACTGCTCTAAAGTTACATCTATAAACTATCCTGTCTATTTATCAAAACCATGTCCCAAATTAATTATTTTTATTTTTACACTAAAAGTTGTTAGGCTTCTAGTCAGCAGTAAACAAAGATAATTTTTTTTCTATAATTAAATTTTCTCATCTCAGAAAATCTAATTTTATACATTTAAGCAATTACTTGCTCATCAGTACACAACTGTCAAATTGTGACTTACTTTGCTCTGTACCCTAAATCAGAATTCCCCAATCTTTTCAGACCAGCAGGGAGGTGGGGGGAGAGGAAAAGACTCAAGGCCCGATAGTGGGCCGCTGCCCAGGGATTGAGGATCCCTGCCCTAAGTCTTTATATTCATTTTAAACCTTTCAGATTCAGATGTAAATAGGAGAATGATTACAACTATATCCTTCTACTATTAATTATTCTCTTGATTTTATTTTAAATT
Source organism: Thamnophis elegans (assembly GCF_009769535.1). NCBI lineage: Eukaryota > Metazoa > Chordata > Lepidosauria > Squamata > Natricidae > Thamnophis > Thamnophis elegans. The sequence continues at coordinate 32,121,082 of NC_045549.1, read as the reverse complement.
CCCCTTCATATTTTTTCAACATCTTGGTATGTCAATCATTTATCTTTATCTGTTATTTCTGCACACTATGCTTATATCCATAAAGGTGTTTTTGAGCATAACTTGGGGTTATATCTATTCCATATTCTCAAAGTGGCACATCTAAAAAATTATTTTTTCAAGACCCTATTAACTTTAACATACCATAAATATCCATGCCATCCAACATCAGGTAGTGACCATCTACTTGTAGACATCTCATGTTTTTTCAGCAACATCTGTTCTTTTCATCCAGACCATACAATAAGCAGTAAAATACAATTTTAAATTAAGCAAACCCAATCCTCCCCTTTCCTTTGCATTAACTCTTTCAAATTTGCATTGACCCTTTCAAATAAAATTCTGTAAAAGTATCATCAACCTTTCAGCCAAAATCATAGTAAATCATTGTCCAAAAGCCCTGCTGCTATACCCGATATAAAAAAAATGCCAACCCGCACGCCAGCAGAGGCGGGTAAAACACACACACACACACACACACACACACACACACACACACACAAATTACTTATAATAATACAATTACTTACAAATTACATTAATTTTGAATTCCTCCCCCTCCCTCCGACCAACATACCTTTTCCAGCTGTTTCACAGAGGATTTCAACTCTGCTCTTGTCTGCCATGATGAAAATATAAAAATGTAAAAGGAAAAAGGCAAGAGCTGCTGAGGTCAGTCTGGGTTAGCTGCTGCCAGAGTCTCCAATGGATGACTCTGCTTAACTGTTTAAAAAAGCCTCTTAAAAAAGTGTCCTCTACAGGAGGAGGCGAGAGAACCAAGTGCCTCATCTACATAAGGAATTTTTTAATCCTTGCTTAACTCTGCTCAAGTGATCATAAAGATAGATTAAATGAGGCATGTGGTTCTCCCGCCTCCTCCTGTAAAGGGCACTTTTTTAGAGGCTTTTTTTAAACAGTTAAGCACTAAGCAGAGTCATCCACTGTGACTCTGGCAGCAACTACCTCAGCCTTTTTCCTTTTTATTTTTTTTTTCATGATGACAGTGGTGAGGCCCTGCTTCCCCGTCACTGGTTTGGATATAGTTGAAGGTCTGTATCATTGTATATAAAACAACTCCATTTTTTCTTTAAATCTGCTTACCGGTAAATAAAAATTCATCTCCCAAATATTTGTAAATTAAATGTTTTATATCTTTTTTCCCTAAAATATATTCCTTGTATACAAATTACACCTTGTTTTAACTTATTTAAATTGTGAAATATTTTTTACTGTTGTTCTATTTATATTCCATGTTAAACATTTATAATCGATACACTTTCCCAATATTTTTAGAAAGGTCAATACCTCTACCAATGTAGTGTCTTTTTAAATGTCTTTTTAATGTTGTAGCATTTGTTCAGTCTCATCTGTCATTGTCACTTCCCTTTGTATTTCCTCTAAGTCTTCTTTAAACTTTAAAAAAAACACCTTGCTTTTTGCACATAATTCAACCTAAATGCCTGATGTTTGAAAGGAAAAAAATATTCCAGCTTATCCCATCTAAATGGATTTTTTTCCTGTTTAAGATTGTCTATCAAAAAAAGGACTTTTATTTTTTATGTAATATTCTAATTGGGATTTCTTAAGGACAATTACATCTATATTATCACTCCTCTATCTGGTATTAAAATGCTGCTGTAGAACTTCATGTTTTGTCTTCTTCCTGACAAATTATACAAGGACATCCCTTGGAACATTTCTTAATTTTGCAAAATGCATAATGATCCTATAACACTTACCAGTCTATCTAGATAATCAATATTAATCAATATTAATAATCAATATTATCTTCCTCCCAGTCCAGAAATTCAAAGAAGTTAACAATCTTTTCTTCAATATCCCTTTCATGTTCTCCTGAAATTGCTCTAAATCTTAAACAAAATTCTTTCCCCCTAAATTCCAAAAATCCCAAATTGCCCAAATCCTCGCCATCTCTCTGTTTATAAATTCTGTTTTGCTTTTCAAGTCCTCCACTTTTTCAGTAGTTTGCTTTAATGTGCAGTAAGTTGCTGAACAGAACTTTCATTTTTGTTAACTTCTTCTTTCAGATCTTTTTATATAATTGCAAAACATTCTTCCATTTCCTTTTTAACTGTTATAGTTTTATCAAATTGTTCAAATAATTTCTGCAGTAAATCTGATGATATGCCCTTATTGGTAAGTTGTTCTAATGAACCCTGCATCCTTCTCCCAGTTTGGTATGTGTGTGTGTATGTATATATATTGTGTCACACCCCTGGCATGCCCAAATATGTTGTTCTAATGAACCCTACATCCTTCCCCCAGTTTGGTTGTGTGTGTGTGTGTGTGTGTGTGTGTGTTTGTGTGTATTTGAGAAGCCAGACCGCAACTGCATCATTAGCCACTTCAAACCCCTCCAATCCATACATGAAGCAGGCTGACACCCACCATGAAGAGCTGGCACGGCCACAAACACGAAGCCAAACAACAGCAACACAGCTCAACAGCTCAAATCCCCCAGCAACTCAGACTAAGCCGAGCATAAAACCCCCAACCAATCAGAACACACCTCCACCCTATGAGAACACACTCAAGCTCACACCCAATCAGCTCACACCCCCACTGGCAGTTAAAAGGAAGAAACAACTGTGATCTCACATTGCTCCTAGAAGCATGAAGCCGAGCAAACCAGCCTGAAGATGATGAATGAGACTTCGTCGAAACGTCGCCAAGACACTTCCAATTTTACGTGGGAGAAAACCCAAATAACCAAAGACCTACATACAACCCCCCCACAAAAACCTCAGAAAACACACACACACACACACACACACACACACACACACACACACCAAAATGGAAATTTTGAAACTAACGCCATAGATAAATCTGAACACAAACCCAAACTCTGGCTTAGATATGTTGATGACACTTTTGTGATTTGGCCACACGGGAAAGAAAAATTGGACAACTTCCTCACACATCTCAACAGCCTACATCCAAAATACAATTCACCATGGAAATAGAAGCAAACAACCAACTTTTCCAGAGGAGGGGAGGGAATGGTCACCTGTGGGTATTCTCAAAGCCTGATTGGTCCAAAGACTGAGAGCAAACGCTTAAATACTGGTGCCTTCCAGTCCTATCCCAGTTTCCTCTCAGTCTTTTCTGGTCCAAGAACTGTTTGAGAATTATCCCATGGTAGGATTTATTTTTATTCCAATTTGGTCTCAATTGGTTTAATTGGGCATTTTTAAAAGGTTGTCTAAATTGCTAAATTCTGCAGCTGCGGCCCCAAGAGACAGTTTTATGCCCTGGGCAGTTGGGGAGGGCCCTGTGGGGCATGCTGCCTCCCCCCGTGGGCCCAGAGCCTCAGCCCTATCCCCGGGATTGCGGGGGTGCCAGCAGTTTTCTCCTTTAAACGGCCAGGAGAAGCGGCAGCAGCACCGCAAGGCGCGTACAAGCCGCTTGCGGAGCCGCTGTTTGATTCGGGCGGCTGCCGCATTCCTCTTTCAGCTCTAGCCACTGCGAGAGTCCCTAGGGGAGGGGGTGCATGCCTGGAGGCCGCGTGGCCTCCTCCAACCTTGCCTGCATCAGCATGGGCCTTTGGCCGCCCGGCAGAGTCGCTAGATTGGCGGAAAGAGTTCCAGCAGCCATTTTGCCTTGGTTGCTACGTGCGCGAGGATCGCGCTTTGGCCTATGACCACTAAGGCTGGTGCGGTGGCTCGCTTTGGGCATAGCAGGCGGCTGGGACAGCAGGCCCAGGTCCCGGTGGGGCCTACAGCGGCTTGAATTCCTCCGTTCCTTCCGGCTGGACGCGTAAGTGGGGTGATGGAGGAGGGCTCAGATATTCCCCAGGGCCAGGTGGCAGACCTGGTGAGAGGTGAGGACGCCCAGTGCAGGGGTGGAGTCGGGTGTTCTCCCCCCAAGTTTTTCCCCTGCCCAATCGCCAATCTCGATCCTCCACGAGGGAGGAGGTCAAGGGATGCATGGGGGCGCAGTACTTAGAACGCAGCATGGCAGGCTAATTCTGCTGGTTGCCAGGGGTTCGATCCTGGCCTGCTCTTGATTGTCTCAGCTCTCCATCCTTCAGAGGTTGGTAAAATGAGGACTGATTCTGTAAACAGCTTACGAGAGGGCTGTAAAGCACTCTGAAGAGATATATGTGTTCTAAGTGTAAGTGCTATTGCTATATGTACCAGGGACAGGCCTTGGTCTCCCCTCAGGTCCTTTTCAGCCCGATCCACTCCTAAGAGGTTAGTCCTCTTCGTCCTAGGCCTCCCCAGGCAGGTTTCACCTTTTTTTCCTGGGTGGAGTGGGGTCCCCCTCTCCCTCCCACTCAGGGGATCCCTTGGGGGGTGCTTCTAGGGGGTCCTAACCCTCGTGCAGGTTGGATCCCCAGGGACCTGGTTCTGCCTATGGTGATATAGAGGAATTGGATCTGCTCCCTGAGAGTCTTAAGTGGTTTTTTCCCCATGCCTTTGGCAGGGCATTGCCCGATGAAATGGATACTGCTTCCTTTCCAGGCATGGAGGTCTGGTCCGCGCCCAGTTTTGGACTATGTCCCCTTCCATGGTTAGCGAGGCTTCAATCATGGGGGAGGAGAATCCCCAAGGCTTGGGTTTCTCGGGGGACGAGGGTGCGATCCCATTGAGTGAGCCCGTTTCTCTGGACTTCTTTGCCCCAGACTTGTTCTAGTTCTCTTGGGCAGGGCACGGAACGCACCTAGGTGGGGAATGTCCTCGGTACCTCCACCTAGGGGTCCTGACATGGCCATGTATTTTTTCTGCCAAGGCCACGTACAGGGAGGAGAGTCTGGTTTCTCCCTTGTGGACGGAGGCTCTTACCTGCCAGGGGACACGTCCCCCCTTCCTTCTTGTGTCCTGGGAGCATTGGCCGCTGGCACTATAGGACCCTTGCCCAGGCTGTTCAGTTGCCATCCGTCACCTCTCTGGTGGCTGCACTGGTGTCCTCCTTTCTTGATTAGTTGAAGCCAGAGCATAGGTGTGCTATTGCCTCTGCATGGGCTATCAAATCCGTGTCCTAACCCTCCTGCTGTTTGGCTGGGCCGCGGTCATGTGGCTTATGCAGCTCAAGAAGTGCATTCTCATCCAGGATGAGCGGCTCCACCAGGGCCTCCTCTGGGTCGGGGCGGCCTGCCAGTTTTTTTGCTGTTGTGACCCTGGACTCACTCAAGTTGCATCCAGTGCTCTGGCCACTTCCGTCTCATCTCACAGGCTCCTGTGGCTGCGTCTCTGGCAGATGGCCGACTAGGCCTTGTGGAACTTGGCGGCCGTTCCATTCGTGGGCCTAATACTTTTGGGGGGGCCCTCAACCCCATTCTGAGAAGGGAGGCAAGGGAAATTCGCCCATATAAAGCTGTGAAGCCCGAGTCTAAGTCTCATTCTTGTCATGTGCCACGGTATAGGGCCTCAGATTATGTCTATACCAGCGTTTCTCTTCTTTCCGCTCTGTCAGACAGTTCCCAAGGTCGTCCTTCAGGACGGGGATGGCTTCCAGCACCAGTCCGGGTGGCCCGTTCACGGAGGAGGCGGCCATCCCTACCGCGGAAGGAAGTGACTCGAACTCGAGTCATCCCGGCGGCGGCCGTCTTTCCCTCTATGCGGATCACTGGGACAAGATCACGTCGGATGCTTGTGTCTGGGCCACGGTTCACCACAGTCTCGGGGTGGGGATTCTCTCCACCCCTCCGGCTCTCTTCGGGGCAGTCCCTCCGTCCCGGAACCTGGAGTGCCACCAGCCTGAGGGTTCAGGCCACCGCCCTCCTTCTCGACGTTCAGGCAGTGGAGGCGGTTCCTCTAGAGGAACGGGGCCTGGTCCACTTCTCCCACTTGTTCGTGGGTCTGACGGGGGCTGGAGGCCTTCGGGGCCTCAACCATCTGCACCATTTTCTGGGGCACAGGCAATGTGATAGCCTTCCCTCATTTCTGTCCTCTGGGCAGAGGCCTTATAGTCCTCAGTGGTTCTCACAGGGGCCTATCTTCACATCCCAATTCTGGCCGGTCATTGCAGGTTCCGGGGGGTTTCCCCATGGGAGCGTTCACTGCCTATACAGGGTTCTCCCCTTCGGGCTAGCCTCCGCTCCCCGGGCCTTCACGAGGGTTCTGGCGCCCCGGGGCGGCTCATCTGTGCTCCATCCCAGTGGGACTCTACTGTTCTTTAGGCGATATCTTGGTTCAGGTGGGGTCTTCCTCAGGCCTTTGCGGATCTTCAGCTCACCTTCTGGCAGTTTTGGAGCCCTGGTTGTTCGGTGGACCTCCCCAGGAGCCACCTCTCCCCCTCCGTGTGCATTCTTCGCCTGGCGGCAGTATTAGTCTCTGTGTTGGGGGGGCATCTGCCCAGGGGACGATCCTCTATCTATCTCAGTTAGTGGACAGGATGGTTTCTGGCATCGGGATAGTCCCACGAGCCAGGCTTCTTCGGCCTCTTTGGGGAGACCTCGTTCCTTGTCAAAGGGGGCGATTGAGTCTTCCCTGCGGATCCTCCGCCTCCCGGTGGGGGGAGCGGGTCTTGCCTGGGTGGAGGTTTTCCCGGGCCATTCAGCGGACTTCTGCTTCGGGGAACTGGCCAGGGCGTGCGTCCCTGCAGATGCGGGCCTGTTCGGTGGGGGGGCCCTGGTGGGCTCCTGGAGGATTCAGGTCAGCTGGTCGTTTCAGCCTTTCATCACAACATCACTTGATTGGAGCAGGAGAGGTCCACCAGGCTTTGCGACGCCTTCAGGCCTCGGTGGTCCTGATGGACGATGTGGCCGCCAAGGTCCACGTCTATCATCGGGGGGGACCCACTCTTGGGCTCTCTGGCTGGAAGCTCTGTTACTGGGCGCCTGGGCGGAGAGGCTCCAGTTGTCCTTGGTGTCGGGGCACATCTCCGGGCTCTCCTACATCCCGGCGGTTTGGCTGAGTGGGGCGCCTCTGGTTGAGGGTGAGTGGCAACTCCATCCGTCGTTGTTTTGGGGGGTTCTGTCGGTGGTTCGGCGCTCCTCTGGTGCATCTATTCGCCTCGCCCGCGAGCTTCCACTTCCCCAGGTTCACCCGTTTCCTGTCCTGATCTACGGAGGGTGCGAGTGCCCTCGGGAGCATGTGGCCTGTGGGCCTTTTGTATGCATTTCCTCCCATTCCCCGCGTTCCGGGGTCCTTCCGGAAGGTGGGTGCATAGAGGGCTCTGGTCGTTGTGGTGGCCCCTTGTGGCCCAGGGCGCTTGGTTTGCGGGCCTCATCCAGATTTCTCTGGCCCCTTCATGGATCTGTCAGGTTTGAAGACCCCTGGGGTTTTTTTTCCTAAAGGGTTATGGGTGCAAAGATCTTTTAACTTGACAGCTTTAAGACTTGCATGCTTCAATGCCAGAATTTCTGAGCCAACATGACTGGAGGAGGAATTCTGGGAGTTGAAGTCCACAAGTCTTAAAGCTGTCAGGTTTGAAGACCCCTGTTTTTTTTTCTAAAGGGTTAGGGGTGCAAGGAACTTGTATCAACAGCTTTAAGACTTGCGTGCTTCAAATGCCAGACTTTCTGAGCCAACATTTTGGTTGCTAAGCAGGAGCGTTGTTAAGTGATACTGATATTATATAACACTTTTAATTAAGCGGGTACCTTGAATAAACATAACTTTGAGTTTCAAATAATACTGATTTCGTTGTTATCTTAGGTGACATCTGTGAAAAAAATTCAGGTGCTCAGGCATGAAAATGTGCCGCTCAAACACTATACTTTTCTGCTCACACTGAAAAAAAATTAGAGGGAACATTGCACCCAGGCCGTTACAACACGAAATAACAATGGACACGCAGCCATCACCAATCAGCACCAATCTACCAATCATGATACAGCCACACAAATCATTCCACTTACTGAAAACAGAGCCAACACTCCACACACCTCCACCAAGATTTATAGAAAGACGGCAGCTCCGATCACACTTTAAACCCAAAACCCAGCCTGAAGATGGTGAGTGAGACCTCGTTGAAACGTTGCCAAGACAATCTCAATCTTATATGTGTGTGTGTGTGTGTGTGTGTGTGTGTGTATACATACATACATAAACACACACACACACACACACACACACACACATACACACAGCTAGCTAGCCAGCCAGCCATGGTTAGAAAGTGAAAGCACAGTATGTCAGTTACTATGGTGAGAATAAATGGCAAGGTTTTTTTTCCATTTTGTTTTTTCTGTCTGGAATCGATTAGCCTATCTAAGTAGTCAGCTTTCCCAAGTAGGTACAGTCTGTTAATCTAATTAAATTTACTATATTCAAATATACTTTGATCAGAGGGGAAAACACCCGATTTTTAAAAATCACTGTCCTTGTTTTCAGTTTGATGTTTTCTAATATCACAATCTTGTCAAGCTTTTTGTCTTTAAATCTATCTTAGGTTGCAAAACAGTTAACTCATAAAGTGATTAAGCCAATGAGACTTTTGCCCATCAAATATCCATAAAAGGCCGCACAGCATTAAGGGCACATTTAAGGCACATTGTAAATCCTCTACTCCAAACTATTCAGCTCACAATCAACAACAACAAAACTAAATTCCTGCAGTTTTTGAGAGGAGCAGCTTTTCCAGAACAAACATAGATAATACCATAATTTCTCCTTCTTCCAGAGAAATTTTCTGCCAGCCAGAATTGACCCTTTGCTGGAAATTTGTACCACGGTGCTATCTCTGTCTGCAGAACTAATCGCAGAGACATCTAACCAGGAAGCATCTCCCCTTTTTCCTGTTGTAAATTTCAGACTTTGGGGAATATGATAACCTAGTGAACAGATTTTCTTTCTCCACTTGAATCAAGCTTTTTCCTCCAAATGTACTGCTTGCCATCATACAACAATGTCCGGATCCATTTCTAGTTAGTTATAACTTGCTTGGCAGCACTTTAGCTCTTTGCCTTCTTGGGTCTATTAGTTCTTCTAAACAAAAAACCTTGTCTTCTTAAAAGAATGGTTTTATTTCTTAGCTATTAACAATGTACCTCTCTAGCTTCCTTCACTCCCTGCTTGACAGTCAAAAAGAGTTAATCCTTCCTTTCTTATAGTGGTTCCACACTTGAACATCTAATTGCCCGTATATTACTCAGGTTCTTGGCCTGCAGATACCTGAATTGCGCTTGGATTCTGCCAAATGATATCTTTCAATTTACATTTTCAGTATTACTGCCATGGCACCAACCCAGGCTGTCTGGTCACAGAAAAAGAGAACCTACAATAACATAAGGCGGAAATTATCTTGGTGCTTTATATGTCAGCAACGGCATTTTTCAGAACAGAGAAGTGATGCTACTTAGCTGAAAAAAAGGACCAGATCTACAGCAAGCAGGCAGATGTGAAAGCAATTGTAGAGAATCCTGGGCTGATAGATTTACACAGTGAGCCAATCCTGTCTCGTTTTTTAATATAATGTGGAGTTATTTTCACAAATTTATTTGGCACTTCTTACAGTAGTTTCTTCCCCCTGGGTTTCTTACATTTTCCTTATTGTGGTATTGAGGCTATTAAATTATTTAGAGTCAAAATCTTGGTTGAGAGATATTGATTGGTTCTAAACAAAATTGGCTATTCTAAAATTAATGAAACCTAGTTATAATTGAGAACCAATTTGGTCTAGTGATTAAGGTGCTGACTAGGAGCAGAAGGCAATGACAAAATGCTTTCAAAAGCGCTTCCCAAAACAATATTGATTTGTCCACCCAGAGTTAAGAATGAATTGAAATAGTCCCTCTAAAAAAGAGTAATGACTAATTTATAACAAATAATTCAATGAAGCCTAAGTGCAAATAACGTAGTGTAGACTCAAACTATTGTAACTGGAATGATAGAGATTTCTACAAAGTAGGGTGTGATGGATATGTAAGAATATAAAACAAAAGATTTTACAATTCAACTTCTTATCAAGATAAGAATGTCAACATTATCAAACAAATACTCAAAATAAGCACAATGTGTCTTGTTCATGGCTATCCTTCCATTTCTCATCAATTATTGAAAACCTGGTCTCAAATGAAAAGCAAATAATTTGAAACTTCCTCCACTTTCTCTTCCTGTTGTCATATGCCCAACAGACTCTACAGACAGTAAAACTACCTCAAGCAAATTCAATTAGAGTGCAGCAGCAGTGAGAAACCTGAAGGACTTCCTATAAAAGGCAGCACAAGGAAGTTAACTAAGCTCCAATCAGTGGAGAATGACCTTATTATCAAGTAGTTTGTTGCAAAGCTTTTAATACCAATATTTGGGATCTACAGAAAATGCTAGTGTATCCATTAGAATATCCATTAGAGAAGACGGCTCATTTAATCTGGCTGATTAACCAGCAGGTCCAGTCCTCAACAAAGAGCTTTTTCTTAAAATGTAAACATTAATTAAGATAATCTACAAAATCCTTTTCAGATGTGAGTTACCAACTGACTTGGCAGCAGAGGCATGCAAAATTAGCACCATGTCTTTCTTCATTAGGACCCTTTTTAGAACATACCACCTTTTTCAGTAACTTTAAAAAAACTACAAAGAAATAAAAAGAGGCTAATATATACAGAATGAGGGGTTATTTTATAAATGGGGACACCACACCTAATATAGAGAGAAGCCAGTAATCTAATTAGAACTGCCTTCAACATATACAACTTCTCACAAAGATGTGTACAATGTATTCTGTTCATTAAGGTCATATATCAGAAATCCCTGTAAAATCTTTTAGGCCAGTTTAGAGTTGCGTATGGTATGGGTTTTTTTTTGGCAGGGCAGTAGGGTGGATATATTTATGAAGCTAAAATGCACTGAGAAACTTATACAAGATTTTCCTTAATTTCCATTATATCATTAAGCCCCACGTCCAAGTGTTTGGTCCTGAGCTAGACTGAGTCAAATGCAAGTATGCAAGTGCCTCTCAAGACTTTCATGAAAAAAAACCTAAGGGGGACTCAAAGAAAGCTGCAGTACAGGTATTCCTCAACTTATAACCATCAGAATTTCCATGCTAAGCAAAGCAGTAAAGGGAGTTTCACTTAATTTTCCATTTTGTTTGTCATGGTTGTTAGGTAAATCACTGCAGTTGTTATGTGACTGTATGGCCATTAAGCAAATCTGATTTTCCACCCTTGACTTTGCTGGTCAAAAGCCAGCTGGGAAAGTCACAAATGGCAATCACTTGGCCTCAAGACAGTGTAACAGTAAATACACACTTTTTGCCATGCACCTGAATTTTGATCATGTGACCCTGGGATGCTATGACAGTGGTGTATGCAAGGACAGGTTGTAAGTCATGTTCTTCATTTCACTGTTGTTCTAACTTTAAATGGCCACTAAACAAATGTTTGGTAGGTCTAGGACTAGATGTAGTATTTGTATTATTTGAAGCATGTTAGACATTAAGAGCAAGTCTCTATGAAAGGCAAACTACTAAATTACCAAAAGCAATGTAGAAACAAAAGTGTTAAATGTATAGGCTACATAGTTGTGCTTATTGTTTTAAAACTGGACTTCTCATAATAAATAGCACTAGGAATATGGAACTTTAGAGGGATCCAACTTGAAAGGAATCAAAGAGTTACTACAGGAAAAAGAACTTACTATGAAACAGAACATAAAAGAAGATTTTTATGATGAAAGATAACATGTTTATATAAAATATTTTCAAATCCTAATTTCTCTTCTTAATGATCCTGTTCTTGGATTATTAACTGAATCACAGCCCAGAAGTCTAACAATATAATATGGTAATCATAGCTGATTACATTTTGTTTCATTTAATGTTCCCACGGAGAAATTACAGTCTGCATTTGCTTTTCAGCTATTAATCAAATAGAACAGATTAAAACTGCTCAAATTCTAATTAGGATTCCCTTTATAATTCAGATCAGAACTCAAGACAAAATACACCCGATTGTGATACTTCCAATATTGCACAAACCAAGACAGAATGCAAAAAAGTCACATTTTCTTCTCAAGTTTCTGAAATCATTGTCAGGGCCCCAATTCAAAATTTGCCCATTTTAATTCCATGCAGACCCTTTGAAAATTTGCAAATGCCACAAACACAATAAATGGACGTGTTCTTTTATGATCTTAAGCTTCCACATCTTTGCACTACAGTGCAAAATGAAATATTCTTTGATTCTATTAAGTTAAGCATTCACAGAATATCTAAGCATTAGCGTCTCTATTCAAAATCATGAAAATGCTCCCATTTATTGCTTTGGGCTTTCCAGAAGAATATTACTTCTCACATGTTAAGAGAATACTTTTATTTTGTTTATATAGTCTTCTGTGTGTTTTTATTTTTTATTTTATTTTTAGTGGAAGCCTAGCCTTCAGTTTAATTTTGCAAATCCATTTTTTTTAAAAAATGTAGAATATTCACAATAATTGACACATGCTAAGAGTGCTTCTGCTGGAAGCTCATCCAGCTACATATTTTTCTTCCCCCATTTAACAGATTCTCTTTCTGTAAATCTCACAATGGTAAGACAAATGGAGCTTAAGTCATGAGAAGGATCCTCAGTTCATCAAAAAGCAAGTCTGGCATGGCTGATATGAAAATTGTGGACACAGCATCCATTGTGCTTCAGTCTCTTTTTAATCATGTAGAGTCAGCTTTGCTGGTTTATTTCACTGTAAAGCAACATCTGCTTGTGATTCCCCCCCCCAGCCTTCTGCATTCTCTAAATCTGTTCCAGAGAATTGGGATATCATCTGAAGCAAATCTGGGGCATGCAAGCATATATAGGAGAAGGGGAAAACAAAGACATGTTCTGCTGAATCTAATTTTGCTTATGAAATATTGAATTTAGCCCCAAATCAAAATTGAAAGCCTTGCAACCCAACCTTGAGATTCATAAAATCTAAGGTGCAACTTTAATTCAAATAATGCTTTTGTATTTTGTATGCTTTCCAGAGAACAAAGTTCAGCAATCAAAGGAATTAGCAAATACTTCTAGCCATTATGTATGTAATAGTTACAACTGATCAAACACAAGGAAGCTATGCATTTTTAATCACAAACAGGGATATAATTCAATGTGCCAACCAGAGGTGGGTTGCTGCCGGTTCAGCCTGGACCGGCCAAACTAGTAGTAGTGGTAGTTGGAGGCTCCGCCCGCCCACCTGAATGCTTTTGTGCATGTGCAGAAGCGTCGCACAGGTGCAGGAGCACGTGCGGGAGCACACCCGAACCAGTAGTAAAAATATTGGCAACCCACCACTGATGGCAACTTATATACATCTATGGTTTTTGTGTGAACATTATTCATCAATAAAAAGAGTAACATTTTCACTAAAGGATATGATGCCAGGATAATCAGTTCCATTTACTAATATCCTGAACCGTTCAAAGAAAGATCTACAGTAATTTCTATGTTCGTAAATGGAGAAGAACGATCATATGTGAAAAATGAATGATGTTGCTTGGTCTTCTCATAATGTTATGAAATATTAGATGAAAAGAAAAATAAATGTGGATATAAAAAGAGCATTTATAGCTAAGTGCTTTAAAGAGGATTTTTTAAAATTGCCTTTATCCTGAGAAAAACAAATGTATAAAAGCAAGATATCAAAATTATTTTTGTACATTCTATGTAAAATATGACAACTACGTAGCCTTTAGTTGTGGAATGCAGATATGTATGCATGCCAAATATTTTCATTTTGTTATTTAAAATTATATCCTTTGCATTTATCCTTACAACAACCTTATGAGCAGAGATGGAGATAGAAGACATTTATCCATGGCAAATTGATAAGAGTATAACTCTGCTAGTGCAATGTAATACTAATTAATATGTGATTAAGATGGCAACCATTTGTCCATACTGTCAGCAGTAATTGACTCAACAGCCGTCTGCAATTTTGCAGCCTTCCTGCCAGTCTAAAATTGAACATATACCTTCTCTCAGGGATGGATGTGCTCCAAGATTTCCTCAAGTCCTTCCCTGCTAAGTAAAAAGGCTTGTTATAAAAGACAGGGGCACAATTAGAAGAAAAGAAGCAAAAAGTTTTGTTTTAGACTCAAGTTTATCTTTAAGAAATATATAAATATTTTAAGTAGGAGTGGCATCAAATTTAATTTATTTTGTCTCTTGGTGCTGAGATTCAACCTCCTTTATATATTTGTAGAAGCTTAGTAATTGTATAAAAGTGTTGCATTTATCACAATTCATCTGCTAATCTATCATGACATGCATAAATGTATTTATTTCCAATATTTTGAGTTCAAATTTTTCCTGCAGATGAGGATGAAAATTATAATTAATCAGTGTCATCGTGTATTCTTTGTTGTGTAATAATTAAACTTGCCCCCTATTGAAGGAGCAAGTCAAGGTTGTCCCCTTCCCCCACTTATTTTTATTGGCATTAGAGCAACAGGCAATGAAAGTACATCAAGAGTATAAAATACCAAGAGTCAAATTCTAAACATAAGAACACAAATTGAAATTACATGCTGATAATTTGTGAATAGATACTTAATAAAAAATGTATTGATAATGAAATATACAGCAGTATGGTTTTGTGTCAGGTTATTACAAATGATAAATAAATGTAAAATTAAAATTTTGTTGTGATATTTAAAAAGACAAAGAAAAACAACACATGCAGTTAATAATGGGGTTTAATACTACTGCAAAAAAGGTCAGATATATGGAATTTACTTGACAAAAAATATGGATTTACTTAAAAATAATTATTCACAGATTTGGAAAAATATAGCAGTACATATTTCCAGATGGAAAAAGTTGAAACTGTCTTGGTTAGGAATAACTGCAGCTGTTAAAATGAATTGTTTACAAAGACAACTTTGTCTTCCATGGACATATATTGAAAACAAGATATTAAGTGACTGGCATAAACAAGTTATGAATTACATATGGTCCAATAAAAAAATCAAGGACTACATTCAAAATTTTACATGATTGAAAAAAGTAAGGCAGACTGATGCGTCCAAATTTTAAATTGTATTACCATGCCAGTTGCTTAATTAAGGAGTCAATTGTTAATCCTTATAAATCAGCACTTCTACAGAAAGGCAAGACTTCTCAATGATCTGTATGAATATATCCAGATTAATATAAAAAGAAAAATTGATTTATATTATAAGACATCATGGAGTATTAAGCAATATATTGAATGTCTGGTATAAATGCATAAATAGAATTAATCCAGATTTTTCTCTTTTTGCTCTGTTAAATGTTTACTTTAAAAACATTTTCAAACTTTCAAAAAAGATATTAACCACAAATGGGCATTGAAATGATAATGCTAACTGTAATCTGTATACTATAAAAGTATCCAGTTTGTAACCTTCAATTAGCCAAAATGGTGCATGCTAGGACTTGTAGCTGTTGCAGCACCACTGTGGTCATCCATGGGGATATGATTGTGATTTTGTTGTTCTTTGCCAGCTTCCCACAACTATTGTCAAACAGGAAGTTTGCAGCAATTTAGAAGGTGCTTCCTCTCCTAATGGTTTTTGCTCACTTGTGCTCATTCTGTTTCTCTATTTAAGACTAAGAAAGTATTGTGGCTTCTGGCTCTACTTTTTCAGTGAATTCTAAACCAGAATTTAACTTATAAGCAAACTATAGAAATAACTGTGGTCTGTTTAGCTGCTCTTAATGGCCAACAAACCAACAACTAAAGACAATCAAGAAATAAAGCCAGCATGTTGTTCATCTCCAATACCACAAAATTTGTACTTTTGATTTACTGTGTTATTCAGTGTGACCAGCTTGTTGATCTTGTCTGAACAATAAATAAATTATAACAGCAATTTTTTTAAAGCCATAACACTCTCTGTTAAGAATAAAGAAGCAAATATTGAATCCAACTTCTGTTATTATGATAGCATCACTAAGATATTGTTTGCTTTGATCCATACTATAGTCAATATTTACTCTGGGCACTTGAAAATAACAGATGGAATCCTTTGCAATTGAAAAATTCTTCATTTCATTTCTAATACAAAAATAATACTCTATATTAAGTATATCACACCTGAGATTAGAACTTTAGTAGAAAATTAGTATGTCATTTGAATTCATGATATCTATGGAAGGAGGACTAGACATTAAATGCTGAATCCTTAAACAGTAGATTATGATGAGCTCAGATGCAAAGTAGATAATATCTCTGATTTAATATCCTGAAGGAGAAAGGAGTCCAGGTAGAATCAGAAATGCTGTAGTTATAAATGCTGAAAAATAAAGAGGATATGTATAGAAATGGAAGAATAAACATGAGGATATACATAAGTGTTACCAGAAATGGAAAGAATTGGTTCACATGATCTTAAACTGATAATAAGGCTCACAAGAAATGCCCAAACCAACAAGAACAGCATTCCTAATTATGCTAATTATGCTAAAAACAAAAGGCTTTGAATTTCGTGTGGAGACAAAAGGCAGAAAAGTGTCTTTCTCGTGTGGAGAAAGAGGCACATTGATAGCAGGTGGCCGCCTTAAATTTTATTTTTTATGTCCATCTTCCTTCAGAAGGGAAACAAATCTCTTGCTGACCATTGCTGCACCACTGGAATAGGAAGGGAATTGAAATTTCAAGATAGACCAAAGAGGATAAACAAATGCTTAGCTAGAAGTAAATAGAATTTAAGTCCCCAGCATGAGATAAATTGCATCATAAAAACCTGAAGAAACAGAAGAGATGACTGCAGAACTGCTAACTGTTGTTTTTGAGGACTCCTGGAAAGTTGGGCAATTACCAGAAGACTGGAGAACAGAAATCTTGTCCCCATTTTCAAAAGAGGACAACAACCACCCAGGAAATTACAGACATATCAGTTAGACAATGTCTATGAGTAGATTACTAAACTGAATATCTGTAAGCACTTGAAAGAAATTCAGCAATTAATAAGAGCCAGCAGGGTTTCTCGCAAATATGTTCTGACAGATTAATCTATGTTTTTGACAGAGTTATTAAATTAATAATTTGGTGAAATTCTGTAGACACAATGTACCTTGATCTCAGCCAAGTATTCAATAATGACCCACAATATCCTAATTAAAACTGCTAAAATACATAATAGGCTGGAAGGTACAAGTGTTAGTTGGCTTTATTAGTTGTTGGATGGTTTTCCATCAGTTTGGGGAGTAGTGTTGAGCGGAGCGCCACTGGCTGAGTTCTGAGCTCTGTACTGTTCAACATTTTTATTAATGATCTAGAAGGTTTGAGGAGTTGGCATACAATCTGCATTGCATCAGACTAGGATTGGATACAGTCCTCCCAAACAAAGAAGAGATTAAAAAAAAATCTAGAGATTTTAACAATGAGCTGAAATGAACAGGATAAAATCCAGCATGAAGAAATGTAAAAAATGAAAGGCAGAAGTACACAATTAGGCTTTGCAGTTGTACATGGGAAAGGAACTGAATATTCTACCAGCTCACAAATTGAACATATGCCAACAGCACGTTGCAGTTGCTAAAGAGGCAAATGCTATTTGGGGACTTAGCAGACTCCAGATCACAGAAAGCAATTGACCTGCTCTACACTTCCTTTTTGCCCCCACTTGAAATACTCCCCCCCCCCCAGTTCTGGCATTACAGTCTAATAAAGACATTGACGGACTAGAGTTCAAGGGACAGTTAAACAAAATGGTCAGGGCACTAAGTTGTTATGGAGCAGTTAAACAAAATGGGTATGTCTATGCTATAGGGAAGATTCAGATGAGACATGATCTAGAAGGGAATGGGACAATTTGCCCCAGCCAACTCGCCACAACCCACTCTTTCCAGCCAACTTGCAACGGGGCAACTCGCCATAGCCAACTCACTGCAAGACAACTCATTGCAGGACAATTTAACAATTCTATTTAATTATTTAAAATAAATAAAAATTATTTTAATTTTTGCCATTTACATTTCATTCTGTCCCTCCTTTTGCATCCTTTCTTTAATAATCCTATTCCACCATTTATTTGATATTAGTATAACTCTTGTCCCACAGTGAGTTGTCCTGTGGCGAGAGATGGCTGTGGCGAGTTGTCCTGCAGCGAGTTGGCCATGGCAAGTGGGCCATGGTGAGTTGGCTGTGGTAGGTTAGTCATGGCAAGCTGGCTGTGGCGAATTGTCATAGACCCAAATTATAGAATTATCATATAAAGGAAGTAGTGGAAGTGTCCTCTGCTGCCCCAAAGAGCAGTCCAGAATCCTTAGGTTGAAATTCAAATCATGAGGAAATAGATTTGGGTTAGATAGCGGGAGAGATAATCTGATGGTAAGAACTATCCTTTAGTAAACAGGTTGCTTTTTGAAATGGGATGTTCTCCTTCACTGGAATTCTTTAAACTCAATTAACAGTCACCTATCACAAATAGTTTAGCAAAATCTGAACTTAGCAGGGGTTAAATTACCTTCAACGTATTTCTAATTGTAGGATCAATGAAGCTTGTTGAATCCATCACCTTTTTGCCATTCTATAAGTCATTTATCTATGTGCAGGCAGAAACTGGGAGAGGGGATGACACTTTGGAAGAGGTTAGGCAAACAAAGTATGGAATTCCCAGAGGATATATTTGGCATGTAGGCTTTGCTGTAGGCTTCTTCAGTAATTTTATATTTAAACCAGTTGTGACGAATCTCTGACACTTCAGATATGCTGAACTCCGAGGGGTTTACAGTAATATTAAAAACAGAAAATACAAACTGTTTTTATATAAAGGCTTATACACATTTATGCTGTTGTATTAAAAATCTGAATTAAATTAATTATTCCAATAAATTAGCTCGTACTTTTTTTATGGAAAAGATACATTTTTACTATATTCATAAACACATTATTCTAGGGATTGAATTTCACAGTTTGGGAGCCCTGCAGAAAACCCTTTCCCCAAATATTAGATGGTCAAAATTCTGGAGGTAAAAGGATGTTTCAAGTAGCCACACAAATTCATAATAGGAGAGACAGCTGTATGGAGAGGTCAGGGCTCAAGCTATGTGAGATTAACACAAACATCCTATTTATCAGGTAATATAAGATCTGGAAATCTAAATGAAACTCTTCATCAGTATAGGAATCCATCTGGTCCTTGATCTACAACCATTTGTTTAACAACAATAAAGGTCATAAAAATCAGATGCCACTCAACAATTGCATTACTTCATGACAGAGGTTCCGGTCCCAATTGTGGTCATTAAGTAAAGGGCTACTTATAATACAACAGCTTTGACAGATGGTCATCCAGTCTGTTTAACCCTCTCCAGTAAAAAAGAATTTATTAGTGGATTCACGATCCATGTAATTTGGAGTTATTTAGATGTCACATTTTGTACTGCAATGTACATTTTTCCAAGGTAATCCTATACACATCACATCACAGTAGTCAAGGAGGGTTATAATGGCTCAGGGAGGATCACAGTTGGTACATTAGCTACACTTGTGTAAATCCATTCTTCACCAGAACTGTCAGTTACAAATGGCAGCAGGATTCAAGGGCACTCCCAAATTGTGAACCTCTTTCTTCTGGGAAGATAGCAATACAGTAGCAATAGCACTTAGATTTAATGTCAGGGTTTCAAGTAACACCCCCAATGAAAGAAGACTCTGAGGCTTGAAGGTCCTCAAAGTTCCATTTTAATAGAGATGTCATATTGGTACATCTGGGAAAACCTGAATCTGAAAGTTCCAGGTTTTCCCCACCCAAAAGAAAGTCAAAGACCCATCCCCTGCACCCACAAGCTGACACTTATATACCACTTTACAGCCCTCTCTAAGCAGTTTACAGAGTCAGCATATTGCCTCCAACAATCTGGGTCACCTTTTACCAACCTTGGGAGGACGGAAGGTTGAGTCAACCTTGAGCTGCTCAGAATCGAACTCCTGGAGTGAACAGTGAGTTAGCCCTGCAGTACTATATTCTAACCACTGTGCCACCACAGCTCACGATCCCACCATAGGAAACCTTACCCAACTTTAGAGTTCATCATTTTTCCTGACAGCATGTCCATCTTGTCTGTATTTATTTCAAATTGTTCTTGATCGTTCAGCTTATCATAGAGATTAAACTTCAAGGGTGCTGATACTCTCCTTGAAATTGCACAATAAAAAACCATTAAGCTGTCTATCATCAGCACACTGATGGTACCCTAATCCAAAGTTCTGAGCAACTTTACCCCAGATGTTTCCTGTAAAAGTGAAACAGCACAGATAGAGTCCTGAGAGACACCATAGGTCAGAGATAAGTCATATTCCTATCCTATATTTCCCCAGTTGACTAGAAATCATGTGCTTAGCAATGCAGTCTTAGGGCTGGTAATGACAACAGACTTACTGAATAAATAATGAAAATTCATGTTATAATATTCAAGTTTTATACATGTTTCTGTGCTGGTAACATAACATAAATTAGTTTAAACTCTAAACAAATCTGAGCAATTTCCTAATTATTTTATCTAACAAAAACAAAACACCATCCCATAATGTATTTGGAAGCCATGATGAAGTATTACCATCAGCCACAATTACATGGCACAACTACAGTTGAATAGACCAGAGATTTAAATTAAACTTGATAAAGACAAATGTTACTTTGAGAGGCAGTGCTTGCTCTGTTCGAAAATGTACAAGTTATACATTTTAGAAATTTACAAAGCATCGTTCAGTTGGCCTTTTATGATGACCTAAAGAAGGCGTGTTGAGAGTCTTGCCTCCTTATAAGGTGTATGTGGTTCAGACAAAACATAATAACTTCCACATTCAGGACTGAGGTGGTATTCTGCCAGTTTGCATCGGTTCGGGCGAACTGGTAGTGGCAGCGGCGCAAGTCTCCGCCCACCCACCCTGATGTCATCACAGACCTTCTGCATATGTAGAAGGACCCAGGTGTGCATGCTCCCGCTACTGAACCGGTAGCAAAGATAAGAGGATTTCATGCCTGATTCAGGAATTCTCTCCCTCCTGAAATAACATTGTCTGGACTCTTTTCTCATTTAGAAAACATTTTTATTCAATTAGGGAATAAAATTGTTGGGCAACTATTGTTTATGTCTGTTTTATGAATTCTTCTAGATTTCTGTTGATGAAAGATCTTGATACTAGTTAGGTGACTGTTCTACTGAAATATCTGGATTTAAGGCTTAAATTTCCATTTAATCATAAAGGCCACTTTGTCAGGAACAGCTACAGCTTCAATTTGATTATAAAATGCACTGAAATGGTCATGTCAATGGCTGCAAACATAGAACAGAATGTAAGGTTCATAAACTTTGGATAAGCATGTTCCCAACTGAAGATATTGGCAGTCATCCTATTGGTCCATGTGGCAGCAGGGCTAGCTAAAGGAAATTGCTCTCAGGTTTCTGAAAAGGAAGACCTCTGAGAAATACGTTATTTCAGAAACCGGTCATGACTAAGGATCACATAAAAGTAACTTCTGCAGCCAGGAATGTTCAGCTCATCATCATATTTCAATTAAAGAAACCACTTCAACCGCTTTATGTTAGAGTCACTATCTATCTAAATTAGAAAGTGCTGACCATGATTTATGTATGTGTGCATGTATAAAAAGAGTATTATAATTGTAGAGCTGGATGAGTTATTTTTAGGGACATATGGTACCTCTTTATGATTACTTAATTAAGATTATAATAATTAGAATTATTTACCTGCAATGTTGGTGTACATAGGGAGATGTAGTAGAGGTATAATAAAACCATGCATGGAATGGAAAGTGAGAATAGATTGAAATGTTTCTCTTTCTTTCACAATGTTCTAATTCCAGGTCATCTACTGAAATTGTAGGGAATATGGAAAAATTCATGACTGATAAAACAACTGCTTCAGTGTATATTGTGGAGTTAAAGTGTGAAATTTGAAATTTTATGCCATCAAATTTAGATCATTTTTAAAGGGGATAGGTAAATTTATATAAACTTGAGCTATTAAGTGTGTCTACTCTTGATAGCTGCTTACTATCCCCAAATCACAAATAGCATATCCTAAATAACAGTTGTTAGGGATTCGCTGGAAAGTGATTTGTTCCTTGTTCATGCTTGGTGTTTTCACAATCAGCAAATTTATAATACATATAACATATGACTAGAAAGATCTTTGGCTTGATGCAACAGAGCTTTCCTCTATGTTTTTATAAGGCTATTTTGTATTTTAACCGAATTCCAAGACATCCCAGCTGAAGTCCAAAGCAAAAAGGTAGGCAAAAGAATTTTGAGCCTCATATTTTGTTTTGTCAAAAATAAAATGAATTCTAAGTCCATACATATTGAAACCCTTAAAAAACCTCATCATTTTCTTTTTGCCAGAATGTAATCTTAGTTGCAGTGATAAATAATTGGAACTCAGAAACCCTCACTAATCTACTTTAAATCATCCAAAGATTATCAATAAATTCTAATCTAGCATCTGCTCACTTTTGTTTAGAAATGGGGCATTGTTTTTAGACTTCACAATAGTCTTTTTATTTAGAAGCTAGTTTCATTCAACAGGAATGACAGAATTTTTTAAAGCTGACCATACACTTGTACTCAACACCAATATTTAATGCCAACATTGTTTTCTCCCTAAATGGCTACAAACAAGTCCACTTCACCAGCATAAAACAAATAAAGAACAGAGGTTAGTCAAAACCCTTAAGATTTAACTCCACTCAAAAGAGTCCTCATTAGCAAGGTCAATTAAAGTAACTGATACTGCTCATGTATACATAAGTATTTATTACAGAATTATGTTACTGATAAGGAGCCAGCCTGCCGTTTCCTGAAATTAATATCTAGTTACCTTAAACATTCTGTATCCAAAACTGGATTTATTCAGTGTAAATGTTTCCTGATTCCCTTGTATTTAAAAATGTTTCCCAGGGACTAGATGTCCATATGTCAGGGAGGCATTAATGCAGATTCCTGTATGAGTGGGAGGTTGATTTCTGTGGGCTAAATGGTCCTTTTCAACTTTATGAATTTATGATACATCTTTTCCTTTTCAAATGGTGAATGTCAAATCAGAAAAGCTGAATTAGAACAATCTTTCTCATTCTTTTTCCCATTTATGTTGGATCCAGAATCATTGTAAGAATGTTTATACTATTTTCAGTGCTTTCTTGTTAATGTTTCACTATTGCTTCAAATGTGGGTCTCTATTTGAAATCAGGGGACTGAGCAAGCCATGATTCTGGAAAATTTGTTGAATAAACTGTCAGTCATAGCAGAGACAAATGGATGAAGTGATCTTAGAAACTAGATAGACAACTATTAGAACAGACCCTTGTCTTGTAGCAGGACAGTTATACATTCTGAAGGAACACTATTTTAATTGGTGAAAGGAGGAGATGCAATGGGACAGAGGTTTGCCAAACTTAGATTTGGCACAATGACAACTGGGACAGGAAGAAACATCTTTCTTAACATTTGCTCCAATGCATGTTCAACAAATGTAATTGACAAGATGAGTACTTTTAAATATTCCAAAATGTCCCAGCTAGCAGATTCTTGTGGCAGAGGAGAAGATGTTCTCCCTTACGGAAGGAAAGGATAGATACCCAGTTATTTTGGTACTGCTCTCTTGTGTTCTCAGGAAAAGGGGAAGGGCGACAAAGGCATTTCTTAAGGGATATGTGCTTATGCTTACATGTAGGGGTCACACTCTGTTTTGTTCCTTTCCAGCTCCAAGAGTTCCACGGGAGAAATTGAAGAAAGAACAAAATCAAAATTTCACAATGTAGATTGTAGGTTGGAAGAGGTTACTATTATAACTATAGATTATATTTGAATTAGAGAAAAATGCTTATCAGGTTCAGAATAAGCTTTGTTACCCAAGAGCATTACTTATGGACTCTGAACCTAAGAGTTTGCCATATATTCTCCTTTTTGTCCTCATTTCCTCCATCTGGTAGGTATATAATCAAACATTGTCTGGCTTTTTTAAAGTATCTAACATGCTTATGTACTCCTAAAGAACTTTTTTCAATAATGTAGCTCTTCCCGAATAAACAAAGACTTCAAGTTAACTAACCCAGCTCTGTCACCTTCATTACTTCATTAATATCCTCTGGTCAGTTGCCCTCCTGCCCTATTTGAAATTGACAAGACCTTAACCAGTTTCAGACTGACAGCATTTCTCTCCGACCTAACCCAGTCTATCACATTCCTGAAACTGAAAATCCAGTCTTTCAGATATGAGAAAAATAAATTTCTTATATATGTAGACCTAAGTAAATTTCAGTTTTTCAATGAAATATGTGTTGCTAAAGCAAACAACTTAAACAGTTATTTTGTCCTCCTTTGCTTATTCAGATATTTGGTAACCCTAGTTATATAGGAATCATAGTACTACAGAGCTGTAGGTCTGTGTCCTCTTGTTGCAGTATTTTGTTATTAAGACAGACCTCTTCTTCCAAGAATTTTATTTCATGGGTTTTTTTAGTTGAATTTCAAAATCATAACTTTCACCTAATCAAGATTTTAAAATGATGCTTTGTAAAAGTATGCATCTTTCCTATAAGTTTTAGCAAAAATGTAAGCATTTACTCTATATAACAAGAGTCACCAACCTTTCGGACCTCATGGACCACTAAATCCATAATTTTAAATCTCGTAGAACATGAATATGAATTGTGGTCTACGGGATAGGGTCCTTCAGGCACTTAGCTTGGCTGCCTGTTAATGAAGAGAAGCTCCCGGGGTCAACCCTAGGTTTGCTGTCCATTTCAGCTAGGAATCTTAAATACGGCCAAGAATGAACGTTTGTCTTGTAGCCAGCCCGGCCGCTAGATTGGCCCCTGCAAACTCTGTCTTTCGAGGAGCCCAGCCGAAGTTTTGTGCACCACTCACTGAAGCGCCTGGACTCCCAGGGAAGGAGGGAGGGAAGGGCTGGAGCTACTAAACTGGCAGCTAAGCTAAGTGCCCAAAGGACCCCATCCCATCAGCGAGCAGGAGTAATTGCTTCCGTGGGCCGTATCCAGCCAAGGGGCCATAGTTTGAGGATGCCTGATTTAGTGCAATATAAAAAATGCTAGGATTTTTCTGTGGACCACCAAAATGTTCTCACAGACCACCAGTGGTCCACAAAATACTAGTTGGTATATAATATAGCTGTTTCGCTTGCCATAATACCCTGTAGTTATTGTTAACAAAAGCTTCCTTTGCGATGTATTCAGAAAAGAGAAAATCCAGTCTATGTTCTCTGTTCCTTGATTTGTGTACTGAAAAAAACTAATCTAATCTTAAAATAGATACCACAATATATAATGTATGCAAAAAAAATTGTGTGATTATGTCAAAAGCTTTAAAATCCTTTAATTCCCTGCTTGAGCATGAGTACACATCCGGCTTGTTCTCCTGAACTTTTATTAATTAGAGAGGAATACCAAACCTCAGTAACATTAATAAAATAAAACAAAACAAAACAAAAGCAGGAGAAGAATCCATTTCATAAATTGTTCAGTGCTTTAAAGCTGTGTATCTGTGTCTGTGTGAGGGAGAGAAAATATCAGTGGAAAATAATATTCCACAATTTCTGTATTATCTGGGCATAGTAACCTTTTAAACATGGACTTAATCCAACATAAATGAGTGTCTTTATTTACCACTGCTCTGATCTATAGCACATTATCTCTTCCTTATCTCAAGCTTTCCTTTTTATTCCTGCAATCAACCAAAGTGAGGAGACAGGATCTTTTCATGGCAAGGAAGTGAGGGCTCTGGCATTCCAACAGAGCTTAACCTAGAATGAAAGCCGCACTATCTCTTAATGCTCCTTCCTCTTTTAATACATTTTCCGTGCCTTTAGAGCTTTTTGTTGAACTAATGAATCTCCATTTCAAACAAATCTATTGCCATTATGAAACTACAGCACACAGTTTGTTTTGTTTTGGTTTGTTGTGCTGTTATTCGGATAGCGATAGTCTGTGAACATTCGTACAAAGTCTTTTAAATGTACTGGGGTATTAAAATTAATACTAGACAATGTGATAGAGTAATTTTAATAGGAACAGTTAATTATCACAGTCACTCAGACTACAGATATTGGGATGGAAACGGAATATAATTGGAGTTATTATCCATAAAAATGTTGAAATCTGACAGAGTGATATTTTAGGATGTTACTTGCATTTAACAAGGCAGTGTTCACCAGTTATTACATCTTATTGTATAAGCTTCATGTGCTCATATTCTGGCAATTAATTTAAATTAAACCTTATTTATAATTGTTTTATAACGATTTTTAATAAATTTTAAGTTTTTGTACATTTCCAAGACATATAGGTTGTTTTGCTTTGGATACATCACAATGACAAGAATGTCAAAATGCCATTGCATTTAATTGCACATAATAGGATCAAACACCGGGAAGAAAGTCATCAGCAAATGTTCTCAAAGTCTTTAGATAGCTTTAAAACAAAACAAAACAAATTCAAATCACCAGGACAACTAGATTTCCAATTCAATATCTTTCTCTCCATTCCCTTGTTGGTGTAGGGAAGAAAGCAGAAGAACAGCAGGTGGTAGCAGATCTACAAACTGTTAGATGCTCCACTCTTTAATTATCTGCTAAAAGCATCCATAAACAGATCAGAAGGAACAACTGGAGCCATTATCCTCTGCTCCTTCTTCCACATGCTGATTCTTCTCTCAAAGGAGCTGACTACCATAATCATGTAAATATCATAAATATTTTGGGAACAGGCAATTCTCTTGGTGAAAGTTTTTACTTAGCACTACACTATAATCTTATTAGTCAGATGGTCTTTTCTCAAAAGGACACAATAGTAGGATCTTATTCTTTTATAACCTTTTAATGCCATATTTAATTTTGTTGAGACTTCCTTTTTTAAATGTAACATTCTTTAGAATGATCAAACTGGAGAATACAAGTAGGCTTATTAGTGCATTTACTAAATCTTTTATATACTAAGCTATTTATGCACAGAATCAGAGGCAAAAGAATTAAAGCTGTCACCAAGCATACCTCAATTACCAAACTGAAGGGCAGCTATTGTAATAGCGTCTTTCTTTCCTAAGGTGACTATCAGAGTCTGCTGCTCCTTATTAATTTCTAACTTAAGGAGAATTAAGTTAAAATATTCAAAATAATATTCTTCAACCGAGATATAGAAAATGCCTTCTAGTCACCAATGTATACCTTGCTTCATCTTCTGTGCTTCTTTGTTCTGATTTCAGCTTTTCCCTATATTCTCTACTAAGTCTCACATTCTCACATTCTATGGCAACCATTTGTCCAGAATGATATAGGGCAGGGCTGTCAAACTCCCAGCATGCAGGCCAGATGTGTCATGTGCTGACCATGCTCGGTTTAGCGAAGGGGGGGGAAGTCATAATACATCACATGGCAATGCCGCAACGAGTTTGACACCCCTGGTATAGGTATGCTCTTCTACTTGAGCAAAGGGTTGGACTAGAGAATTTCCAAGTTCCTTTCCAACTCTGTTTTTTTATATTACATGTTCTACTCTATTATGTTAGTTATCAAAATCTGGCAGAAGAATAACCACCAATTTTATAGCCAGTACTTATAAAAAGTACATTTTGTAAATGATTAGCATTCCCATTTCTTTTTATACCAGAATTGAAAGCATAACATTGCTGATTTATAGAGACTACTAGGCCTTTTCTTTTAAATTACCCATATCACGTTAAAGTTCATGATTCATGTATTGTTTTATATGTTGTTTTTACTGTCCATCCACTTCTACCTCTGTTTCAGTATAGCTATGGCTTCTTTTCTAAAAAGATTTATTCCATCCCTTCCCCTTTCATGTTTATGTGCATGTTATTTGGAGTGAGGCACAGCTATTTATATTGTATATAATTTCCTTAAATTATTTTATTAGCAGTGCACTCCAAAAATAAAAAAATTGGCAAAAACCATTGAAATGCTGGGTAACTGGTAGAGAACATCATACACTATTTGCCAATTGGAACTATATGCTATTTGGTGGCTTTTTTAAAGCTACAACATGGTAGTAGATACAATACTTTATAGGTCTTTACAGACAAAATGCAAATTGTAAGCTGTATTGTAATTGTCAGATATATTGGGATTTATAAAAGTTAGTTTTTGAGCACTTAATGGTCTTGATAGTCTTTTTTTGCTTTTCATCCTCTTTTACGCCTCATCTCATCTCCTCTCCTCTCATCTTCTTTATCTCATCTCAAGGACATCAATTGTTTGGAAATGTATATTTTCCAACTGACTAATAGAATATATATTTCCAACCAACTGGTGTCTTTGAGCTGAGCTGAGCTGAGGCATAAAAGAGGATGAAAAGCAAAAAAAAAAAAAAAATCTATCAAGACCATTAAAAGGTAAAGATGAAAACCCAAAGAAGAGGTTAACAATGGAAGTCTGAAATGTACTGGTTATGAATTTTTTTTTAGTATTTTGTACAAAGGGTTGAAGTATGATTAACTAGGTGTCAAAAGGAGTAGGAAAACCACCACCATAATAAAAAAAAACCTGAAAAATACTTTTCATTGTTATATATTTTTTGTGTTGTTTTCTGACAAGTTTGGAAAAATATTACATTGTGCATTTCAGATAAATTTAAATTGATTCATAAAACAATTAAAGATATGCATATATTACTATTTGGTACTGACTGTCCAAAAATTCTTAATACAATGGTATAGAGACAACTATTTATAATATCAATTCATTTCAATCATGAACATACCTATATAGATGCTCAATGCTCAAAAGCAAGAAAAGGTATTTCTTCCTTTAAGCAATACTGACATTTTCACAGAAAAAGGAAGCAATGAGTCCTTCTTTAGTCAATTTAAACTGTGTGACTTATGATTGTCCTGCAGTAAGTCTTAAAGTATTATTGTCAACATATCTTTGCATACTTTAATGATAAAGTATTGCATGCACTTCATTTTTTCCAAAATTTCATTAAAATAATTGTTTTTAAAAAAATGTATTTAACTAAAACCAAATGAGGAAATGTTTATACTAAAACAAACCAAGACCCAGAAGTATATATCAGGATAACTAATGGTGTATCAGTGTGTGTTTTTGTGTGTGTAATTAATAAATAAATTGAGTGGTAAGCAGGGCTAGATTTAGACATAAGCTAAATAATGTATTACTTAGGGCCTCAAAGTCTAAAGGGGAAATCTCAAAATTTCACGTGTTTTTCATGTGTTACAATTTTATCATAAGCTCATGTTGGAAATTTAATTAATTCTTTGAATATTACTCACAAGACCTTCATTAATTAAGAGATGTTTTGATTGGTTCAAAGAGGACCTTTACCACCCTATTACAACTTAATTGTACATCTTGGCAGCATCCTTGCTAAGTTCAGTTGTTACTTTTTGTTAGCTCTTGCCAGGTCTGGCCTCTACATCAGGGCTGTTAAACTCACCACCCGCAGCCCGGATGGATCATGTGCTGGCCACGCCCACACCTAGTTTAGTTAAGGGGTGTCACAATGTGACACCCCTACTCTACATTTTCTTAAAGCCTGAGGCCTTACAATATCTAATTCAACCCCAGGTGGAAATCGGTTTGATGGAGGATGGAAGAATGTTGATTTTGTTGTTAGTTATTGTGAACAACAGAGGTCTGTCAAACATTGTACATCATGTACACAAAAAAGGACCGGTATAAAAAATTCCAAACTCAAAATATTTTAGATTTAAAATAGCTTATTCTGACTGCTTTGGAAGTGAATTTAGTTCTTCATTAAGTCCAGAAGGGCATTTTAAATTCAAAATGTGGCATTTCAAGCTGAAAACAATTTAAATGGAAAATGTTTGCACAACATTAGTAAGCAATCAAGGAAAGACAGATTAACAAGTTTAAAGTTCATGCAGGTAGTTCTTGCTTAATTGATTGTCCTGTTTAGCGACCATTTGAAATTACTATGGTGCTAAAAAAGTAACTATGATTGCTCCTCAAATTTACAACTGTTACAGCATCCTTCAGTCTCAGGGTGCCAATTTTCACACTTAACAGGCAGCTTCCAACAAGTATAGTCAACAGAGAAACCAGCAATAAAATCAAAGAATGTGGTTGCATGGTATCTCTCTTAATGATTATGCCACTTAGCAACAGAGTAGTTGATCCTATTTGTGGTCATTAAGTGATGACTACCTGAATTTATTATCTTCTGTGGAGTTGAATTAACATTGCTACCTTTTTTATGATGCTCTGTATTGATGTACAACAATCGGCAAAGAAAAATGAAATGCAACATTATTACAGCCTTTAAAATTTTTCCACTCTGTACAACATTTCAAATTAGTTTTACGTTGTTACAAATAATTTAAAACATATTCTTGTCCTTCCTTTTCCTTTGTGAGCTGGTGCCATTTAACATGATGCTCTCCAGATTTAGAGGGAATGATGGCTGGCTGCTGTTACCCAGTTATTGAAAGCAGAAGGATTGAGTCAGTCAATATGAGTGCTCGCTTCACTGCTGTTTCAGAAATGTTGGGTAGAACATGATTATTATTCAATTATATTTGCAGTTTGAGGCATCTCTGAGCACCTTACAATGTGATAAAATATGCAAACACAATTATAAATATAAAAACAGATTAAAATACAAAAAATTCAAACAAACTAAAAACCCTGGGTTTGGAGCAGAAAGATAGTGGTGCCTTCTCTATTGCTGCACAAAGCACCTGCACTCAACAGCTTCTCTTTTACATCTCCAAGCCAACCAGCATAGCCAGGTTTTGAGGTATGGTATTTCCTGAAGACTAAAAGAGAGGGGATAGATCTCGCCTCTTGTGGCAAGATGTTCGAAAGGGCAAGTAAAAAGCAGTCTCTGTGTTGCTGAATCTAACGAGCAGTGGTCCTCTACATTTCAAGGTCATTGAGCCAGCGCTGTCCAAAGACATTTCCTGTCATGTAGTCAGCATAGTGTCATAGAGCATTGTTACCTTCCCACCAATGGTACTTATTTATCTACTCACATTTGTATGGTTTCGAACTGCTAAGTTGGCAGGTGGTGGGGCAAAGATGAGAGCTCATCCCTCCACATGGCGCTCAAACTGCCAACCTAGCAGTTTGAAAGCATACAAATGCCAGTAGATAAATAAGTACCACCAATGGGAAGGTAACAATGCTTTATAGTTTTTAGTTGCTTGAATTGTTTTAACCTAGTCTGTCAGTTTTCCAGACAACAAGTCCGGCATCTTAACCTCTGAGCCACTGCGCTGCCTAAAGAGCAGGAGCCGAGGCAGAAAAGTCTTTTCTCTTGGAGATACCAGGCAAAATTCCTTCGCTGATGGAATTCGCAGTAGACCCTTTCTACCGGCATGCATGGAGTGGCCAATCCCATTGGGGAAAGACGGTTTTGTAGATATCCTGGACCCAGGCCATAGGAGTTTTTAAGGGTGATAACCAACACTTTGAATTGTACCCAGAAGCAGATCAGTAGTCAGTGGTGTTACATGTACCATCCTAGGGAGGCCTTCAAAACTGTCCATGTTGATGCCCTTTCTGATGCATGGACTTCTAGTTTCAGAATTTCACAACTGGCATGACTATTATTGAAATTGCTGGGAGCTAAAGTTCACATGTTTGTAAGTCGCCAAAGCTGGAAAATGTGTGTCTGTGTGTGTATGTATATGTATACATATATGTAACATTCACCTACACCAAAGAAAGATTCAGTGCAATGTTAACTACAGAAACATAGATGATTGTATCACATTGTTGTTAATTTCTTCCTGTCTTTCCAGGCCATTTTGGTCTCATAAAATAGGGTTTTTTTAATACCGAGAAATCTCAGTGTAGCACTGGCACTTTTAAAGTACAAACACTTGTTTTCTCTGAATATTTCAGGCAACTGCTGCTCCTCTACTGTAATTCAAGGACTGATAATAACACTTAACCATTATTACAAAAGTAGCACTTAAATGATTCTTCTAAAATGGCAATGAACTTGATATATGAAACATCACATATGAGCATCTAGAAACCTATATGTAGTGCTATGAGATTTGAACCAAACAAATTTTACAGTATTTCAATGACGATGTCATCACATAAATATTGTCATTTGTTCCCTCTTGCCCACCCACTCCCCAGCCCACATAGGTTCATTTTGGTGATGTTGTGGATATTAAAGCAAAAAAATATATCATGTTTTGCCATTTCCTTTAAAAATGTATTATTCGAACAGAGTATTTTGTAGAAAATTCAAACCACTGTAATCTAGAAAAACGATCAGCCAATCAAATAGTAGCAATTTCCTGAAATATGTAGATTGCTAATATAGCTTGTCAGTTTTAATTTATGAGAGACCGTGTTTATGACACTAATGAAATTATTAAACTTGTTTGGTTTTTGCTTGAACAACTAATTATAACGAAGAGTTTGCTGCAGCACAATATGTTTAATTTCAAATGACATCTTTAGAGAGAATAAACAAAGGAAAGCGTTTTGGTGCATGTTGTTCATTTTCTTACCCAAGCATATACTTACACAATATTTCATTCTTTCCATATTGCTGCAAAATTTGAATTATGGTTCTTGTGAAGAAGATAGATAAATATTATGTCACCTGATTTTAGGGATCTAAAGCCTGGTTCCTGGGACTGTTGTATGAATATTTTTGATAGGCCCAAGATATTAAAGTTGATACAATCATTGTATTGTAATATCCATTCTTGAGTAAGAAGACTGCTAGGTTTCTACAGTTAAGTTTGCATCACAACAATACTAACACTTTTTAAAAATTTCCTCACATACCTGGAATACAGTTTTCCTAAATTGTCCTATTCTCATACAGCAAGTTTTTCTAATGCTTCTATCCAAGTTGCAGTTGGCTGCATACTAACTCTCTCTCATATTCTACATTTGGTAGCATGCATTCTCAAGCTCTTACTCTAAATAAATAACTCCATCCTTCATTCTCATGCAATGCCACCAATGTCTAGGCATCATGAAAAATAATGAAATATTAATTTTGCTAGAAGAGAGCTACACTCTTCCATCTTCTACTTCTATCCTGTGACATGGACAACAGTATTTTAGCTTGTAAAACAGTTGTTAGATTAGAATTTTCAGCTTGTGTAAAACAGTGTTAACATTCCTGGCCAGCATATGCTTATGACATACTAGACAAACATGCCCAAACTTACGTTATTTTCCTTACTGTTAGAAGGGAAAGCTGCATGTGGATGGGCTTGTGTAAGGATAGTCTACAACTTAACAGAACAAGCCTAATATGCAACAGAAACCAAGATTTAGAAGTCCATCTAGTAACAGAAATGGCATATGGAAAAGTGTAATTTGGAATGAAAGAAGAATAAATGCTGGAGAGCATGTATTACTAATGAAAGAAATAAAAATAGATGCCTGTTTGTCAATTCAAGAGAAAGGGGAAGGTTATATTGCAAAGGAAATTATCAGATCTTGTGGACAAAGTCACCAAGAAAAAGGCTAATTACACTTTAAAAAGACACATTACTGGTATCTCAATTATTGTGTTGCATATGAAATTAGAAACTAATGAACTGGCTACAGTTGCATGCTATATTCCAATAAACGGTAATAACAGAAGAATCAGAGATGAGTTTTAGCAACAATTATGTAATATAGTGTAATCCAGAGGATCTATGATTTTATTACATGACATGAATGGATGGATGGGTAGAAACAAAATAAGAATATACAGAAAAAGTTACTGTGCCAATCAAAGATGCAACACGAATGAGAGTAACCACTGAAAAAAAGGCTTATAAAATGTTTTAAATCTGTTGTTCATATGTTAATTTGAAATAAAAATGTAAAAATATAAAATTATTTACAGAAAGTGATAACAACTATTTGGTATTGTAGGAAGAGGTTAGTATTATTCTATGCTGACAAAAAAATCAGGAATCTGAGAGCGTCTTTTCTAACTTTAAATCTAAATTAGAGTTGCAGCAAAAAGGATACAGAAAGAAAACATGAGAGAAACTAGAGTGAAATCAGAATGAGTGCAAGAAGAGAAAATATGAGTCCTGCATAAAAATGTCTTAGATAACAAATTAATCTTCCAGCAGAATGAATGGAAAGACAAGCTTACAAATAAGGTATGACTATTACTTTTATTGAGGGGTAGAGGGGGTAGAACTATAGAATTCTTTGTGCTCTCTGAGCTTGATTGTTTGTTTGCAGATGTTTTATTATCCAACTAGGTAACATCAGTGCTAGTAAGTGTGGGTTTGCTTCCTGTTTTTATAGAACAGTGATGGGGAAGCAAGTGCCCAAACTGAAATGTGTGTGCAGGAGCACCAAAAACCCAAAAACCAGCTGGCCGGGGTGCATACCGGCCACCTGGTCTTCGGGTTTCCAGCATGTGCATGCGTGCAAGCCAGCTGGTCTTCACACACGTCGGAGCACTGGAAACCTGAAGACCAGGTGCACACTAACCAACTAGCCTTCGGGTTTTTGATGCTCCTGGGTGCACGAAGTCCATCTGGCATGCTGCAAACCACAAGAGCAGCTGGGAAATGTGTGCGTGCCCCACAGAGAGGGCTCTGCGTGCCACCTCTGACATGCGTGCCATAGGTTTGCCATCATGGTTATAGAGTATCCTGCCCTTCCAATATTGAGAAGGGATTATCACCAGACAATCAAGCAGAAAACAATACCCTAATCAAGGATCTGCCAAGGAGAAGACAACATCCTGACCAACAGTTGTAACATAGACTCACAAGCAATGAGCTATTACGTATGGCTGCATTTTTGTCTACAGTAAAGATTTTAACAAAGCCAAGCCTGTGAGACCACAAGGTTCCTAGCAAGTCTACCTAAAATAATAAATTAATCCCTGAAGCATCAGGAGGTTTTGATTTACTGCCAAGTCATAGTAGGGAAGCCTAGGAGCAATGGAGAGGCGTTGCTCAGAGGTACAGGAATACTTGCATCAAAAGTTTTGATTCCCATATTTTGCATGATACCCTGGAGACTGTGACAGTGATGGATTCAAGTTAGACAGATCATAGTCTGATTTGACAGCTAGTTGGTGTATTGGTTAAGGCATCAGGCAAAAATCAGGAGATCTAGTCCCACCTTAGGTTCAAAACCATTTGTGTGACGTTGGGCTATTCACTTTTTCTCAGTCCTAAGAAGGAGTTAATGACAAAACTTTGTTAAGAAAAGGAGCCTGTCTAGATATCAAAATCAGTCAAGACTGTACATAATTTTTTTAAAATTCGGTATAAAACCATTTATATTTCATTTTCTAATACTTATTGGATAACAATTTTTGACTGATTTAATACACATCACAAATAACTGTTGCTGAAATATAATAGCTGATTGATTCAAAGTCAAAGAGAAATATTTTCCCCAAAAGATAAATTAGGGATCTCAGCAAAATGATACACAATTTACTGCTCTCTGGATTCTGTCCTGCAAATTAGATTGTGTCCAACCTATTCTAAACTTGTATTCTACAAGCAAAATGGAAATCCCTTTCAATAGGAGATATACTGTACATAAAATTCTATGAAGAACAGCTAAGAATGATCACTGATGAACAGAACCCTTTAACAAGTGGAAACAAAATATGATACTAGGAGCTATTAATACATGGTTGAAAGGACATTGGAGCAATTCCTGCAGAATGTCAAAGGATGTAAATCAGTTAGATAGACACAGAATTGAAATAGCTAGAAATTTCATATAAAATTGAGTATTTGAGGAAGCCACTTTGCTCACCATACAATGTTAAGTGTCTGGATGCAAATCTGAGGAGGCAAGTTAAGTGACCAGCAAGAGGAAGGGTTGTTCACCATTACATAAGCTCTTCTTTCAAGACAAATGCCTCAAGTTTCCAGTTCTTTAAAATCAGATTATGCCAAAATGTCAGCAAGAGTTACGTGGATCACTAATCCTGAGAGGACATGCAACAAAAAATATTCAGAACAGATTTGCAAACATGACTTGATAGCTATTAGCTATCAGAAGAGCAAGAAGCAAGACTTTTGAGCAATATTGTAAACGTATTTGAACTTTTTCTATTTGTAATTGTCCTCACTTTCTGTTTTTAATACTTGCCAAGAAACCTACAGGTACTAGTCCAGGCAGTCGCCAGGAATCAAGACTAACTTGAAAGCACACAACACAAAAATCATAATATTTAATTCATTTTGATGTGATTTTGTATTATTAATTATTAAGAATAGAGTAGAGACACACTGTGTGTGTGTGTGTGTGTGTGTGTGTGTGTGTGTATGTATGTATGTATGTATGTATGTATGTATGTATGTATGTATGTTATATTTGTGCTGATAAATAAATAAAGGGAGACTAGTATAGATCTATTTCAAGCTATTTAGCTCTCATCAGCTAGCCATACCCTTGCTGGGAATCGAACCTGTGCTCTATTGCCTCTTAGGCAGATGTGTTAACCATTGAGCTACAGAGCTCGACTCCTTATCAGCCAGGCCAGGGTGAAAGGTATATATTTAAAGTCACAACCCCTGGTATGCCAAATATGGGAGGAAGGTATGTATGTATGTATGTACACTGTGTATGTATGTATACATATTCTATTGATTTTATACTGCATTAAAAATAAAACAAAATGTAATAGCTGCACAGAAATTAAGCACACCAAATTTCCGCAGCCCTATCCATACTACCCCACTTTATCTCAAAAGTTAGGAAAAATTTGGAGAGGGTCTTACACTAAATCAGACTATTGATTCACCTCCCTTAATTCAAGATTTTTATTAAGCAGATTTTCTCACACTATCTTTAGTAACACTATCTTGTTACTGCAACTTCTTTCTACAAACCTGGGAAAGATTAGGAGTTGCAGTTAGGGAATCTTGTAAAGTAGCAAGGAGCTCCAATCTGAGGGAATTTCCCTTCCCAGCTACTCATTGGGATATCGGTGAGAAAAAAAATCTAAAAGAGTATTTTTAATGATTTCCATTTTTAAAATCTGATTTATTTTTAGAAGCATAGAGGAATGTAAGGCAATTAAAGAATAATATTCACTGTAGGATTTGGACATAGGGTTGTTGCTCAACAGAAGCCATGCAAAACATGAAAATGCAGTGGCTCTATTACAATCTTGTAACTAACCCTAAGGCCTAGGAAATAAAGTACACAATTACAGTTCATGAGACAGCTAATATGGATCAACTTCATCAAGGAGCAATTGTTCTATATTAGCTATTATGTCATTATATTCAATCTTAATACTAACAGTGCCATCCTGGGCCCAACGTTTGGGAAGCCAGGCTATGTCTATCACAAGCCAGGACAAAAGATGAGTGATGAAGGAGTAACACCTCCTTAAAAAACCTTGGTCCAGCTGGCCTGGCTGGTAGCACCGCATAAGGGCCCATTTCCAGGGTTACAGAAGAAGATGGTCAACAGTTTGAAGGCAGAAGAGGGGTCTATGCCCCAACGGCAGATAAAGTGGCAGAACCATCTTCTAGGAGAAGGGAAACTGATTACAAACCTCCACTGCCTTGTGGCTATATCCACTACTGGAAAAGCCTTCAGGAGTCAACCCTGAGGCAAAACCCAGAGCCAGAGTCCCGGAAGCAGTTCGTGACTGTGTAACAACCACGTTCTGGTAACTCCTTCGACGCAGCTCGAACCAATCGTATCGACTCTGCTGTTCCATTAGACTATTTTAACGATGTGGAGAGGGGGGATATGTTGCTTGGGAAACAGTCTATCCTCCATATTAATCTACCCAGACCTTGTGCTGGAGAGGACACTCCAGCTCTGACCTCTTTCCAGAGCACAATACCATAGTCTTTTTAGACTAAGGAT
The DNA here is from genome assembly GCF_009769535.1 of Thamnophis elegans. NCBI lineage: Eukaryota > Metazoa > Chordata > Lepidosauria > Squamata > Natricidae > Thamnophis > Thamnophis elegans. Next base: position 32,083,337 of record NC_045549.1, on the reverse strand, counting down.
GCCAATGCCAATACTAACAGGGATAGCGGAACAGAAGCTAACATTCAATTTTGAGTTATGGAAAGCAGATATGTCTCTGCTGAATATTATAGTAAAATCTTATTTTTTTAAAAAAAACTGGGATGTTAGTAATCGTGAAATGTTTATATTTATGTTAAATCAATCTTATCTGGTCCAATGTGCTTTCGATGTGTTGTAACTTATGGAATTCCTACTCTGGGAACAGCCTGCCAACACTTCTGTAGAGCACCAGGTTAAAGGTAAAGGAGTCTACATTAGGTTATTAAATCAGTAGGATTCACAAACATGAATATACATCTTCTTTAATTAGACATTTTCCTTATAATATTTTATTATAAGATTTTAATATAAACATTGTAATCTTTGATCAATGGGTATATGCAGAACTAAATGATTTGTTAGATTTTGTTCTGCCTTTTGGTCAAGAGTTTAAGGCAAGATATGCACTCATCCTCCCCACAGCTATCCTGTGAGGTAGGCTTAGCTTTGAAGTCACCTATGGAACTCCTATGGCTGACAATAGATTAGAACTTGTCTCTCTAATGTCAGCCCAACACCTAAAAAACTATACAGTACTAGAATTAGCAGAAGAATTTAAGTAGTCTTATAAAAGTACCCAGGATTCAAACATGTTGGCTTTCAATATGTGCTTTTTAGACATTGCTGACCACAGGCCAATATTTTGGCTATTTGCATCTAACCTTGAGAACCAATTTGACTCTTTGGGTTAGTTTGGCTGAAGATTAAACAACAGTGATATTGAATTTTTTCTATAAATTTCCAGGATGGAACTAAGTAAGATCTAATTGGTTGCTTCAATGTGCTGTGTTTATATTCCTTCAAGTGACCATTTGACAATTGAATCTGAAGTGCTGTACAGGCCTAGGCAATACTGTGTTAATACAATTGGCTTGTAGTTGTGAGATACATGATAAGGTCTACAATGTTCTTTTCTTAGTAACAACTCTTACTAATAGAGAAGTGATATAGATGCTTTGAAGTGATACAAAAGCACTGGGGTACGTATAATACTCCATTATCAAGAGATAATATTACACAAGTTAATGAACTTTTTAAATATCACGCTACAATAAATCAATGAATGCACTGTGAACTTCAAGAGCAAAATAATCTACCATATGAAATGAAAAAGAAGGAAAACACCTTGACAAGACTGAATACTGTCTTTGTTTAGCATGACCATGCAAAAGATATTGGAAGGTGGGGAAGGCATTTGAAATTCTTTTTGTCTAGCTCAAAAGCATGATAGACAGGCAGCAAGAAAGGGGGAAAGTGAAGTCAAATGAACACCTGATTAGACCATTCCTTGTAATGGATTACTCAGTCCTTTTTTTTTTTTGGTTTTGCAAACAAAAGACTCTTTGTTTCTTTGTGACCCCCATTCATGTATCTGCTTTTAATCAACTATATGTTCACTGTTATATCTAGAAAAAAGAATCATATGCTAAGTGCATTGTATACCACAAGATTTGTCATGGAACTCCACTATAGAAGAAAATATATTTGTAGAAGTGTTTAAATGTTTAAATGTAAAACCACCCCTGGTTTTAACACAATACTTCAGTGTTAGAATATAGTCCTATCACTTGTGTATATGGTAGTTGGTCTAATAGTTAAGGCACCAGGCTTGAAATCAGGAGAGTGTGAGTTCTAGTCCTCCCCTTAGGCACGAAAGCCAGCTAGATGACTTTGGACCAGTGACTCTCTCTCAGCCCACAGCATCCATTTGGTCAATTCCAATAACTTACAATGACTTACATAAAACATTATAACTATTAATTAAATCTTTAGGTTGTTTTTACATGTATGAAATGTAAATCATAAACCTATATCATAGAATTAGCTTGACAGCAACTATAGATTAAATACATTAGAACCAATAGTCTAACATCATAACATTGCCTTTGCCAACCTAGTACCATCAGTAGGTGTGCAACCAACTCCTTTAGCAATCAAGATCAACACTTTCAGTAATACTAACTGAGGAAGTGGGAATTGAAGCCCAACACAACTGGAGGACATTAGTCTAGTGAAGACTGCTACAATGGGATACACTTTTCAAATTTTACTAGGATGCCCTTTATTGTTATTATTCTCTACCATGACATCTCTATTGGTGAAAATAGCATTGTAGAATTATTTTTAAAAAAGTTCAGTAATTTTGCTGAGGCTAAAATTAAGTTATTTTTTTCTACTATCATGGCAGCAGAGTACATAGTTTGGTGATAGAATATGGGTTTTAGAACTACTGATAACAGGCAGCAAAATAACTGGAGTTTTTAAAGAACAACACAGAGAACACCTCTGTAAGTAGACAGGACAGTCAAAAAAGGCTGCCTTAGTTTGGTGGAATGAGGAAGAAAAAGAAAGAATGACAGGAGAACAGACTTAGGGGGAGAGACAGGTTAATGAGGAGAGACAGCCTAGTGAAACAATTAAACTGACAAATGCTGACTCAGACTATTTGTTGGAATAATCCTGCATAGACAGCAGGTGGACTGTTGAGTACATTTATAAGACTTTTGCAAATGCAGGCAGATAGTAGATAAGGGGTAGAGTTGCTAGGGCTTTTGGATGTCTAGAGAATGAAGAAACAATTAGAGTAGTAGAAGGAGTTTACAGGAGGTGAGGACATTTTTTATAATAATAGTCTGGGAGATGTGGTCTTTTCTACTGGCCCCAATCTAAGGTCCTATATGCTGGATCATTGGAGACCTTAAATGTGTACTGGAACTATTGAATGCTACGCCATCTATAATAATTCCTTGTTCTTGTACAATCTAAGGTGGAAGAGCAAGTAGATGTTGCATGTTTCACCAACACTTATCTAGACCAAGGATGGAGGGATTCCTCTGTCCAAAATCTGCTAACTGGAATACATGTGACACATCAATAGCACTTAGCATAGAAATAGCACTTAGATTTATATACTGCCCCAATAGTGCTTTACAACACTCCTGGGATGTTTACAATGTTAGCATGTTGCCCCCAACAATCTTGGTCCTCATTTTACTGACCTCAGAAAGATGAGCCAGTCAGGATCAAACTCCAAACTAGGGGAAGAGTTTGCCTACAATACTGGATTCTCCACCACTGTGCCACTGATGCTGGGGACAAACTAGAAGGTTTGCTGCATACCATCTCCCAATTACCCAAGTATATCCCTTCCCAGACTTCTTGACCTCATTGCTGGGCTAATGATAAAAAAATCTTCACTGTGCATATTCAGGAGGACTTCAGTTACTATCATTGAATAAAGGTAGGTGTTGGAATTCATGACTGCCATGGCAACCATAGACTTGTCACTAGATAGCATGATCTTACTCATATGAAACTAGTATTGAAGCTAGTATTGATTTCATAAGGACTAATTTGTGATCTGATAGTGCAGAAAATTAATATTAGTCCTGATAGGATCACATTTGCTTCACAACCTCCTAGGATATATGCACCCATGAACTTGATCCATTCCAGGCACCTTATGGACCAAGTATGACCATACTATACGATGTTATACAATTCAGTTTGCATGTAGAAGACCATAGCACAGATGAGAACATGTTTTTTTCTAATTCAAGAAAACTAGAATTGAGTTCTAGTTACTTTTTCAAGCATCTAGTTAAACTACTTGAATGCTGCCTGCCACATAGGAATGAAAACATTGTGCTAAACAAATAATAGACTGAAATAGGTATGAAAACTTTCAGCTGCTTTGCCTTCAAGAAATAGCATGTTTCCCCGAAATAAGACAGGGTCTTATTTTCTTTTGACCCACAAAATATAGCTTATTGTTTTGGGTTGCTAGGAGGCTGCTCCTCTTGTGAGTGGGCTCCTGAAGAGCTGGGCACAGCCTCAGGCTTGAAACGGCTGTGTTGCACTGTCGCAGCAGCCATGAGGTGACCATGCTCATGAGCAGCTGCCCGGCAACCCCCCTTTCCAGCCGGGCACAGTGCCATTCACTGACCTAGGGGTATCGCCAAGCTGCGGGAATGCCTGTTCGCCAATTCCCACGGCTCCTGCAGCTTGGTGCCTTCGAAATGCCCCTAGGTCAGTGAATGGGGCTCTACCCCCCTCTCCAGCCATGCAGAGCTCCATTCACTGACCTAGGGGCATTTGAAGGCACCAAGCTGCAGGAGCCGGAAGGTGGCAAACAGGCGCTCCTGCGGCTTGGTGTACCCCCATGGTCAGTGAATGGCACTATGTGCTGCTGAGACAGCGCAACACAGCCGTTCGAGCCTGAGGCCTGAGGCTGTGCCTGGCTCTTCAGGAGCCCGCTCGCAAGAGAGCAGCCACCCGGCAACTCCCCTCTTCAGCTGGGCACAGCGCACTGACCAACCTAGCGGTATCCCAAAGGCGCCAATCAACACGAGTGCCTTTGCCCCCACCTTGGTTCCTGTCGCTTGGCGCCTTCAGGATACCGCTAGGTTGGCAAGTGGTGCTCTGCTTGGCCAGGTGGGGGGGATTGTCCAGAGGGCTTATTTTCAGGGGGCTTATATTTTTGCCCACCCGAAAAATGTGGCATGGCCTTAGTTTCAGGACATGTAGTATTTTCAGGAAAACACGGTATTGGCCCCATATAATCAAAGGAAGAGCCTAACAAGATTTGCTTGTATAATACTGCATTTAATAAGCTCCAAAATGCGACGTATGTTCATATTTTCATACAATATAAAATTGTTTACAAGCAAGGAGATGCAAGAAGGAGATGAATAAAGTTGCCTGCAATTGTAATGTATTATACATTATGTGGGATGAAAAATTCTACCACAAAATGAATGACATTGTAATTAAACCTCTACTCCTGAACATTTTTAACTTTACTTAGTATTTTCGTGGGCTTTAATACATTTCACTCTTCTCCCATGAAAGCATACTCTTTTAAAAATACTCTTTTATTAGAGCTGAAAATCCAACAATTTCCTCTATCTTGGTTTTTTAAGGAGAGTTTAAGAAACATCTGGCAAAGCAGAGTTTCAATTTAGTGAGTCGCACCAAGTAGTGCAAAGACTGTCTGGTTTTCCAGTTTCTGGAAATACTAGCCACCCCGTCATTCTGTGCATATAAACTTCTACTAGATGTACAAATTCAGGAATGCTACATACAGAAAACACATTAGTGGCGAAGAGAAATATAGATTATATAGTGGTTAAAATGGCTAGGTTCGTATATCATACACATATCCATTATTTTTTAGACAATGTTTCTTGAATATGTCACAGTGAATGGACTCACCATCTCATCAAACCATAACCCATAACCCATATATACCCATATGAAGCGGTATATAAGTCTACTGCTATTGCTATATATATCTACGTAGCTAGATACACAAATGTGAAAAAATCAATCAAATTATGACAAGTTGATAAATTTGTACAATCACTATCATCCTAAAACCATGTTCAGTTTGCCAGCAATTATGATAATCATTGGATAATTATGTACTAGTCATTAACCATTTATTGTACTGAATTAACATGCTACATACAGTGCAGCAGATGTTAAAAATTCCTGTGATAAAATAAACTGAACCAATTGTATCTACTTATATGCAGTGGGTTTTTCCCCCCTCAAATATGTTATGCTGGCTGAGATTCTGGAAAAGATAGCGCCAATATCTCCTATCTTATTTCCAGATTATAGAGTAATATATATTATTCTAGGTTAACTACAGCAGAAGGTGAATCATAATTATATTCCATCCTCCAGATAGTTTTTCCCCCACTTGAAGAAATGTAGTAAATAGTATCTGTCCCTCTAGATCAGGGGTGGGTTCCTACCGTGTTCGCACCGGTTCTTGCGATCCGGTTCGTCAGTGAACCCGGAAGTAATTAACTTCTGGGTTCCTAGCTCCTAGCCCCTGTCGTGGGTGCCTGCAGGGTTTTTCTTTTTAAAAAACGCCTCTCGGAGAGGAAGCCCTGTCAAAGCGCACCTTTCCCGCCTCGGCGGCTGCAGGGACCACCCCACCGCTTTACCTTCCTCCTCCTCCTCCTCCCCTTCCGCCCGCAGCAGCAGCAATGGTAGCCGAGCCGGGAAGGAGCGCTTTGGCAGGGCTGTCAAAGCGCACCTTTCCCGCGTCGGCGGCTGCAGGGACCATCCCGCCGCTTTATTTTCTTCCTCCTCCTCCTCTCCTTCCGCCCGCAGCAGCAGCAATGGCAGCCGAGCCGGAAAGGAGCGCTTTGGCAGGGCTGTCAAAGCGCACCTTTCCCGCGTCGGCGGCTGCAGGGACCATCCCGCCGCTTTATTTTCTTCCTCCTCCTCCTCTCCTTCCGCCCGCAGCAGCAGCAATGGCAGCCGAGCCGGGAAAGGAGCGCTTTGGCAGGGCTGTCAAAGCGCACCTTTCCCGCGTCGGCGGCTGCAGGGACCATCCCGCCGCTTTATTTTCTTCCTCCTCCTCCTCTCCTTCCGCCCGCAGCAGCAGCAATGGTAGCCGAGCCGGGAAAGGAGCACTTTTGCAGGGCTTCCGCCACGCCCCCAAGGACCGCTGACCTCGCGCTGCCGTTTCTTCTTCTTCCCCGGCCTTCCCAGTTAGCTTGCTTGAAGCTCAGAGGAGGCGGGAGGAGGGTCGCAGGAGTGGAAGTGGGGGGAGGTCTTCCCGGCCTGGAAGAGCTGAGAGGCTGCCGGCCCCTTTCACAGGAAAGTTAACTTTTCTTGGCGAAATCCTGCCCCCCCCCCGCGTGGGTGAGCTGTCCTCTTCCCGTAAGCCGCCCGGAGTTACCTGTGTGTGAGGTGGCTGCCCTATGCATTTGCGTGTATGCGCTGGAAAGAGAGTGAAAAAGAGAGGGAGAAATAATTATATTAATTAGATAGATCAGTCTTTCTCACTTGGAGACTTGAAAGTGTGTGGACTTCAACTCCAGAAAGGGAGTTGGGAGAAAGGGAGAAAGGAGGAGAGAATGAAAGGAAGATGGGGAGGAAAGAGAAAGAGGTAAGGAGAGGAGGATGGAAAGGAGAGAAAGAGGGGGAGAGAGGTAGAAAGGGGAAGAGGAAGAGCAGGAGTAGGAGAAAGGTAAGGAAGAAGGAAGGGGAAGGAGAGGAAGAAGGAGGAAAGTAGAGAAGGGAGGGAGAAAAGAAAGGGAAAATAAGGTGGTGTTATAACAGGAGGAAGGGATGGTAAACAAAGCAACCCAAACTGTATATTATAACCTATTAAATGAAATAATAAATGTATAAGAATGATAAATGTTAAAACACTTGTAACCAAACGACATGCTATATGTGATGATGGGTTTTTTTCTTTTTGTTTTGTTTTGTTTTTATTGTTGTGGGCATGTGTCGTCTGTAACAAAAAAAATTAAAAAAATATTTTTATAAAAGGTGGAGAAACACTGAGATAGATGATAATGAGGGAGGAGAGGGAGAGAGAGAGAGAGACCATAACTAGATAGACAGATAGGCAGGCAGATAGACGGATGGATAGAGAGAAAGAGAGAGAGATAGGTAGGCAAGCAGATAGATGGATGGAGAAAGAGAGGGGGAAAGAGGGAGAGGGATACCATAACTAGATAGGCAGGCAGTTAGACAGCTGGATGGATGGATAGAGAGAGAGAGGATGTATATAATTAAGGTGACCAGACGTCCCTAGCGAGGTCGCGGGCTGGCAGTAACTGCCGCGGCCTAGCTCCCCCCCCCTCCCGGTCAATGGTGTCCCTCTTTATCAATCTGAAAATCTGGTCACCTTACTGTTTAGGTAATTCTGAGGTGGTTGATGGTTCTGTGAGTGCCTGTCCTTTATAATTTTCCACATTGCCTTGATGGTTTTTATTCCAGTGACTTTGTCTTTCCTGTTCTTAGGCTTAGGAAAAAAAAAACTGGTTTCATTGGCAGTCTTTTTTTGGGGGGGGGGGGATTTTTATTTTTTGGTGTTTTCCTAGCACTGTCATAGTTTGTGGGTGTGGGTGGGTGTGTAATGTCCCACAGTTATCTATGCATTAATAATGATCTAGTAATATTAATAATATCTAGTAATTAGTAATATCTAGTAATAACATCATCTTGGACACTCCCATCCGGTCACATGGGCGGCAAGCCACTCCCATCCGGTCACATGGGCGGCAAGCCACTCCCATCCGGTCACATGGGCGGCAAGCCACTCCCATCCGGTCACATGGGCGGCAAGCCACTCCCATCCGGTCACATGGGCGGCAAGCCACTCCCACAAAGGAGGCCACGCCCACAGAGGTGGTTCGAACAATTTTGAAACCCACCCCTGCTCTAGATAAACCAGATCAAAATATTCAACTCCACAGGAAGACCAAATTATACTTTACTAAGGTAGCAGGGGTGGGTTCCGGCAGTCGCTACTGCTGGTTTGCTCATGGCTGTACAGCATGTGCACATGCGCAGTGTAATAAAAATTGCTCTGTGTATGTGCAGAAGCAAAAACCAAGATGGCGGCACCTACAGCGCCACCCAGAGAACCGGTTCAGGGGTATGGCAGGCGTGGTTGCTGCTGGTTCCAGCAACCCAGGCCAGCAAACCACTACCAGTTCGACCGAACTGGTCGGAACCAGTAGGAACCAACCACTGTAAGGTAGGCTATAAGAACAGAATCCTGCAAATCTGATTGTGCTGCCCATCCTTCTTCCTTCTCCCTTCATGAATTAGGAAGGTATTTGTTACTTTAAGTCACATCAAATATTATCTTATTTCACCAATTTAAATAATTTTTTAGCCCCCTTTGCCTAAATAATGGTGCTCACATATGTTTTTCCAGGTCATCTCCCTTAAACTCTGCACCAGCAAAGAGGTATTTATTGACCAGTACAAGTCTACACTAAAGTCACAACGACGCCAACCTCTTTGGGAAGTGCTGAAATGGCATCAGTATGCTTACAATCTTTATGTTCATTTCAAGTGAAGCAGCCTAACGAAGTATGAACTTTTTTTTTAGATAACAATTTTAAAATATCACCCCTAAGTAATTCCAGTCACCTTAGTGCATCATTAATACAAACTATGTTTACTGCTTTGAAAGTGAGGTCTGCAGAATTAGCACCCTTTAATTATGCTATATTCAACAAAATATTTTCTTTAGCCAGGTCCTACATTCAAAAGAAAAATAAAATTCCCTGCCAATTTTTATTGCTAAAAATACCAGTTTTGTTCCTGTACATGATGAAATATACACTTGTGCAAAGGGTACATAAAAGTATGTATTTTCCTCTACTTACTAATTCAATTAACCATTGGGATTGTTTATTCTAACCTCAGAGAAGAGAAGAGAAAGAGGAGAAGAGAAGAGAAGAGAGCTAGCAGAGTAATAATTTCAGGAGTGGCACTGTTATTCTTTCTGCCCAGTAGAACTTTTTCTCTTTACTGAAATTTTTGTCTTAGTCACCAGCAGGAATGTATTATTTGCCATACAGAATGCAATATAAAAAATCTTCTCTGCCACAGAATTTAAAGCTATATATGGAGAAGAAGAAAGAAGATGAGAAACTAGATGCCAGAAAGTCTTCTCTAACCACAAAGAAAGGAAATGTGCAACTGAAAACTTTAGAGGGATATGTTCTCCATTCAATGACAAATACTTCAATGAGCCTAGAAAATTTAACTGAATGGATCTAAGATAAGAAAAAAGGTCAATAATGCACTTCTTTCAGTGAGTAACCTCTTATTTTTCACTTCATATGCTTCCATTATTTTCACCTCTTTATTGTCACAATTGTCTCACACTTTTCACAACTGCTAATGTAGGCACACTGCTTTTTTCATGTATCCATTTTAGCTATAGATCTGGCTGAAATATAAACTTTTCCTGATTTTGTCTGTGTACGTGCGTGTGCGTGTGTGTGTGCACGTGTGCGTGTGCGTGTGCGTGTGTATCTGTTGAGTCACTGTAGGTTTAGATTGGCTACCCCTGCTCTAGCCCTTCCATACCATGGCATTACAAGACAGGCTTTAAACCCATAGTTTATTTAGGTAAAGAAAATTGCATGGTTCTTTGTAACTTGAATCTTTCATAATATTGCAGGGTGGTTTGAAATGTTGCCTTGGATCCCAATTCTATATGTATAAATGATTAGCAGAGGAAAGTTCATTTCTTTGTCCTATAGGTAAAAATGACGACAATATTTACAAGCTGCCTAAAGAACCTTAAGCACAGTTATGAATGTTCAGCCCAAAAAAGCCTCTGTTTCATCCCAAATAGGAATGTTGTTTATAACACCCAGAAAAATACGGCATACTTCAATTAATCCTTCAGGGGAAAAAATTGAAAACAAACAAGGTCCAGGCAGAAGAAGAACATCATGGCTTCAAAACCTAATGGACTGGTTTGGAGAAAACTCAGCACCACTTTTCATGTGGCTGTTGACAAAATAGGATTGCCAACATGATTGCCAAAGTCCAATGACGGATATGGCACAAGAAGAAGAATTGTCAGGATCCTGAGAAACTGTTGAGTCATTTGTTGTTGCTCACTTGAACAGACTGGATACTGTTTGTTGGCCAATTAAAAAAAAAGACTAACACCTTAGCAGTGGTGTTTGGAATTTTACAGAAAGAACTTTCTGAAAGACTGCAATGAATAGTGTTAACCTTGCAAAAGCCAGAGATGACAATACAACATAATTCAAGTGTTTCTCAAGCTTGGCAACTTGAAGATGTGTGGACTTCAACTCCCAGAATACGTGGCTGGCTGCGGAATTCTGGGAGTTGAATGCACACATCTTCAAGTGTCCAGAGTTGAGGAACTCTAATCTAGCTGATAAAAATCCAGTTCAATTATACAATAGTTAGGAGAATTGGAGCAGTCAGCTTGTAAATCATTAGAAAGTACAGTTCCCTTGCAAAGACAAATTCACTTACTACAGTTTTGCAAAAACAGCAAAGAAGAGCTAAGGATAAAAAACAGAGATGAATGGCATAAACAATTCTCTGAAGCAACTCATCCTCCCTTTTCAAGCTGCAGGCAAACGATATGAAAAATTAACATTTAGACGATTTGGCTATTGTAGAAACTGTTAATAATTAAGACATTTTGTTTACATAAATCTAGAACTTTTAGAATGGTCTGTTTACACAACATGCAAAGTCATAAAGTGGTTTGATTTGGGCTGCATGTATTGAACAAACTCAGTCAGCTACAGTTTACAGAATGAAACATAACTAAACTATGCAAATATTGTAAGACAACCAGCTAGGATATCTAAGGACTTCAGATAAAACTTTAGATATTACTAAGAAATATTTGTCTGAAGATATCTGAATACATTAAGAAACATTACAAGACAAAATTTATTGTTGTAAGCTATGGCAAAAACAACACGTGACCATATACCAGAAGCAAAATTTTGCAAGTGTTGCAAACAAGCAAGCACACTAGATGAACAAAAATAAAAAATAAAATCTCTATATCTTTATTTACAGGTAGTCCTCGACTTACAACCACAATTGAGCCCTAATTTTCTGTGTTGCTAAGCAAGACAGTTGTGAAGTAATTTTGCCCCATTTTATGACCTTTCTTGCCACAGTTGTTAAGTGAATCCCTGCAGTTGTTAAGATGGTTAAAGGGTTGTTAAGTGAAACTGGCTTTCCCACTGATAGTTGCTTGTCAGAAAGTTGCAAAAGGGGATCACATGATCCCGGGACAATGCAAAATATGAGTCTGTTGCCAACATCTGAATTTTGATCGCATGTGTATAGGGGTGCTGCAACAGTTGTCAAGTGTGAAAAACGATCGTAAGTCACTTTTTTCAGTGCAGTTGTAACTCTGAATGGTCACTAACTCTTGTAAGGACCTGTATGAGATTTTAGAAAAAAAAATTAACAGTTGTCTTTTACAGCACATTTACACTGTTATATGCTCACTACTTTACATTGTAACCAATTGTCATCTCTTCAGTGTTGTGACATGAAAAGATATACTTAAATATTTATAAAATGTGAGGGAGTGTACTCACTTCTGTGATATACTGTATATAGTAGAAGGTCTATGTTACACATCTGTTATACTTTGTACTTCTTCCCTTGGTGTCATCAGTAATCAAAGTTGTGCTGAATGAGTAATACTTATGAACAGCCCTTAAAGTTCTGGTCATTGCAGTACCCCTGAAATTGTGGGATCACAATTTGGCACTTACAGTGTTTGCAGCTTCCCACCATCGCTGTTTGCCACATTCCCTGCCAGCTAATGGTGAAGCCAGCAGGAAAGCTTGCAAGTTGTTGTGGTAAATTTCCTTCACTTCCTGCACTATTCATCTTGCCTTGCCATCCACCCCTTGGCCTTCCTGCCCTCCTGCACATCCTATGCCAGACCTCCCAAGTCTTCCCTTGTCTCCCTCAACTCAAATGCCTCCTGCACCCTGGACCTTCCCCTGTAGCACACACTCCTCCATAGCACCCATGGCAGTCCCAGTGTGGTGTGCACCACCACACTGATCACCTAAGATTCCCACTGCTTCTCACTTAATGACTCACACATCTTTGGATAATGACAGCAGCTGGGACTGCCAGGATTGTTATCGGCAAAGCAATGCAGTTATGTTACACTTTGCTTTATGACTGCATTGCTTAGCAACAGCAATCCCGGTCCTATTGCTGTCATAACTGGTATATTTCTTTTAACTGATAATGCAACCAAATTTATAAGCAGCAGAATTGTAGTCATTAATTATTAGCCTTCACACCACTCAACCTAGCATCTCCATAATATTTAACACTAGCACACTGTTAGTGATCTGGCTCTGTATTTTAATTCTGGCTCTTCCAATTCTGTCATTCTTATGATATATGTGACATATAAAACAGGAAACAGGCAGTCTTATCTTACTCCCTTTCTCTCTTTTAGCTCATAAAGGAATTATTCATTGTAAAGATTCTCCGGAAAACTACAGCTGTGTTTTGGAATTTTATCAGTGTCAAAGATAATCTACATTATGGCATAATATATAAACCAAAGCCTTTATTTTCAATTAAAAAATAAAGGTACAAAATGTTTTTTGTTTTGTTTTCTTCATTTCTTCCTTATCTCTCTACTTTTTTGAAAGCAGACTGTACATTTAGAATGTTTCTTTCCATGAATAGCTCAAATTTATCTGAACCAAAAGCTTGCATGAGACATTAGTAAAATAGTTTAGTCAGTTACAATCTCTGGTATCAGCCTTCTTTCATTTAACTTTACTCCCTAATCATTTCTAATGCCTGGACCCTACAGTCTTACACCATACTGCTGACTCAGATCTGCATTTCTTCTGCAGCTTTAATCATTTCTTTGGGCATTTCAGTTGCACCAGGTGCTTTTCTATTTGACAGTTGGTCTATTATTTAGACTATCTCACTTTTAAGTGCAGTCAGTTCCTAAATATACTCTTTCTTTGCAAATGTTTGTTTTTCCCTCACTTCATTTGTAAAGAGTTTCTTTCATCTTTCAATTCCATTTGCTTCTCTTAGATGTCTTTCATGATTATTCAAATACTCTTATCATCAGTGGTGGGCTGCTGCCAATTCAGACTGGTTCAGGTGAAGTGGTAGTTCCGACGAACAGCTGGCCCCCACCCTATCTTGTCCCCACTCTATCTTGTCCTATATTTCCTTCTTTCTGGCTTAGCTGATTCGTGCAGCACAGCTGATTTCCACGCTTCCTCTGTTCTACTTACTGGGGTTGCCTTAGAAGGTAAGCAGCTGAGCATTAAATTGCTGTATTTTGAACGCTGTGCCCAAATGTGTTAGGTGTGCATGAAGCGTGCATGCATGCACAAAGCGTGCTATCACCAAACTGGTTGTTAACCTGGTTGCAGCCCACCCCTGCTTATCATAGCTGTAAATTGCCCTGAGATTTCTCTGATTTTTTAAAAAAAACATTTTGCAACTTTACTGTGGATTATTTTAGCTTCACTTTTCTCTTGCCAGGAAAAATAGCACTACTGGAAGCTTCTGGCAGCTTGGTTTCCAGGTTCAATGAAGCTAACAAATTCTTCCATATCAAGATGACAGTGGTTCTCAATCTTCCCAATGCTGCGACCCTCTAATACAGTTCCTCATGTTGGGGTGACCCCCCAACCATAAAATTGGTGTCTCTGTTCCTAAGACCATCAAAAATATGTGTTTTACGATGGTCTTAGGCGATCCCTGTGAAAGGGTTGTTCGACCCCCAAAGGGGTCCCGACCCACAGGTTGAGAACCACTGCTGTAGGCTGATGAAGCTGGATAATTCACAAGTTTTAACAGCTAACAACTAATTTCAGTTCTACATAAGAAGTGATCTGTAAAAAGATGCACAAATATAGCATTGTCCATGTAAAGGCTTAAGATATTTTTTTATCTGGCATTATGCATTTGCCTGCTCTACTATTCAAAGTTAACTGACTAAAGTATTCAACCCTGTGAACATAAAGTTTTCTTTTCCCATACACAAATATGCTGCACAACACAACTAGACATTTTCAGAGACGGCATTATTATTTTTATCTGGGGAGTCATTGGCAGAAATAGGGAAAATGTGGAAGAACATTCCATTGTAATGCTTTCCATATGAGAATAAGTCTGCACTATATTATGTCAGCACTAGTAGCTATGATAATTTGTATAATCAAAAATGCCAAAAACAGACAATACTAGGAATGGTTCAAAATGCTGTCTGAGGTTTTTTTTTCCAAGCAATTCAAATTATAGTGATATAAGCTCTATTTAGAAAAGGCAGGAATTAGGATATGAGTGCCGTAAAATAGGCATAATGACAATCAGCTTTGCTTCAAGACTAAAAGAACATTTACAACCAAGATGAAACTGACAAGAACTTCAGAACACATTTCTTCTTCAAAATGTGGCATTACCACTATATTTAGCTTTATATTATTCATACTTACTGTATAAACCATAATTGCCTGAGTCATACAGGAAAGTTAATCATAAGCTGTGGTTAGCAAATCACAATGCCTAAAATCAGACATCACTAACAATCTATAACAGTCTTAGCAAGGAAGGGCAACTAAGCCTTTGCCTAGAAAGTCAATCACAGTCAATCACTCTCCCTCTCTCCCTCCCCCCTCTTCCTCCCTCCCTTGATCTGAAACTAATTCCTCTAGGAATGCATTTTGATTATCAGTGGCAGCTTTCCTCTTGTAAGCAACAGCATTTAAGGCAGCAAATTTCACTAGGACTGCAGCAAAGTGAAATAAATTTAAGTGTCTCAAGCCTGATACTTATCTAATTTTCCCCATCACATCCAAGCAGGTTAAACATCTCACACATTACAAGCACACCAATATCCTGTTGTAACATCTTTAATTGTACAGGATAGACATTTTGTCGTATTCTTTAAACAGTATTATATAACTAATAGGATTATTCCTCAAAGGAACAACACTGCTGCTAAAATTCAATGTATTTGAATTTTCATAGATTAATGTAGTTTTCCCAGTTTGTGCAATTGTTGTACTGGTGATTGATACTGCCAATAACATAAAGTCTTTTTTTCACCCATGAATAATTTCACAAGTCTGTAAAGATGATCATTTTTTGTTTATTCAAGGGTAATGCTGGGATAGTTGTGATAATTCCTGTTCTTGGGATGTTTACAAATTCAAACTCCTTTCCAGCTACTGCAACTCTTTAGACTAGACTGAGTGAGTCCTGTGAAAGCCTTTCAGGAACGGACAGGAGGAGTTATGGAATTTAGGATTTATACTTGCAGAAGTATACATCTTGTGCTCTTTTAGATTCTAAGTAATAATACTGTTGTCTACTGTTTCAAAATATACAATATGAATGTAACATCATCTGTGCTACAGGATTACAGTGAAGGTCACTGAACTAGTTATCCTTTTTTAAAGCAGAGAACTACTAAATATATTTGTATATGTCCATAAAATTAAGACGGATTAACTTCAGTGCTTAAACATAAGCATTCAAAAGCTGTGAATTCTGAATGGCAGTTCATGGCAGTTCACTATTAAGAGAAATTGTGAAATATTTCTTATAATACAAGCTATATAAAATTATTTGGAAAAAATATTTTTGTTAAATATTCTCAGCACACATGGTTTCCTGTTTAAATATCTGCCAAAGTATTCAATGTATAATCTAAAATCAATGAACTGAACCAGTTTTTAGTGTCTAAAAATTTGTCACAAATGCAAATGGTAGAGATTAACCTAAAGGAGTGATGTAGCATTCTGCCATTTGCTATATTAATTATTGAAATTAGTAATATAAAAATATATTGCTATTATAAAGTTTCAGTTATGCCTAGAAAGAATAAAAGTGACACGTTTTGTTTAAAAAAATACTGTACTTCCTAATTTCCTTATCTAAAACACACCTTTTGAGTTTCTAAGGAAAACAGGAGACTGAATCAACAAAAATACCTTCATGTTGCCTGTACAATAATTCTTGTAATGCAGGAAATTTTATTACCTGCCTTTGAAGTCACTTAGCTGGAAATAATTCCAATGAGATCTATATGTGTAATGCTTCTGTTTTAAAAGAAAAAAATGTAATTTTGTCTAATAGATTTATCCAATTTGAAGAATAACTGCAACACTGTGGAAGGCTATTTTACTGAGTACCTTTTTTATTTCACCATTGAAGAAACTTCATATTTACTCTTATTTTGCAAACAAACAAATATGAAACAGGTTTGGCAAGAAAATAGGATCTTAAAAATATCTTAAAATGGCATATAACTGTCAATAGAAAGTTATTTTTGAAATGATAAAAAGCAAAATGTCCTTGGCTCACTAGGACAGTGTCCCTGAAGAAGCAGTCACAGGAGTTATCTGAGTATACATGTAAGCTCCAGTTTGTCCAAAGAACAGTATTTAAGTAAATGCATAGCACTTTATGCATGAACCTTTTATGATTTACATAACTTTTAAAATTGTAACTATTTTGCAACATTTTCTAACACTACAGCAAACTAGACTATGTCCAGAAGCATTATCACATAACTTCAATATTGTGTTGTAAGTGATAAATAACACAAAGGCTTACACTATATATGGATATTTTGATGGGAAATATATATAGTGTGTGTATGTATGTGAATGTGTGTATGAGTGAATGAAATTAGATAAATTATTCTGGTCCTGAATCACAGGTATTGTACTAAGATTTCAATTCCCAAGTAAAATCTTGCAGCAGTGATTAATCTAATTGCATTCCTGGCGTAGCACAGCTGCTTCTCAACTACAGTAACAGAAGCCAAAGAAGCCACTAAAACTGCTTACACTATTGCTACTCAGCATAGAAACCACAAACCCATGAACTCAGGAAGTGGCCCAGAACTTTCAAACTTTCCATGTTGCAGCAAAAAGCACAGTATCAGTCAACACAGCTACTCCTTATTGGTCTCTGCAACTGAGATTTACAACTCTGTGTTGCTGGGAAAGACTTTAGAAGATGAACAACCTAAAAAAGAGAATAATTTAGCACAATAATCCTAGTGATCAGCTTACTGCTTACAGACCAATTGACTAAATTTGAAGGGGAGGTTGAAAACAATGGGATAAAACAGTGAAGGATTCTGCAGCTTTCCCAACATTATTCCAATATTTTAATCTTGATGTACTCCACTATAAAGTGCATGATATTCCATCAAAGCTTCTACTTTTTTCTACTTCCTGTTCAATCTACTCCTGATGAGCTTCTGATGTCCCTTCAACATTTTTTTAAGGCTGTGTTCACATCCTACCAATGTTTAATGAGCAGTGATTGATTAGTATATATAATCTAGTTTTATAGAAGCTAGGGAGCCATAAACCAAGGACATTCACAAGGTTTGTCCAACACATTCAGCTACAATGTGGACAGCTCTCTTGTGACTCAGTACTTGTGCTATCCCACCAATATTTATGAATGAACATGATGCTTCATTGCATTGTGCAAAGTCAGTTAACCAAGCTTTGGTTAGCTATGGTACGTGCTAGCATCTTGTGGGACACACTAGCCTATTGTGCAACCACCGACCTCTCTCCCTTTTCGCACCTGACCTTGCCCTCTTTTGATGATTTTTGTCCATTGAAAAGCCTCCCCTGCATCTACTGTCATTCAAACGCAACACTTTCCCTGGTCAATTTCTCCCACTTTCACTGCTCCACTTTTCAAGATAACACTGAAGACAGGAAGGGGGTCACTAGATCTTGCAATCTTGTAATAAGACAAGCGCATAGCCAGATCTCAGGATATTAAACCCGGCTAAGTCTGGGCTATTAATAACCTCCTTGGCTATTTGGCAGCCTAAACGAGTCCAGAAGTGAAATCCTCCGACAGAGACGTGCAGCCGAAAGTGTGTGTGTGTGGAAGGAGGGGGGAGATTGTGCCTCCCACTCACCTGCGGGGGGCATCGTAATCGTCTCGTTGGCGTTGCTGGAGCCGACATTGTAGATGACCACGGCCGAGGCGTTTTGAGAGGCGGCGTGCCGAATCTTGTCCTTGTAAGTACAGTTCCCTTTAGGAACCAGGGCGATCCAGAGCTTGCCGGAGCCCGGCACGGCGAACCTAGCGTTGGGGTCGCAAGTTTGCCTGTCAGCGGCCGCCGAGGTCATGACCACCTGCCCCCAGACCTCGTTTTTGGGCGAGTGTTCCCCGTAGCGGCCACACTCCGTTTTTTCGCTACGCAGCTCGCTGCCGCCCCCGCTGGGATCCGGATAAGTGATGTTCACGAAGGCCGTGTACCATTCCTCTTTTTCGGCCACGGTGAAATCCAGGCAGAGCAGATGCACGAAACAAAAGGAAAGCAGCCATGTTGAAAGAGCCAGACTGCGGCACGCTTGTATCACAGACATTGCCATCTTCGGCGGCTCCTGCTCGCCCCCCCGTGCGCGTGTCTGCATGGGGGCGAGCGAGCGCGCGCGGGGAGGCGCGTGGGGACACTCGCCGCTCCCGCGCGAAGCCGTGCAAAGGTGGGCGAGCGCCTCTCACCTTTGCAACCCGAAGGCTGGCATTTCGCCTCTGCGGCGCGAATCGGGGCCCCGAGCCGTGGCCCGCCTGCCTCCCCCTCACGCCTCTTGCAGCCGCCGGCTGCTCAGGGAAGACGGGAGGCTTCGGCTGGCACGCCTGGCCAAAAGGGCGCCTTTTCGGTCCCGGCGGGGCTTCTGGAAGAGAGAAGCGGCTTCTGCCTCCTCCTGCCAGGCGAAGGAAAAGCCCCGGGGAGACGGGCTCCGCGCGCTGCTCCGGCGATGTCGAGTCGACTTCTGCTCTTGACCTCTCCCATTCCTCCCCAGCCCTGCCCGGCTAGGTTTACGGCCGACTCTCGCCAGCGGACATGTTTTGTTTGGGGGAGAGAAAAGGGGGGAGAGGAAGAGCTGGAAGGGGTCGTGCGCAGGAGGAGCTTGGATGTGATGTCAAGAGCTCCCGCAGCTCCGCTTCGGAGCCCGCTCGGTGCCGAAATAGTAGGGTCGACCTCTGCCGGTAGAGGGGGAGAAGGCAGGACCAAGACGCGCTAAGGCGGGAGGCGGCCGGCAAGGTGAGCCTTTGGAAGCGCCGAGGCTGCCCTGGCTCGAATCCGAGACAATTCCCGTCTCCACATTCCTCTCCCGATAGGCTCATACACTGGCGTGGCTATATAGTGGAATCCTCAGGTGCTGAATGGTCAGGGCTGCTTGATAATCCTTTGCCATAATAATAATGACAACAGCAACAAACAACAAACAAATAATAATTATAATAATAACAATAATAATAATAATAATGGCACAAACCAGCAGTGATAATTCCGGTGGTAATTGGCACACTGGGTGCTATTCCAAAAGCACTGGAATTACATTTAAAACAGTTAAAAATTGACAAAATCACCATCAGTCAAATGCAAAAAGCCGCACTGCTTGGATCTACACGCATATTACGAAAATACGTTACGACGTCCTAGGCCCCTGGGTGGGGCCCGACTAGTAACCAATGCCAAATCTGGTGAAACAACTGGCCGCTGTGATACAATTGTATAATAATAATAATAATAATAATAATAATAATAATAATAATAATAATAATAATAATAATAATAATAATAAATCAGGTGGCAGAGGATTATTACAAGTGAAGCAAACAGTTGAAGAAGAAAAACATGCACTGGCTGATTATTTAAAAGACACTCAAGAACATCTATTAATCGAAGTAAAGAACAAAAATCTACTGAAGGCCCAACAGACAAAACAAGAATACAGAAAAGAAGTGATAAAATCAAGAATGGAGAGTTGGCAGAACAAAGCACTGCATGGTCAATTTCTGGAAAAAATAAAAGATAAAGTGGACAGTGAACAAACTTGGTTATGGTTAAAAACAGGTACATTAAAGAAAGAAACAGAGTCACTAATCCTGGCTGCGCAAGAACAAGCTATCCGCACAAATGCCATTAAGGCCAAAATCGAAAAATCCTCTGATGATGCCAAATGCAGACTTTGCAAAGAAGCTGATGAAACTGTTGATCACATACTCAGCTGCTGTAAAAAAATCGCGCAGACTGATTATAAATTGCGGCACAATTCAGTAGCACAAATGATCCATTGGAATTTGTGCAAAAATTATAATATTAAAACAGCAACAAACTGGTGGGAACATCAGCCTGAAAAAGTCACCGAAAATCAGATCTTGTCAAGATCTTGTGGGATTTCCGTATACAAACCGACAAAATACTGGCGCATAATACACCAGACATCACACTGGTTGAGAAAAATAAGGTCACAATCATAGACATCGCAATACCAGGTGATAGCAGGGTCGCCGAGAAGGAACATGAAAAAATCGCAAGATACCAGGACTTAAAAATCGAAATTCAACGACTATGGCACAAACCAGCAGTGGTAATTCCAGTGGTAATTGGCACACTGGGTGCTATTCCAAAAGCACTGGAATTACATTTAAAACAGTTAAAAATTGACAAAATCACCATCAGTCAAATGCAAAAAGCCGCACTGCTTGGATCTGCACGCATATTACGAAAATACGTTACGACGTCCTAGGCCCCTGGGTGGGGCCCGACTAGTAACCAATGCCAAATCCGGCGAAACAACTGGCCGCTGTGATACAATTGTACAATAATAATAATAAGGCAGAGGATTATTACAAGTGAAGCAAACAGTTGAAGAAGAAAAACATGCACTGGCTGATTATTTAAAAGAAAGTCAAGAACATCTATTAATCGAAGTAAAGAACAAAAATCTACTGAAGGCCCAACAGACGAAACAAGAATACAGAAAAGAAGTGATAAAATCAAGAATGGAGAGTTGGCAGAACAAAGCACTGCATGGCCAATTTCTGGAAAAAATAAAAGTTAAAGTGGACAGTGAACAAACTTGGTTATGGTTAACAACAGGTACATTAAAGAAAGAAACAGAGTCACTAATCCTGGCTGCGCAAGAACAAGCTATCCGCACAAATGCCATCAAGGCCAAAATCGAAAAATCCTCTGATGATGCCAAATGCAGACTTTGCAAAGAAGCTGATGAAACTGTTGATCACATACTCAGCTGCTGTAAAAAAATCGCGCAGACTGATTATAAATTGCGGCACAATTCAGTAGCACAAATGATCCATTGGAATTTGTGCAAAAATTATAATATTAAAACAGCAACAAACTGGTGGGAACATCAGCCTGAAAAAGTCACCGAAAATCAGATCTTGTCAAGATCTTGTGGGATTTCCGTATACAAACCGACAAAATACTGGCGCATAATACACCAGACATCACACTGGTTGAGAAAAATAAGGTCACAATCATAGACATCGCAATACCAGGTGATAGCAGGGTCGCTGAGAAGGAACATGAAAAATAGCAAAATACCAGGACTTAAAAATTGAAATTCAACGACTATGGCACAAACCAGCAGTGGTAATTCCAGTGGTAATTGGCACACTGGGTGCTATTCCAAAAGCACTGGAATTACATTTAAAACAGTTAAAAATTGACAAAATCACCATCAGTCAAATGCAAAAAGCCGCACTGCTTGGATCTGCACGCATATTACGAAAAAAACGTTACAACGTCCTAGGCCCCTGGGTGGGGCCCGACTAGTAACCAATGCCAAATCCGGCGAAACAACTGGCCGCTGTGATACAATTGTATAATAATAATAATAATAATAATAATAATAATAATAATAATAATAAACATCGCAATACCAGGTGATAGCAGGGTCGCCGAGAAGGAACATGAAAAAATCACAAAATACCAGGACTTAAAAATGGAAATTCAATGACTATGGCACAAACCAGCAGTGGTAATTCCAGTGGTAATTGGCACACTGGGTGCTATTCCAAAAGCACTGGAATTACATTTAAAACAGTTAAAAATTGACAAAATCACCATCAGTCAAATGCAAAAAGCCGCACTGCTTGGATCTGCACGCATATTACGAAAATATGTTACGACGTCCTAGTCCATGCAAGTATGATGAGGGCATAAGTCATTGTTGTGACATCATATCCCAAGGTTCACCCACTTGAGTTGAAAAAATATTTCCTGACCTCCATCTGTCCATCAAACAGTGCTTCTGAATCCAGTAGGAGCCCTCCCCCCCCCCGACCGAAATTGTTCCTGTAGGGACAGTGCTTTCCTCAACAAGAGATATCACTGGAGACAACAGAAAATTGAAACATGCAAACAATAACTGCCTCTTAGCAGATGGCAACATCCAACTAACCTTGAAAAATCTCAACGGAACTGGTTATTATGGGAATGAGAACCCACTAGAAAATCCCAAGGTGTGGAATTAACTAAATAATTGGGGAAAATCTAAAACAAAGCAAATAGCATACCAATTCTGATTTTTTGTAAAGCAAACTACATGAATGTAGCCAATGGGGTCATCAGTCATCAAATGTAACTTGAAGATTTTATTTTCAGAGCATATGGCAACTTCTAAGTTACAGATCAGCCATTCTCTTTCAGCCCAACACATTCCAAATTTTTGGGAGAAAAAGTAAGGTAGAGCCTTCACACATACTATGTTGTGTTCTTGTAAAAAATCTAGACGTACAAAGAATAATAAAACTTGTTTCATAAAACTTGGATTAAGAATTGTTTTATGCTTTTTTATTTTGATCATTAAGAAAAAAACTGACTAGCACAAAACTGACTAGCAAATGTTTTAAATAAAAGTATTCATGGCTTTAACTGTTATGCACAAGAAAGAGATGGATTTCGATTACATAGTGAGTTGATTCACATGCTTTATGTTTGGTTTACTGGAGCTCAGTTTATTAACTAAAATACACAATGGTTCTGTGTTTTAAATGAACAAAGGTCTTAGCTTGATTCAAGAAAGGAAGGAAACAAGGAGTTGTGACTAGTTCAAGATGCTGCAACATCTTTTGCATTTGTTTAAAAAGGGACTCCTGCAAGGGAAGGAATGAATGCACAGGAGCTGTATAAAAACAGGTGTGGACACATTCCAGATTGTGAATTGCAAGCCTGGAGCAATCATCCCAAATCAAACATCTCCAACAGAGCTTACTTTGTCTGCCTCTCATTTACAAAGGAACAGCCTTAAATGCAGACATTTCCACATTTTTCTGTGAAACACGAGTTTTGAGTCACCCAGTGACAATGTGTAGATTAGTCCTTGAGAAGCAGCATCCAACCATTCAATCTGTTAAATGCATAGTGTATATGTTACCATGTGAATACAAGATCAAAGTGTTAGCTATCTATTTAAAAATTCAAGTAGTGCTAATGAGATTAGGCACACATTTAAAACTGTGTTAGAAACAACTTGAGAAAACATATTAAATATGAAGTCCATACTATAATCCAATATTAAAGAGAAGATAAAGATCTGTTCAAACAATAGAATCTTGCTTTCATTCTTCTCAGTCTAGAAAGGATATCAGGGATCTTTTAATCTCATTAGTTACTAACACAATTTCATGCAATTCTTGTGAGAAACTTCCATTTAACTAAATATGATTTGCTTCTGAGCAAACATAAATTAATTGTGCTGCATGTGGATCCTAAATTTCCTCAGTGAAGCAAATTGAAGGATATTCTCATAAAACCACAATGTCTAGCTGCCTCCACTTGGTATCCTTTTATATGAGCTATATAGCTATACAATTATAGCACAGAACTATTAGTAGTTCTGTGAGATACAGCATCAAACATTCTCCAAACACAGAAGACATCTGATCATCTCTACCCATATAACATTTAAAGGAGTATGTAAAGATATCTAACTGAATCTGACCCTCTCTATAAGCAAGATACTGAGCTACATTATTTTATTTTATACAATAACCAGGGTCCCATGATTTATTAAAATATTAAACTGTTACAGTATAATTGGCTGGTTGCAACCTGATAAGCTATACATCTTGATTTAAAAACCATAATATGTATTCCCCTGGAGGGAAGATTCTGCTTGATACATTAGCAGGCAATATAGGCCCTGTAGCCGCAGGGCGTTCTTGTCTCTATCGTCAATGCCTTGTTCTATCTATAACAAGGACTGTCTATATATACTATGCTCTAAAAAGCAGCACTATGTGGCTGTCCTTTATTACGAAGTATGACCTTCCATTTGCCTTAACTGACCTCCCAAACAGAAAATACGAACTAATTTGTATTGTATTATTAACAATTGAGCCCAAAATTTCTATTGCTAAGACATTGTTAAGTGACTTTTGCCCCATTTTTTCTTGCCAAATTTGTTGTGAATCACTGCAGTTGTTAAGTTAGTAACACGGTTGTTAAGTCACTCTTGCTTCCCTATTGACTTTGCTGGTCAGAAGGTCAGAAAAGCTGATCATATGACCCTCGGAACACTGCAACCATCATAAATTTGAGTCAATTGCCAAGCGTCTGAATTTTGATCACAAGACCATGGGGAATGCTGCAACGGTTGTGTGAAAAATGATCATAAGTCACTTTTTGGAGTGCTGTTGTAACTTCAAATGGTCACTAAATGAACTGTTGTGAGTCCTGTAAAGAAAACAAACTGCCTCTCCCACATTTAAAATGTAGGCCTGGTCAACCCACAACGCAACCAAGGCTGTGCATCTAGATGATCAGTTGTGATTTACAGACACAAAAGCTGGGCTCACATAAGTATCACAACTCCAAAATCAAAACATATAGTTGCAATCCCAGCTGGTGAACTATTTTAAGACTGGGACTGTCCTTCCTCGGCTGCCAAAATCTTATCAAACACAGCTGTAGAAGAATTGTGAGCCAATATTTGGCCTGAATCCACAATTCCTGGACTCCTTCCAATTATGGTCTAAGAGCAATCACTCAAGAAAGAAAGGAGCTTCTGAAAATCTAGTTCAACTTTGCGACAGTGGCTTGAGTTGATTGAAAATGTTACCTTTTATTCTCTCTTACAAACTTTTGTGTTAGGATTTTGATAAAAACTATCTTTGATGTACAATATATGCAGCTTACTAAAAAGAATGCCCCAGTGGCAGGATTAATGTTTTCTTTGTGTTTGACAACACACATGCATGCATAAACATAAAGCTGGTTTCAAGATATCACCTGGGATTTACAGCTTGCTAAGTATGATTGAGGATTAATTATGCTTAGGGAGAGCCTGTTTGGTGCAGTGATTAAGGCATCAAGCTAAAAACATGGAGACACTGAATTCTAATCCTGCCTAGGTACAAAACCAGCTTAGTGACTTTGAGTCAATCATTCCTACTCAACCCTAGGAAAGAAGCTATAGAAAACCACTTCTGAAATCTTACCAAGAACTACAAGAACTTATCTAGGCAATCAGAAGGAATCAATAGTGATTTGAAACTCCCACCACCCCAAAAATATGTGCAGTATGTTCTGGGTGCAATTCAAGATGTTGGTTATCACCTATAAAGCTCTACACAGCTACCAGAAACTGATTTCCTCCCCTTTTTTCCTTAACTTATCTGTTTCTCTAAAGTAAGGATTTCAAACTGGCTGTCCGTGGGCTGGATGAATCATGCACAGGCCATGCCCACCCCAACTCCATGAAGGGGAAAAAACATTGCAAAACATCATGTGATGGCAATGTGATGCTATGAGTTTGACACCCATGCTCTAAAGCAGGAGTGTCAAACTCAAGGCCCGTGGGCCACATCTGGCCTACGGGGTGCTTAAATCTGGCCTGCGGGGCCGGCTTGGAAATATCAAAGGACTGGCACATGGTGCCTCTGCCAACCAAAGTAGGCATTGGGGGTTCCTCCCTGGCCTCCTGCAGCACTCTGCTGGCCAAAAGGAGATCACGCAGAAACCCCGCAAGTCCCCCATGCAGCCCATTTTCAGCTGGCAGAGTGCTTCTGGAGGCCATGGAGGTGGAAAAAGGGCCATGCAGGGGCCTTGCGGTGGGGCTTCCACATGGCCCATTTTGGCCAGCAGGGTGCTGCAAGGGGCATTTGTCCCATCTTGCTCCCTACCTCCCCTCTGGCCTGCAGAGAATTACAGTGCAGATCCAGTCCTCGAAGAAATCCAGTTTGATGCCCCTATTCTAAAGCAAAAGAAATATCTCCCCATTTATAAAAAGATCTTCAAAGTCTTGTTATGTGATCCTGTTCAAAAAGAAATACCATTAGTATCTATTAGAAACCACAACATATGTATTAAACCTGATCAGATAAGTCACTTCTTTCTGTTTACTTTTCTTGATCTTTAATCCTGTTGAATGTTGTCCCATAAACTGATATCTTAGCATTTTTCTTTGTTTCCTCTCCAGAGCAATTTTATTAGTTTCATGTCCCTTTTGTAAATCCAAGATAAGACTTTCCAAGTACTCTGCTGATTTATGATTTGAATTAAACACTGGTTTCATGTCATCCAATCCATTGCGGCATCTTTTTCCATATCATTTTTATAATCTGGCATTTTTTCCAAAATCTAAATCCTGATTCAAATTAGACTGTTTTTCCCATAAAATCTGTTGTTTTTCTATATCCCATTATAAAATATCAGACAATCTTATAAGTATTCTGCATACATTGTTCCCTACAGATTTAATTTCTTCTATAGTTGAATAGTATTGTTCTATCCCAGGGTTGTCAAACTCACGTCATCATGGCGGCGTCACGTGGGTTATTTTCCCCCTTCACGAAGCCAGGCGTGGGTGTGGCCAGCGCATGACGCATCTGGCCTGAGGGTTGGGGATTTGACAGCCCTGCTCTATTGCATTAATGGGTTGACTCTCCTTCAATTGTAATCTTCAGCTCTTTATGGTTCTCTCTAGTCAATCTTCAAAGTCCTCTTATCTTATCTATTTATTTTTCAATTAACAAAACTTTCCCATGGGAGGATTTCTGACAATTAATTTTAAAATCTTTATATATTCTCTATAAAATTTTAAAACACCCAGAGGAAATGTTCTTTTAAGTCCATCTGGCCCCTTAACTGTCAAAAATCAACACCCTAGTCTCTCCCACTCTTTTTGTTGTGGTTGCTGGCTCTATGAAAGTGAAACCACACTTTGCCAATGTTGTCCCCTGAAGTCCCTCCTAAAATAGTTATTAATTTAATCATGGTGTCAAGCCTGAATTTGATTTGGATGTGGGATTATTTGTATCTTTGGGTATTCTAATATGAATTCAGTTTGACACAGTGTGAAGCTGAAGGAGGACAGAGTCTTCAGTCCAGTGGTGGGTTTCACATTTTGTTACCACCGGTTCACCCCACGCATGCCTGCTCACTTTGCGCACGTGCACCTGGCCTTAAAAACATGCCTAAATAGGATGGCATACAGCCAATTTCTGCATGCCTTCCACTACCGATTCGTGTGAACCAGTCCGAACTGGCTGAATACCACCTCTGCTTCAGTCATAACTTCATAGCTAACAATGAGTCAAGCACATTCCAGTGGTTGAGTGACCCGAGGAGGATAGAAGTCTCCAAGCAACCACCTCCCATCTTGGTTGGACAATGTGATAGTTTGTTTTGGAAACTTGAGAATCTGAAATTTATATTGGGGTGAAAAGCCCAGGAACTTTAGTTCTGGCTTTTCACCAGTTAGTGCCAATGTGGTGTATCTAAATAAATTTGTACTTTGAGAAAATGGAATGCCTCACAGTTCAATTTGTGATGGATGCATTACTTGGAACCTGACACATAGTTTATGAAATTAGTCCCATTTCTGGCTTTGCGTGGAGGCTGAGGAATTCTGGGAGTTGAAGCCCACAGACCTTAAAGAGTTCTAGGAGTTGGTCTACACATCAGGATTAAGACATGCTGCAGTAGGGCAGTATAAATTTTATCTACTTGTGATTGGAGTGTTATAGCAAAGGAATGTTTCTGCAGGTGTCCGCAATTGAGATCAATAGTAGTTATACTTGCTTATGACAGGGTTTTTCTGAGCCTATTCACTTCCCCTTCCAACCTTCTACAATATAGAAACTGATGGTTTGTGTTTCATGTGCTTTCCTTTGTGGAATCCTTCCATGGTTTTGAAAAGAAGGCCATTGTATCTGCAGTAGACTTTTGAGTTTTGAGAAAGAAACTTCAAGATAAACAAGTGAGCTTGCTTTGCCCCCTTAAATAATTTCCCACTGCATTCTATTCAGCACTTAAACTATTTCCCACTGTATCCTATTCAGCACATTGTCACAATCAGAACAAAGACAAGAAAATGTGATTGTGGACAAGAGTGTTTATAATCCTGTAAATGGAAAATGTGGTTTTACAAGAAAAAGGACATGTCTGGCCTAGGGTTATTTTTTTCCTAACAACTTCTAAGACAGTGCTTCTCAAACCGTTTCCTTAATTACACATAACAGCTGATCAGAAAATCCTTTTTTTCACCCAATGTGGGTAAAACAGTTTAAGTCAGTTAAATGTCCCTGTTATGATTGGGTAATGGTTTCATGTTTCAACTACTTTTATCCAATTTTGGGTAATATATCCAAGCTTGGAAAGCACTACTCTAAGAGATGCTTTCCCCATTATATCACTTCATATTCAATACACTACAATAAATTCACTTGGAGATACTAAAGGAATTATTTGCTACAAAAATTGTCTGGTTTTATGATGACCTCCTCAAATTCTTACCAATGTCTCACTGATGTAGAACATGAATGGGCAGAGTGACAGCTATAAAATAGAAATGCTGGGCCCAAGTGTGTGATCCTACCGGTTTAACAACCAGTTTGCAGAGGTTACGCGCTGCTACACCTTGCTGGCTCATATTTAAATGATCATCCGCTAGAACTCCACTTTCCTGCCTAAATATAAAGCTTTGCTTTTCTCCACATTAAAATTCATTTTGTTGGATAGGGCCCATTGTTCAAGTTTGACAAGTTCTTTTTGGATTCTGAATTTGTCTTCTGGGGTGTTAGCTATTCCTGCCAGTTTAGTATCATCTGCAAATTTGATGAGTTCCCTTCTATTCCCTCATCTAAGTCATTTATAAAGATATTGAAGAATACTGGGCCTCAGACGGAGCCTTGTAGTATCCCACTGCTTACTTCTCTCCATGTGGATGTAGTACCATTAAGGACTACTCGTTGAGTATGGTTTGTCAGCCAGCAACAAATCCATCTAGTGGTGGATGTTTTCTTTTCCACATTCTTCTAGCTTACCAAGTAGTAGATTGTGATCTATTTTGTCAAACTAACTCAAAACTATGGATACTGTAATTCTGTACATCTGAAGGGAACTTTGGTGTAAGCTCCTTTTTATTTAAGTTGTAGGTAGTAGTAGGCAGTTGAGATGAATTATTGCTCCATCTGAATTTGTGTCAGAAAAACCTCTGTTGTCATTTAACTACATTTCCTGTAACTAGAAATGTTGTCATCTTTCCTGGATTAGGGCATCTATTCAGTCATAAGTATACATAAACATACCTTTTAAAAATGTTTATTTCTTTATATAATGCTTATTTTGGGTAAGATTAATAAATGTATTCAGATGGAGCTTAAATTAGTCATAATTAGTCTTTTGCATTCAAAATTAGGATCTGCATTTGTAGGAAATTCATGGGAATCCACGAATGTTCTTTTATACAAAGGCTTTGATCTCAGATTAGTTGTCAGAATTTACACCCCATCCCCTGCAAAATCACTCTATAAACATCATGCTTGCAAGCCCCACCAGGTTCTGCTTTCAGACTTACATTTATTTTTTAAAATAATTAAATAGACTGTCATGGTGCATACCGAGGCATACTTTCACCGTTATCTTTATAAATAGTCTTGTACGTATTCTTAGAAAACAAAATGGTGAATTACTTTGAAAATGACCAGAAAAATGCAACAAGGTTGCAGAGGTCCTTGTGACAGGAACAGGTAAAATTCTGAACAGATTAGTGAGCATTGATTGCATATAAAAAGAAGGTATTTTTATTTTTGAAAATAATACACAGTAAGCGTTCCATAGCATTTCATCAATTTCCTATGAATTGAAAGAATTTAATACTACCTTTTAATTTGATTTTAGGCTTAAAAAAATATCAAAAATACTATGCTGTATAGTATATGCTCTGATTTTGTAGCTAGAAGGCCCGTAAAGGGTTGCCAAATAATACGGAAAAACGAAGAGTGAAAATTGAATCCCGATTTTTAAGGCATTTTTTGCATTGTAAAATTACTTCAAGTTAAGGAATTATCTTCTATGTCTAAGTAGTATGTTGAGCAGTGAGCTTTTTAAAGGCCTGGCAGACCAATGTTGTGCCAAGTAATAAATATATATATTGTCTACATTTAGAATAAGATCAAAGTTAATTATAACAATTTTTACTTGTATAAATGCTAGGTTGAACATTAAGCCTGGACTGAAATCAAATGGCTCTTCCTGTGTTTTACTCTGGCTATAGTAAGAAGTATTTTGGCTAGAATTTTATTTCTTGAAAAATAAACATGCCTAATATACAAGAGAATTAATGTCAAGATTGCCACTAGAGGGTGATATTGTTCCATGAATGCTGTAAATCTTGGCAATCAGATTTGCAGGATATAGAGATAATTTACTTAAAGCTCACCAGTATTTATGAAAGCATCTATTAGTAGGATTTAAACTACTCATATACATATGAAGTATATAGCAATAGCACTTAGACTTATATATCACTTCATAGTGCTTTCAGATCCTTCTCTAAGCAGTTTACAGAATCAGCGTATTTCCCCCCCAACAATCTGAGTCCTCATTTTACCGACCTAGGAAGAGTGGAAGACTGAGTCAATCTTGAGCCAGTCAGAATTGAACTCCTGGGATTCAGCAGAATTAGCCTGCAATAATGTTTTTTTAAAAATGATCCTGTAGTGTAAATTCAGGGAAGCGTTGGGGCAACTGGATGGAGCTAAGCATTTACAGGATGGAAGTCTTTTCTAATGTCT
This sequence comes from Thamnophis elegans, assembly GCF_009769535.1. Classification (NCBI taxonomy): domain Eukaryota; kingdom Metazoa; phylum Chordata; class Lepidosauria; order Squamata; family Natricidae; genus Thamnophis; species Thamnophis elegans. The sequence continues at coordinate 32,052,095 of NC_045549.1, read as the reverse complement.
ACATGGAGTTCACAGGTTATAAATAATGAATATAAGTGAAAAAATTAGGAGTTTTCTTACTTCCTCACTGATCATTAACTATCATCCACTATTTTTTATCCATGATCTGTTACATCTCTCTCTTTTTTTTTTGTAGAAATGAGATGGTAAAGTGACATGCAGCAAGCCAAAATATCAGCTGAAGCATTTGTTTCTTTAAAAATACACCCCTAGTTCTCTCACATACATTCTTAAAAAACAAAAATGACAAGAAACTGCAACATATTACTTGTTAGAAAATATTCTGATCTGAAAAAAAAAAGTCAGATCTTGGAGAATTAACAAATGGGTGAAGAACATCCTTACCTATTTGTCTACTAATGAATGAGTGGTCAACCTTACACAGAAGGTACCAAGTTTGAAAATACTATACAGGGCAAAAATACCAATTAGCTAATTATATAAGTCTGATGGCACAGTGGATTCTAATGGGAAAGCTGGCCAAGGAATGTTGCTATGGTAGCACTTTCTCCTAATTCTAGATAGGTGGCATAGCTGTGATTATGCAATTAGGAAAAGGTTTGAGTAGCAGAATATTTTAACAGTAATGTTCTTCATTCCACATGGGCTGGTGTAAAAGAGATAATAACATGATTTTCAGCTTATATTTAAAATTGCAGAAGTTGGGGTCAGTACAAAAGTGGTAGCCAGGTAAACTATCTACTTCCTATTAAAGTGTAGCAAAATTGAATGGCATTTTTTGCCTTAGAAACAGAAGGCACTTGGATGGGGATTGTAATGGGCCAATCAAATTCATACAGTGCCCATGCACTTTGTCCTCACACTTTTAGCAGCACTAATATATTGTTAGGAATATTTTAGGATGGCATACCCTTTCTACATTTGATGCACTCTAAATGCATTGGCATTATAAATCCCAACATAGCTTGAGGAAAGCTCATCCTAAGGGACATCTAGGCAACAAAAATTTGAATGACCAGTAGAGGGTAGCAAAAAGGCACAGCATGTTTAAAAATCCTTTTTTTTTCTTTTTTCTTTTTGCAGTTTGGATAATATACATTAGATTTATATCTTACCTTTTATCCATGGTCTTTAAGCTGGTGTTATACAATTCCCTCCTTGTTTTTTTCCTATATAATAATCCCACGAGTAGATTGGTTTGCAGGAAAATGACAATTTTAAAGTTAGCCATCAAACATTTCTGTTTGAAGGCGAGTTGTTCCTAGCCCAATACAGAATGACAAAGTTGAAAGGGATCTTGGAGGTCTTCTAGTCTAACCCCTTGCCCAAGCAGGAGACCCTATATCATTCTGAACAAATGGCTGTCCAATATTTTCTCAAAAGCCTCCAGTGTGGAAGCACCTATGTCTAAAGACAAGCCATTCCACTGATTGTTCTTGTTGTCAGAAAATTTCTAGGTTGCATCTGCCTTTGATAGATTCCCATCCATTACTTCTTGTTGTGCCCTCAGGTGCTTTGGATAATAACTTGTTCCCTTCTTTCTGTGGCAGTCTCTCATATATTAGAAGACTTTCATTATGTCACTCCTAATCCTTCTCTTGGTTAAGACTAATATCAAGTTCTCACAACCATTCATCACGTTTTAGCCTCCTGATCACTATTCATCTTTGTTGTTCTTCTCTATACTCTTCTGGAGACTCAACATTTGTTTTATATTTTGGCGACCAGAACGTGACAAGTGTAGAATGTAGAATGTAGAAATTTATTTGTATGCCGCTCTTTTCCCTGGGGGGACTCAGGGCGGCTCACAACCCAAAAGGGAGGGGGAGACAAACTTTTAACATATAAGACAATACATAATTAAAAACACAACATTCATACCATTCGGGCGGGTTACAGTCTTAGCCCCAGGCCTGACGGGATAGCCAGATTCTGAGGGCTGTGCGGAAGGTCTGGAGGGTGGTGAGGGTACGAATCTCCACGGGGAGATCGTTCCATAGGGTCGGAGCTACCACTGAGAAGGCTCTCCTCCGCGTAGTTGCCAGTCGGCATTGACCGGCAGATGGAACTCGGAGGAGGCCTAATCGATGAGATCTAATAGGTCGCGTGGAGGTAATTGGCAGTAGGCGGTCTCTCAAGTACCCAGATCCACTACCATGTAGGGCTTTATGGGTGACAAGTAGCACCTTGAAGTGTGCTTTCACCAGGACAGTATAGTGGTAATAATACTTCATGTGATCTTGATACTATTCCACTGTTGATGCACCCTAGGATTGCATTGGGTTTTTTGGCAGCTGCAACATATTGCTAACTCCTACTTAAGTGGTTGTTCAATAGGACTCCTAGATGCCTCTCACAATTACTGCTATTGAACCATGTACCATTTATTCTATAACTATGCATTTGTTTTTTCTTGCCTAAATGTAAAACCTTACTTTGCTTTCCACTGAATTGCATTTGTTGGATAGGCCTTAATGCTTTAATCACTACATCATTTTCTCCTTTAGAAGCCTTAAATAAGTTAATTTCAGATTTTATTTGGTTTGGATCATATTTCATTTAGAAAAATGAAGGCAAAATTATTTAATCACATATTAAATAATATATATTTATTTTATTGCATATATTTGCTGCTCACTACAGGTGAGCAAACACCACAATATTGAATAATTGTCAGTGAGCTGGTTTGGAATGATTTTATTAGAGTTAATTTATCCAACTATGCATTTACATACACCTAACCATATATATATATATGGCAACAGTAAAAATATTGGGTTTCTGTCGTGATGGACTCTTGTGACGAGCCGAAGGACAGATGATGGAAGCAGTTAGCTTCCTCCCATAATTGGGGCTTACCAGGGGTTGTAAAAATCATATATATATATATATATGTATGTATGTATGTATGTATGTATGTATGTATGTATGTATGTATGTATATATATATATATATATATATATATATATATATATATATATATGTTTTTTTATTTGTGCTGATAAATAAAGCAGTTAGCTTCCTCCCATAATTGGGGCTTACCAGGGGTTGTGACACACATATATATATATATATATATATATATATATATATATATATATATATATATATATATTAACAAAAAGGCAACAGTAAAAAAAATATTGGGTTTCTGTCTGGATGGTCTCTTGTGACGAGCCGAAGGATAGAGAATGGAAGTGTGACCTTCCTCCCATATTTGGGCATACCAGGGGTTGTGACTTTAAATATATATTGGTACTAAAGGTACACGGTGACTCAGTGGCTAAGGTGCTGAACTTGTCAATCAGAAAGGTCGGCAGTTCGAATCCCTAGTGCCGCATAACGAAGTGAGCCCCGTTACTTGTCCCAGCTTGAGGATTCCAAGAACTGCAGGAAATGGTATAGCATGGGGACAAGCATTGCGGTTTTTGATTTTTTTTTAGAGTTTACTTTAATTTTCATGTATACTTTGTCCCAAAATGGCAACAAAAACTATCCCACCCCATTTCCAACAATTGTGGCAACGGGATTTGGGAGATGTGATTTGGTCCCTCTTTCTTCTATGAAGTACCTAGTCAAATGGATATTACACAAATAACCAATTAACACAATGTATGGATCCTGCTTCAGGCTATTTCATCATCTTGTGCATAGGACATTTTGTTTCTGATAGATATGAGCCATTAGTCACAAAAGCCTTTATGCCAGAATTAACATATTAAACTTTTTAAATTTTTTTTATTAAATATTAAACATTGGACCCAGAGCAACCATTCTTGTCATTTCCATATATCTTTTAACATAACAACAAATACAGTTCCTACTTATGGTACATAGCTACTTTAATATTATAAACATATCCCTTGCCACCTTTTGTATATTTGTCTAGGTCAGTGTTTCTCAACCTTATCAACTTGAAGATGTCTGGACTTCAACTCCCAGAATTCCCCAGCCAGGGAGTTGAAATCCAGACATCTTCAAGTTGACAAGGTTGAGAAACACTGGTCTAGGTATTATCCAGTTTCAATTCTGCAATCCTCAGTATATTCTATTCCGACTCCATTTCCTCATTTCCAACCATTAATACAAATTTCATGATATTGTCTCGTCTTTATTTTTAATTTCTGTCAGTCTGTCCATATTAACATATTAAAATTTTAAGGTGCCACAAGACTACCTGTGCAAGAGGGAGCTCCCTAAAACAACAAGAGTTGTTTTTATCACAACGAGGGCTAATGTCCGGAAGAAAGACCCACAGAAGCCCCATTTCTGGCGGAGTGGGGGGGGGGAAGAGAAACAAGGCAAGGTCTCTGCCGCGTCTGCTTTCCTTGTGTGCAGCCAGGAGTTCGCAAAAGGCAGTAAGGTGGAAATGCCAAGCTCGACCTGTACCGACACCTCACGCGTTAAACCCACTTTCTCAGGCTGCCACCCAAGAGACCCTCCCGTCCTACGGGGGCTTCGGGAACACCTCGCCCACCATTTCGCCACGAACCGCCCCGCTCCCGACTGAAGGCAAAAGTAAAGCAGGAAGGAGCTACAAGCTGTGGCTCCAACCGCGCCTGCTCGCTGGCCCCGAGCATGCTCAGCCAGCGCCAGCAAGGCCTTTTGCAGCAGCTGAGGCCGGAGCCCACGCGCCGTTTTCGGCTTCTCTGTGCTGCTGAGAAGGGCCTTGGAGGCGAGCTTAAGGCGGTAAGCGGCGGGTCGGGAACGGGACTCCCGAGGCGGGCATCGGGATGGGTCCGCGGTCACCCAGGCAGGCGGATTAAATGAGAGGGGTGTGTATGTGTGCTTGGAAACGCTGGCGGTGCAGCAGCCTTCTCCAGATCCATGGCCGGCAAGGTGTGGGGGACTACAGCTCCCACGATTCCCTGCAAAATGCGTTGGCTGAGGATTGTGGGAGTTGTAGGCCGGAGCGCCTAGAGGGCGCCCGGTTGGAGGCGCCCGGATGCCATCTGGGGTGTTCCTGTTTCGGGGGGGGGGGACATAAGAAGCAGCTCTTTTGGTTCCCACAACTGGAAAGGACTATCGCCTGGAGCCCACTCTAGCGCTGCATGATTTGTTATTGGAAACAGGCTGAAATCTGGAGTAGTTGCATCAAGTTTTCCTCCCCCCCCACCTGTCTTTTTCTTACTCCTTCCGTTTTTCAAGGAGTTTCGATGATTGTGCCTGTGCTTTGTGCTTGATTTAAACCAGTTGTGCCAGAGGTTAGGCCTCAAAAGGATTGGATCGGAAGCTTCTTTGAGACCGGAGTAACTAAGGACAGTGCTTTGCAAGTTTGCAACGTGTGGCATCTAAATATATTCTTTATTATCCGGTGAATTCTTTCTGGAACGTCTTAGGTAGTTAAGAGTGTAGTTATAGAGCGCAATTGTTGTGCTGTTGGATTATTTATTTACTGGCACGAAGTGCATTGTGTCATTGTGCATGCTGGTTGTCTTTTCAAGCAGTATAAATCATTTGGGATGTATTGGGTCATAACGTAGTCTGGCCTGATCAGGTTTACTGGCCATTTCAAAAGTTAAGAGTGTAACAAAACACATCTAGAGGTCAGTGTATTGCAGGGAGCTGGCTGATAACTGGCTGTAAAAGGTTTCTTTGATTTCAAATCCAAAATTGAGCCTGGACACAAATTGGATTGAAGATTATTTTGTCAATTGAACGCTCTTTTCTCTCTCTCAATAACAATAAAAAGCATTCACCTCTCCCCTTTTTTATGGCTTAAAAATTCTTAGTAAGCTAATTAATTCTCCCGATTTTATTCATTATTCTGTTAGGTAATTATGTAGTATAGTTGTAGTATAATTTGAAAATACTCAATCCATGGTTTGGGATTAGTTTGTTTGGTGCTTCCCAGTATTTTGCAGAAAAGAATATCACATAACAAATTAATAAGGTTTGTTAGTTCCCTGAATATAATACAGGATGAAACTTCTTGCCCATCTGTACAGTTCTGATAAACTACGTATAATAACCTAAATTTAATACTGTTAGACATTTTATTGTTAAATTTCATTAATTAGGAAGAAAACCTGAATTTTTATATGATATATTCCCCAGAATGATAGTTAGCAATTTTTAAATTTTTTTAAATTTTAGTTAGCAATAATAATTTATATGTAAAATTATTTTTTTAATAAGAACTAGGTTCAGTGTGGAAAGCTAAGGAGTAAATTAAATCATATAAATTATATGTAATTTAAATCTTGCCCAGTCACAGTAAACATGGCCTGCTTATGGTTTTAAATGTTTTATTTTTTTAAAAAAATGGGATTAATGTTTTAGTGGACTTTTTCTTTATTTTATACTTTGAAAATGGTTGACAATTTGTGGAAAAACTAGACACTTAAAATGTCAAGTGTGTACATGCAACAGTGAATATGAAAATATGATTGCCTCAAAAGCTTTAAAACTTTTTTTCTGATTTGTTATTAAGAAAATAGATTTTTTGTTTTGTTTTCAATCTTCTCTGCTCATTCATGTTTTATTATTTTGGTTGGTTACCCAATCAGCCAGATATTTAAACAGAATTTGGCATTTTTATCCAACTATTGAGACTTTACCAAGGATCTGGGATAGGTAGGTAGATGTTGTATTGTTGCAGGATGTATAAGCTGTTCCAAGTAAAGCTGCCCTTTGTAATTGACTGGTGAGGATTTTGAACAATGGTGTTCAAGTGGTGTGCCAGATATTTGGGATTGCACCCAAGGAGCCTATTACTATTGATATTATCTTTTATTTCTTTGCCATAGTCATTCTATTTCTATTTGCAAATTTGGGGGAAGTTGGGGGGGTGATTTTCTTCAGTTCTTTCTCTTCTCTCGGTGACTCTGGGCTTTCTCCTCTGAACCAATTCTTGAATTTGCAATTAAATGTTTTTCAGGATTTAGCTAACTTGATTCATCATAGCTTGCACAGTTGGCCAGTAAGAACCATGATGGTGCAGTGGTTAAATGCAGTATTGCAGGCTAATTCTGCTGACTGCCAGGTGTTTGATCTTCACCAGCTCAAGGCTGACTCAGCTTTCCATCCTTCCGAAGTCGGCAAAATGAGGGTCCAAATTGTTGGGGACAATATGCTGATACTGTAAATGACTTAGAGACGGTTGTAAAGCACTGTGAAGCTGTATATGAATCTAAGTGTTATTGCTATATTATTAAGGGGGTATTGGTGATGTAAAAAAGTGGCACAATGATTCTTGAGAGTGCTGCAAAACAATGGATAGCTTTTTTCTGAATAAAGCCTATTTTCCAGTGCAGGAAATTTCATTAGAATTATTCTGGTTCTGGACATACTTATATCCTGATTCTGGACACACTTATATATACTACTTAGAATACATACAAGTATACTTAACAAATATATTAAAACTACATAATTTTCTTGCTGACAAAACCAGACATATTTAAATATGAGTTGGAGAGAAATTCTTCCAATAAGTTCAAAATGGTAATTTTAGTACCTTGGGTATTCAGATTACAAGCATATTTCAGTTGGATTCACATGACATTAGCCATAATGTGATTATTTGATTTTGCTTAGCATGTTGTATAATCCAGTCAGTTTTGTTTTATCCGGCAACGTATTGTTAAGCAAATGATATTTCATTGTATGATGTAGTCAAATCCCTTCTATTTCCGTTAGACAATTTATTTTCATTCTATGTTCACTTCTTGTCCCAGTGGCTCATAATTTAAGAACAAGAGTAGCTTTTCCTAATTTAGAGACACTAGTAGTTATTGGCTGCTGAGGAGTATAATAATCTATCACCATTTGGGGACCAGTGGCCAGGAATGACCATTGTAAATTTAATAGTTTTACACCTTTGTATCTGAGCATTTTTATGGACTCATTAATAAAAATTCATAAGTAGAGGCATGTATTCTGGATGGAAAATATGGAGTAGACTAATCCTGATAAATGTTTTTTTCCAGGAAGTGAAAAATGCCTAGAAGAAGACAGGTGCACGCAAGAAAGCTGAAAGTCGGAAGGAACGGGAAAAACAAATTAGAGCTTCAAGGGCTAATATTGATTTGGCCAAACATCCCTGCAATGCTTCAATGGTAATATTTAGTTTTTAAAAGCTTTTTCAGTGTCAGATGTCTGATAAAATAATAGAATGCTAAAGTCATCTTCCTTGGTCTTGCACAGAAGTATGGTTGGGTCAAATATTTTCAAACTTTCTTGCACTAAGGAAAACACATGTGTAACCTTATAAAACTCACTAATCTTAACAGATAAGAAAAGTATATCTAAAACTATTACAATAGACAAGGAACATCTCTTTACCTTCTCTTGAAAGGTTTCTGGTATATAGAGGACTAAGGGGGAAAAAGATGAGGGATTCATTTCCCTGACTTAAAAGAAATGTGCATAAAGATGGTCAAATTCAAGCCTGCCTGAATCCATATCCCAGAACGTTTTGATTATTTGGTCTTATACTAAACAGATATACTAGGAAATACCTAGAAGATACTTAATAAGGTCAGCCAATATCCTTATGGGACATTTTCAGTTGCCATCCCTTGGTCATATTTCCAACTCTAGAGAAGCTTGGAAAGTATTCTGTCCTATAGAGCTGCCTTTAGTCGTCTAAAAGTTTAGTAATTGTAAAACATACAATTGTTGGCTGTGATATCTACTTCATGTTGTGAGGATGTGGATGAAAGGGGATGGAGCAGACTTTCTTATCTAAGATGGCAGAGGCAGAAAACTGCCTAGATTATTGCAAAATGTTGTTAGCAATAAAAAAAAGGTTGAACTCCCAAATTATGAAATTCTTTGCTGTAAATATTTCAGGAAAATCTTGTCTCTTTGCACAGGCAAATATGTGTCTTGTAGCAAAGTTGACCTTTGTAATGTGATTTTGACTACAGGGACCTTAAAATCATCATCTTTAATGACCCCCTAAACCCTTGCGGGGTGGAGTCTGGGCAACTGAATGGAGCTGAGTATTTACTGGCCGGAGGCCCTTCCTGAGTTTTGTTCAGCAGATATATTCTCATTATGCCCAGAGAGAGAAATATCTGCCTCTACCTAGAATCAAGCTCACAGCCTCTTGATTGTGAGGTGAGAGGTCCACCTCTAGGCCACTGCACCACTCGACTGGGACCTTAAAGATAAGAACTAACGAACAACTAAAACATATTCAATAACAAGAAGTTAGTACAAGTCCAGTCAGAGTAATGAATGATATAGAAAGATCAAAGATAATAGATAATTTGTCTCTTCTTATGATTGCCTCTCCAAAGTATGATGTACATTGCATTACAAATTGCCTTTAATTTGCCAAGCCTAAAATATGGATATAAAAAACCCTCTTTTTTCTGTTACAGGAATGTGACAAATGTCAAAGGTAAAATATTCATTTTAAGGATTTTATCTACATTTTAAATACATTTTGTTTAGCTATTTGTTCATCCTGTTTTCTTTATTTTAACAGGCGACAGAAAAATAGAGCTTTTTGCTACTTTTGCAACTCTACTCAAAAAATTACCCATTTGTGCACACTGTGGTAAGTGTGCCTGATTTAACATTTTGATTACTGGATTGCAAGCAGTAGATTTCTTCTTGGGGTTAGTTTCTTCTGATTTCATGTTTCAGAGGTGCTCAGGCTTTCATTCTTTTCCTTCTTTAAGTATAGTGGTTTTAGGTTTTTAGGCATAATTATTTAAGTATGGGGACGTGGTGGCTCAGTGGCTTAGATCCTGAGCTTGTCAATTGAAATGTCGGCAGTCGGCAGTTCAGCGGTTCGAATCCCTAGTGCCATGTAACGGGATGAGCTCCTGTTATTGTCCCAGCTTCTGCAACCTAGCAGTTCGAAAGTACGTAAAAAATGCAAATAGAAAAATAGGAATCACCTTTGGTGGGAAGGTAACAGCATTCCGTGTACCTTTGGTGTTTAGTCATATCAGCCACAAAGACATCTTCAGACAGCGCTGGCTCTTTGGCTTTGAAACGGAGATGAGCATCATCCCCTAGAGTCAGGAACGACTAACACGTATGTACGAGGGGAACCTTTACCTATTTAAGTATTATGAAATACTTAAGTTAAGATGAAGCGAATTCCAGTGTCCACAGTAGCTTGGAAGTCAGGGTGGGTTTCAAACCGGTTCGCGGCGGTCCCTGCGATCCGGTTGGTCGCCGAACCCGGAAGTAAGTAACTTCGGGAACGGCGAAGCCCCCCCCCCGCGCCCGCATGCCCCGCGCCCGCTCCTTACCCGGTTTTGCCAAATTCTGCGCTTCCACGCATGCGCAGGACGCATACAGCGCCTGCGCGATCCTCCAGGAGCAGCTGGAGCATCGCACAGACGCTAGTACGCATGCGTGCGCTGCGCGCGTGCACGCACGCACTGCGCGAGGATGCCGCCGGCCTCGTTCCAACCGAACCGGTTGGAACGGGGCGAGAAACCCACCCCTGTTGGAAGTGTATGTGCATATAAGGCAAGACCACATGTTGTTTTCCCATTGCATCATATGGATATTCTGAGAAGTTTTCTCTGTGCAATAAACACCTTCAGCAGCCTGCTATGCAAAGGAGTGCCAAGAATGCAGAGGCAGTGTGTTTGGGGAAAGTGCAGAAGCATCCATGGCAGTATGAACACAAAGTTCCCAGCTAACACAGAATTAGGGCACAGTCCCTGAGCATTATTGTCTTATTAAAGAAATACAGCAATTATCAAAACAGGAAAGGGAACTTTTAATGGAGATTGGTGGAATATGATTTGGAATGGGGAAAGGCTTGTGCCATTTTCTGGCTGTTCCTTTTTTTGCTCTAAAGATTTTCCTCCTTGCTTTCCTTTATTTTTCTCCTTTTCTTTTTCATTTTGTATCCATTTATTCAGTTTCCATGGTCTCTTATCTCAAACAAGTGACTCTAGGAGATAAACACTAATAAGAATCATTTAAAATGAAACAATACAAAAAAAATACACAGAGGCTGCGAACAATTATTCATAAATGTTAATATAACCAGGAAGCGGGGCCTTTGACACACTTGAAACTCCAGGATCATAATCAGGTCAAAAAATAAATATGTATCTCAGAAGGCTTTCTCCTTTGTGAAATATGGAGTTGTAGATTTTATGGTGCACCCTTCTTTTTTTGTATGCCATTATTGAATCTTTATTTCTTGGTGAAAAAGATCAACCCATCTTTTGAGAATGTACTGGCAGCAACTTTCTAACTCCCATCTTCTGCAATGGTCACTACAAGTCACTACTTTTAGTAATAGTTAGTACATTACTAGCCCATCTTCGGCATGAAAGAGCGACTTTGCACCAGTCACTTTATCTCAGCCCAGCTCACCACATGGGCTTTTAATTGTGGGGAAAATAGGAGGAGGAAGGAGTATTATGTGTGTTTGCTACCTGGAGTTATTAGTAAAATTAATGAAGATGGGATGTAAATACATAATTAAAAAATGACTGCTACAAACACCAGAGAACTTCTTTTCCCTTGTTTTGTTCAGAACATAAAGTATCACGTGATGGTTAGAATTTGAATTCTGCCTCTAACATTTTTTTCATGTGCACCTGAGGCAGAATTCATTATTTTATTCTATTTTATGTGCATTCTGATTAAGACCAATTTTCAGATGGCAGGAGAAACAAAATCAGTAAGAGTTCTGGTGTGCAAAATTTACCACCAAATCTATTGTCTGTAGCTAGGCTGTATATTGCAACCACATTTGTTTTGAATCATTTGACAGAGATAGTCAACTGATGGATTTAGGCCGGACATTCAGGACACTGAACTACTTGCCAATAATATCAGTAGACACATCAGTAGACAACCTACTAAAAAGTGGACCCACAAAAACAAAATCACTGGTTGTCATATGCAATTCAAATCTCTCAAACACAATCTTTTCACCTTTATTGGGTGGTAAGACTGCATTTTCTTATACAAGATTAGAAGCACTTCACTTGTTCTTCCTCTAATGTGACATACATCATCATGTGTCAGAAGTGCCCCTCTCGAGTCTTTGTATGACAGAGAGGTCAATCTTTGCCCAAAAGGATTAATGGACACAAGTTTGAAACCAAGACTCAAAACAAAAACCATTTCAACCTGCCAGGACAATCCATTGCCAAACTCAAAGTAACCATTGTGGAAAAACAGACTTAACAGCATGATTGAGTGAGATATTGCTGGGTTTATGTACATCAAAAAGTTTCAGATTTCTTAAAAATGTCAAATTCAGGTGGTTTTTTTTTTAACACTAGAGTTGTTAATTGATAAGGTACTTGCAATCTGCCTCAAATGTAATCTGTATATGCCTAACTAGCCAATTATCCCACCTCTACCCCTCTTTAAATCCTACATCAGTGTAGCCACTTCTTGCTTCTAATGAAGTAAACTGCAACTCGGGAAGCTTGTGCCTTTTAATAAAACCTGTTTAATGGAAAAGTGCTAATAATCTTCTGAGTTTCATTTAGCAAGAGGAAGAGGAAGCAAGTATATCTCCTAGTTGATTGTCTATGGAGATTCTCTGTCATCCAGGTCATGGTTGTCCCAAAGGTGCTTTTTCAATAGCCAACTTGGTTTTTTGATTTTTTCTTTGAAGACGTTTCACTTCTCATCCAAGAAGCTTATTCTGAGAGCTGAAAAAGCACCTTTAGCTTCTAGAATGATTCTTCTTGTGGCTCATTAATCCCACATTTTTAAAACAAGGAATCTTTCTTTCCTAAAATTATTAATTTGATATGTAAACAACTAAAAGATCATAGAATTAATTGAAATGTATTAATTGAATGACATTAATCCTTAACGTCTTAAACAATATTTTTGTGTCCTTTGTAATAGGAAAGACAAAATGTATGATGAAATCCTCAGACTGTGTCATAAAACATGCTGGAGTGTATAGCACAGGGCTTGCAATGGTGGTATGTATATGCAGTCAATTGCATGACTAAGTTTATGGTGGGTTAAGTAATTATTGCAGAAAGGACTTGTTTGACAGCATTGGTGACTTCTGGGTAGCAACATGTAGGATTGGAATATTTGAATGGGTGTTTGTGCATGCCTAAATCTCAATGAAATCAATTCAGCTGAATTTAGAATGGACTGGATTGTGTCTACCTTATGAAAATATTAACATACAGGTAGTCCTCAACTTACAACAGTTTGTTTAGTGACAGTTCGAAGTTACAACAGCACTGAAAAACTCATGGTCATACTTACGACCATTGCAGCCTCCCTATGGTCACATGATCATGGTCATGTGATCAAAATTCAGAAGCTTGGCAAGTGACTCATATTTATAATAGTTGCAATGTCTTAAGAGTGATCGCCTTTTCCGATCTACTGATTGGGGAAGCCAGATTAACTCAATAACCGTGTTACTAACTTAACAACTGCAGCGATTCACTTAACAACTGTGCAAAGAAAGGTCGTAAAATGGGGCAAACCTCACTTAACAACAGACATTTTGAGCTCAGTGATGGTCATAAGTCGAGGACTACCTATTTTTGCTTTGAGACTGAACAACACAGAATCTTAAAATGGAAATAAAACAAAATTAAATAAATGAGTTTCTGCATGTTCCCTTCCTTTTGGTAAGATCTTGGCATTTAGGCCCAGAAAGTGATTGATGAAAACTGGCCTGATATAAAGTTTCTTCCCATTTTTTACATATTCTGGTTAGGCAGGAAGTGTAGGAGGATTCCCTATCCAGGGAAAGGTGCCCGGAGCTCTTGGTGTGCTTTGGTGCTTTCATTTGCCTAAAAGGATGTTCCATCCCTAGTGACTCCTCCTTTGGTACTCGCTTTCTTTTCAGATTCTATGAATCTTTCACCTTTTATTTTGTTTTATGGCTTTGTATCAAGAATGGGAAGTAGAGTTGATATAAATTAAGTTGTCACTGAAGATTGAGAATTGAGAAAGCATAAGACCGAGGAGTACATTGGTGGGGATTTACTGTCCCTGGAAATGCATGTGTAGTCAAGGTAAATGTCTTTCATTAGAAGTCAGATATAGTTAACAATAAATCTGTTACCTCTTTTTTCATAGGGTGCAATATGTGATTTCTGTGAAGCTTGGGTTTGCCATGGCAGAAATGTTTGAGCACCCATGCCTGTATCTGTCCTCTGGCTGATGCAGAATGCATTGAATGTGAGAGAGGTGTCTGGGATCATGGTAAGTTGTTTCTTGGTGAGAAGGAACCAAATTAATCTGAATTATCCGCTTGTATTCTTGCAATTTCTCCATCTGTTCCTTATTGTATATGTATGGCTATATGTGAGTTATCACACACACATACAAGGGAAGCTTTAGGATAATGTTCTGTGTAAAGTTGATTGCAGTCCATGAAATGTATGCCATGATGTTTTAAATCTTTCAGATTTTCCACAAGACTTTTTATTATGACTACTAATTCTGTTATGCAGGTTGTCCTTGACTTATGAACACAATTGAGCCCCCATTTTTTGTTGCTAAGCAAGACAGGTGTTAACTGAGTTTTGGCTCACTTGACAACCTTTCTTGCCACAGTTGTTAAGTGAATCACTGCTGTTACAGTATTTTCCAGAGTATAAGACGCACGAAGATTTTGAAGAGGTAAATTAAAAAAAAACATTTTTGCACTCTGCAGACCTCCCAAACCCTTTGCATGCCTCATTTTATGTGAAAAAAGTGGCATGCAGAGAGTTTGAGAAACCTGCCAAGTGCTCCTGAAGGCTGGGGGGGGGTGGGGGGGGCGAAAACGAGCAAAAAATGGGCCTGTTTTTTTCACCAAAAAAAAGGACATGCATAACCTTTAGGAGGCTAGTAGAGTGTCCCCAGGAGCACTTTGCAGGCCTCCCAAACCCTCTGCACTTCCATTTTTGTGAAGGGGCTGGGTTTTGGGAGGCCAAAAATGCTGTGTTTCAGTGTATAAGATGGACCCAGATTTTCACCCTCTTTTTTGGGGGGAAAAGGTACGATTTATACTCCAAAAAATATGGTAATCACACGGTTGTTAAGTGAATCTTAACATCGACTTTGCTTCTCAGATGATCATAAAAGGTGATCACATGCTCTGAGACACTGCAACCTTCATAAGTATGAGTCATTTGCCAGTTTTGTGAATTTTGATAATGTGACCATGGGGGCTGCAATGATCGTAAATGTGACTGTCAGGTTTTTCAGTGCTATTGTAGCTTGGAACTGTCACTAATGAACCATTGTAAGTCAAGGACTACTTGTACGTTAATATTTTCATACAGTGGACACAATTCAATCCTTCTAAATTTATCAATTGGGACAAGGGTTAAGGTTAGTCTACTTGGAGTCATGACCAAAAAGTAATGCTAGGGATACATTCCTAAAGGTTTTCAAAGGAAAAGTGAGTTGATAGCTTTTCGTTTGGACTTGTTTGTGGACCACAGTAAAATGCATGGGAAAATCCCATTGTCAATGAAAATTAATCTAGGATTAGGGTTAGGATTAGGATTAGGATTTCATATACTGGAGTCATGGCCATAAACTAATGCTAGGAGAGATTCCTAGAGGTTTCAAAGGAAAGGGAAAATTGACAGCTTTTCATTCGGAGCTGTTTGTGAACCATAATAAATATTTGGCCATCACTCCAAATAGACCTAAACTAGATTTATTTAGTGATTTCTAATAGTCACTAAATGAATGGTTTGTAAATTGAGGACTATCTGTATTTTTATCTATATTTAAAGAAAATTAAACTTTATATTTTTAGATATGTAAGAAAGGAGGATGCAATTTTACACAGTTATCTGGTAAAACACATTGTTGTACCTAGTGAGACTTAGCATACATGGTAAATAAACTACTGTATATACTCAAGTATAAGCCTAGTTTTTCAGCCCACTTTTTTGAGCTGAAAAAGCCGCTCGGCTTATACTCGAGTCAGTGAAAAATTTGCCTGAAATGGAGGAGAAAAAGGGGCGGGGCCATGCCGCTGGGTGACGCTCGTGAATGGCCCAGCGCCCCTGAGTTTCCCCTCCCTCTGTGTCAGTTTGCCCGCGCAGCGTGCACCGCACCATCCCCCCCTCCTCACGTTCTAATGTAATGCAGGGTCTATCTTACGATTCCCCTTCCTCCCCCTCCTGCCGCTCTGCAACGATGTCCCACCTCCTCCATGATATGGCAAGCAGCCACATAGCGATGTCCCACCTCCTCTGGTACAGTGATCCAATGATAGGAATCACTGTGCCGTGTGTCATAGGAGGCGGGACCTCATCATCACAGCGGGACAATCAGCATCATGAGGTGAGTGAAGTATTTCATTGACTACACCGGTATTGTGTGATAATAATTTGTTATGCAGAGCAAATTTTTACAATGGCTACTGTATATTTAATGGGCACAGGCAGGCTGTATAGTTATTCAATGGGCAATGGCATTATTGGTATCTATTTTTATTTTTGAAATTTATCGGTAGCTGCTGCATTTCCCACCCTAGGCTTATACTCGAGTCAATAACTTTTCCAGTTTTTTGTGGTAAAATTAGGTGCCTCGGCTTATATTCGGGTCGGCCTATACTCGAGTATATACGGTATAGTGTCATTGGTTTTTTGTATTTTCTTTGTGTGTAAGTTCAGATTTTCTTTGTCTTCAGATTTCAGTTTTGGTAGGATATGCTGCAATTGGTTTTGATCAATCTGCACTCTTTCCATTGAATCCTATAGGTGGCAGGATATTTTGCTGCTCCTTTTGCCATAATTTTCTTTGTGAGGATGATCAGTTTGAGCATCAAGCCAGCTGCCAAGTTCTGGAAGCGGAAACCTTTAAATGTAAGTTTATTCCTAATGACTCTATTATCAAATTAAGCATGATTTTAACTGTTTCTATGATTTAGTTCAAATCCACAGGGTAGTTCAATAAATAAATTTGATAATTTACAAAGTAGTATGGAGTGGAAGATTATTGGCCCTGTTACTTTCATGACTGAATAACAGAGTTGGAAGGGACGCTGGATATTTTCTAATTCTTGCACAAGCAAGAAATGCCATAGCATTTCAGGTAAATGGTTGTCTAGTCTCTTCTTAATAATTTGTAGTGTTGGAGCACTCACAACTTCTGGAGGCAAGTTGTTCTACTGATTAATGGTTCTCCCTGTCAGGAAATTTCTCCTTAGTTCTAGGTTGGTTCTCTTCTTGATTAGTTTCTATCCATTGTTTCTTGTTCTGCCTTCTGATGCTTTGGAGAATAGATTGACCCGGTTTCTAATATAAATGCTTGCTACATTTGAAACAAATTTGTATGCACAATGCCCAAGTTTGAGATAAATGGTGTTAAGCCAGCAAAATGACTGAAGCTTAAACTAGTTTCTCTTTGCAGATTCTGGTCTTGGAAGACTAGATCACCTTTTTGTAAAAGCTGCAGTTTCTGTATCGGAAGCCAAGCAAAAAAACCCATGGCCATTTTATATGGATCTAATAAAACACTGCATTAGGCATAAAATGCTTTATTCAGTTTTGGTTTAGCAAATTATGTAAACCTGCTATGGTTTGCAAACCAGGATTTATGAATTCTGTGTGGTCTAACTTTAACCTTGTTTAAAAAGTGAATAGTTTGCTATACTATTCCATTGTTTTAAAACTATAGAAATTGTGTTTTTTTCCTGTTTTCTCTTTTAGTTTCTGTTGTTTTATTGAGTCCTTGTTAAATCTGTTCTGTTCATGCCCCACTTATTTTTGTTTCTATACTATTGTATATTATAGATGTTTAGTCACTGATTAATACTGGGCGTCTAAGGATTGCAGAAGTGTGCAGAAACAAGCAATCAACGTCATTACAACATTACATTCTGGTGCCAGCATACTGTCACTGGGAACTGAATATAGACTGTAATATCCTGAATCAGAATGCATGCAAGGACATACTACAATTAATTGATTTTCCTTTACATTAGTACATGCAAGACTAGTACAGCTTATGATTGGTACTCTATGTGGGCACTCCTTGCCCAAGCACCAGGTTTATGACCTTTCCTTTTGTCTCATCCAGCACTGCCTGAATTTTTCTATCACCGTCTCATCTCTCGTCGTTTAGTCCAGTGCTGCTTTTTTTGGTCCTTGCATGAATAGTGAGTCCAGAAATTGGAAATGGGGAAGGGGCAATGCAGTGTTCATGCTTTGTTGGGCAGATCTTCTCATGAGGTGCCTTTGGGTGATCATTGGAGACTTTGGTCTTAGATCAGGACTCCTGCAATTTGCTACTGAAATGAAACTGCTCTTGGTACCTCATTAAAATCCCCGTTTTCTCTCATCTCTAAGTGTTCAGTTCCATTGTACTTTGCTGAGGGAGAGCCTAAGGTTGTCCATTGAAGTAAAAAGTCGACCTTGATTTAAAAGACAAAAAGAAAAAGAGGGCAAAGCAACAAAAACTCTCCTCATTCAGCCATGCCTTTTATCTTGCCTATTAGGTGTTTCCTGCAATCGACTGGGGCAGCATTCATGTCTCCGCTGTAAGGTACAAGCAAAAACATTCCCAAGTAAATGTATCACATTTCGTATTCACATGCTTTCAACCTGATGGCAGCTCTCATCATTCATTTTCTATAATACATTAAAAATGCTTTGTGGTGGTGGTGTGTTTTTTTAATGGTCTGTGTCCTGTTTCTATTATACTTTGATTAACTTTCATGCTGTGATTTTAATGTGATGCTGAAATTTTCCCTCCAGTCACCATAAAACACCAGCATGCCCTGGATTATTGTTCGGGCTACCATCTGCTGTTTTCCTTTCATTCAAAGCATTGTAGTTTTTCATATCAACCTGGGTATTTCTGCACCAGTTGCTTATAAATGGTATTGCTAAAATCAGACCTCATTATGCTGAATCTCCTCCATTTTCTACACCTACTGATACTACCTTTTAGGGAATTCTGGTAAATGAATTGTTTCATTGTCTTCAGGTACCCATACTGCTTTGAAGTCTCCAGCTATTTAAAAGTGATCAGATTTCCTGCAGGGTGGTTGACTTTGTAGTCTCAGCATTTGTTAATAGTGACAGAATGAATATACAGGACATCAGTATTTAGATATGTGCAGTCATTTGATGGGAGAACGCTATATCACTTGCTTTTATTCTGTGTTTTTAGTGTTACAGAATGTCATTATTTTACTGATTCAAAAGACCAATTGTTGCAATTGATAGTGCAGTCCTACACTTCGTCATAATTAATCTTCAACTTACAACTGTTAATTGAGTCTGAAGTTATGGTTATTATCATGGTCATCAGTTGCAACACATGACCAGACCCAATTTTTAAACTTTTTTTGTGTGGTATTTGTTAAATGAATCCCTTGGTTGTTAAGTGATTTCCCCCAAATGGGTATTTTTGTTGAAACCAGAAATGGACACTGGGAACTGTCCAAAAACATTGCAATTGTAGGCACATGACCTTGGGACAAGGCAAACAGCCATAAAAGTGAGCTGGTTGCTAGGCACCCAAAATCATATGATCATAGGAAGAGTAAGGCCGTCATAACTTCAAATGATTATTAAGCAATTGGTAATAAGTCAAGGACTACGTATATTTCCTATGTGTACCTCCGGTTGGGGTGACACTCCACAGTCCGAGCTGGTTCACAATCTGAGGATTCTTCTGGACTCTGCCTTCTGCCTGAAGAGCAGTAATAGTCATGGCCAGGAGACCCTTTGCATAAATATAACTTGTACACTAATTGTGCCCTTTCCTAGTTTGAGTGGCACTGTTCATGGTCTTTCCTTGTCTTTTGTCACCTTCCAATTAGACTATTGTAATGTGTTCTATATGGAGGCTGCCCTTAAAGAGCATTCAGAAGCTTCAGCTAGTTCATGATGAAACAGCATGGGGCAGTATTGGGCAGATCATGGTATACTTCTGTAACACCACTGCTGTGTGGCTCACACAAGTTCCCAGGTGTTAGTTATCACCTTTAAAGCCTACATGGTTTGTGGCAGCTTTTTTGCAACATTGCCTATTCACAATTGTTACTACTTGTCTCATTAGATCCAGCAGGGATGGCAAGTCCTCTCAATAAAAGAGTATTACCTGATGGGGTCTTGGAAGCATGTCTTGGTGCTTGCCTTATGGGACAGCCTCCCGGCACAAATAATGATGGCCCTAACCTTGTGATCTTTAGAGAAAAAATAAAGACTTGAGGGATATTAATGGAGCTAGCATTAATGGATAGTTATTTATGGATGTGAGATTTATTGGGAGCTGAGAGCTTTTCGGTAAGTTTTTAAATAATTGTGGGGTTCTGTTTTTACTTTCATTGGTCACCCAAACATTCATTTTTACCCTATATAAATTATACCTACAGGCATGCTTCTGTGATGATCATACACGCAGCAAGGTTTTCAAACATGAAAAGGGAAGAGAGCCTCCGTGTCCAAAGTGTGGGCATGAAACACAAGAAACCAAGGATCTGAGCATGTCAAGTAAGTTTGCCTTCCAAGATTTGTACTTTTCACACCCAGTAGAATGGAAGTAATGATCTACTTAAGATTTGGCTGAGATAACAGAGCGTGTAGCATTGTACTGCCAACGGATTAAGAATGCTTATTCTGAATGTAAAGGTAGTTTTTGCCTTTAGTGGAAGCTTTTGTCACACTCTTACAAACTCATAATGTGTTGCAATACAAGTAGCCTTGGTTTAATAGACCCTTCAGTGACTGTTCAAACTTACAACTGTACTGAATTAGTGATACTTACAACCAGTCCTCATACTTATGACCATCATAGCAATCCTGCAATCACATGATCATCATTTGCAACCTTCCCTGCAGGCTGCCAACAAGCAAACATCATGGGGAAGCCAGCAAAATGTTGCAAGTTAGGGTATGCGAGGTCCTTGGTTATTGATGACTTCCAGAATTGTTGCTAAGTGGCACATTCACATGATCTTTTGATTTAGGACTACATCAATTACTGAAGGAATTTCCAGGCTCAATTAGCATCATTAAGCAAGGACAACCAAGGACATCAGTTCTTTAGTTGATTTCTTCTAAATTTTTGGCGCATCCATGATGCTCCATAGAAAACATAAGATTAATTTTCATGCTTTTCCATGGAATAACCAATATCCATAGCACTTTCCTTGATAATATAGATAAGTAGAATATAACGGAAACTTCTGCACTTTTCTCCATTTCTTTTTCCAGCTCGCTCTCTGAGATTTGGCCGTCAGACAGGAGGCGAAGAAGCTGATGGGGCTTCTGGTTACGATGCCTATTGGAAGAATCTTTCATCTGGCAGAGGTGTTGATACCGGAGATCATGATGAAGAATATGATGATTATGAGGCAGAGGATGATGAAGATGATGATAATGGAAGGAGGGAGAGATTCAGAATCAGAGGCAACTGATATGTTCAGCAAAAATCGAGAAGATCAGAGGCAACTGATATGTTCAGCACCTGAATTAGGAGGACCTACGCTAGGCTAGTCACATTGAAGAGTCTGCTGAATAAGGCTATTGTCCTTAGCGCACTTAGCAAGAGCTAAGTCCCCTTAAACATAGTAGTACTTACCTTTGGGGTAAGATCTGTGCTTAGGTCTAGTTGTAGGCCTTGCTTGGAAAGGAATAAACAGTGAGAAGATCTCTGTATGTGCTTAGTGAAATTATGTATGGCATTGGTATAACAGAGGGAGGCTTTGGATAGGAAAGTTTATTAGGCAATAAAGGAATGGAGCAGTTGAATGAGGCCAAGGAAGGGTTGGATGGTCCAATGGAGCTTCCTGTGTGGGTATTCACGTGATATTAGGGGAGCTCATATTCTTTCTGCCTATTCAGGACAAAAGAGTGAGGAGATCGAGGCAGCATTTGCTTCCATGCAGTCATCAAATGTGAAGTTCTTGAGTAATTCTGGTGGTTGGTTTTGATATCGTGCTCCATAAACTAAGAAAATCAGTGGCAATCTACACTTTTTCTGTATCAAAGTTATTTCCTGTCATGTGCAAATGATTTTTCTCATAAATATTGATCCAGCTTTGGCAATGGGGAAATGCTTGCTGCAAGCTAATATACTTGAATATATAAATTGAAATTAAATTTAGTTTGGTGGTTGTGTCAGCAAGGCTGATCAATACTTTCCTTGCAATTTACTTCTGTAACATTATCAGTTCTTGCCTTTTGACATGCTATACATTAATTGGAAATTTGCAGCCACCCGCAATGTGATCTAAATAAATTTTGATTTTCTATTTATCATCATAAAACTGACACTGCATCTGTCAATCATATTCACTTTCTATATTTTTTATACTCTGCTGCAAGAGAGCAGTGAATCCGTGGCTATTAGATGAGAGCTCTCAAATCAGTAAAAGAGTGAAAAATGAAAGAGTGGGATAGAACCTAAATATATATTTAGTATGGATAAATTGGCCTTTCCAACCTGGTAACGGGGGATAGATTAGATTACAGTTCTTGCCATTTTCAACCTATGTGATTGAAAATGAAATACAATACATCTAGAAAGTTCAACATTGTGAAAAACTATCCTGTCCTAACCCTAACCCATTGCTATCTCTGTGCATCCAAACTCACATGTATATGGAGTCTGTCAAAAGAGTCTTCATAGGTGTGCTATGCACACAGTGGAGATCTACATCATTGGCATTGCTATTTGAAGAAATTCCAATATGCGACTAGCCAGAATTACAGTTGTAGTTGAAATCACAAGCGGAATAAGAAAGATGAGAGTTTCACATCACTACTATTGGGATTTCTAAATCATCAAGGCATATATCTATAGTTTCTTTAATCTGAAAGCTGCCTAGAGTTGCAGAGGAGTTGGGGGCAGCCTTGAAATCAAATAAATAAGTGCAGGTAGTACTCAACTTATGTCGAATCAGTTAGTGACCAAAGTTACAATAGACCTTCCTGGATACTTACAACCTGGATTTGAAGTTCCGACAGCCCTCCCCCCCAACACAATGACTTGATCAGATTATTGGCATCCAGGGTCTATTAATGGCCATTTTGTGGCATCCCACAGTCACATGACCACGTTTTAAGACAATCAAACATTTTGGCATTTCATTTCAATGGATGGCACTGATGTTTCAGCAAAACTGGCCCATAGCGAACACTGGTTTGTTTTAACAACCGCCCAAAAAATATAAAAACCACAATCCCATGGTTACCTGATTTATGACCATTACAAGTTATGATCCTAATGGGCAGGCTCCATTACAGTTATGAGGACTTCTATGCATGTAAATAGCTTCTACCTGCCTATCCCTGCAGGAGCACAATTCTTAAGGATAGGCATTTTTTAAAAAAAAAGTCTTCCCTCTGGCACTGCTGAAGGAATAGTATCATTGTTCCAGGTCCTTCTATGTCTGGAGTAAATCAATTCTGTGAGGCCTGAGGTACATTTTATAAAAGTAACTTATGGGTTGATCTAGCAATTTACCAGCTCTGCCTATATCAGAATATATATTTAGTCAGGACTGGTCTGTTAGTAATTTAGGAGTTCTGCTTGGGTCAGCCTAATATATTATTAATAAGTAATGTAGGACTCGGCCCCTCCTTAGTTCTTATTGAAAAAAAGACCATATGTTTGTAATTTGTTTATAAAGATTTCATCCACTGAAACTTAAGTGTTATGAAAGGGGCAAGGGCCTTGTAAGGAGACATTTCAACTAGGAGAAGAAGAAAAACAACCCGACTGGCATTACTTACATCATACCTGATTCAAGAGAGAGAGGGGGATTTGTTAGGGGCACAACATAATCTGAAGGAACACCTTTGAGAATCTTAATGGGACTAATAATGGGGGCGCAGCTGGGAAATTACTCAGGTTGGGCTCTGTAGATGAGACAAGATTTGGCTTGAAATAATTTAACAGCTGCTGGAAGCCAATGTTCCCCTCTTGTCCTGTAAAAATACAAGTTGGCTTTTGTGCACAGTTTAGCATAAGTGTCCTGTACCTTTCAGTTACTTAAGTCTAAAGTACCATCCTCAAGTACATAAAGCATGAAACCTGCGCAATATAAATCTTGTTGATATGCCAAGAATAGTTTTTAGTCTTGGCAAACACCACAATTTTACTTTTAGAGTAATTACTAATCTCCAATTGATAATCTTTGTACCATTGAGCAAGGAATCATAATGCTTTCTTAAAGCCACTGGGGTCCTAAAAAGGATCCCAGCATTGTCACAATCGAGATAACCCAATCGGCTACATTCAATCTTTCTTCTCTTAATACTGTAATATTTATGGGTGGTCTAATTTTGTGTTTATAGGTCACATTAAACGATGGTTTGACTAGCGTTATTTATTGAATATGTCATCAAATCATAAGTCATGGGATGCAAACTACAATGGATTTGCCATGGTGTACTATCTACAATATAGTTATTGGACTCACTCTATAAATGGCACCACTCCAGAAATATTGCACAATGTCTGTTCAACTGTTGTCTGCTGAAGCAATTTATTTCTAGCTCAACTCTTGGACAGCCAAAAATGTTGCAAATCCAATTTTCCAGCTGAAACACGAGCTCTGCAGAGCTTGGAGATTTGGCTGTTTTCATATTTGTATAATTTTCTACTTCATAGCTTGTGGCCTCTGTTTCTCCTAACTAGAAGTTTAGCTATATGACAGCATGATGAAAACTTACCTATAGTGAAACATTTCATCAACCTTTAAATTGTGAGAACAATAGTCCCAGGGTAACTTTCTCCTATTTTTAGCAACCACAGTGATTTTGACAAATTATCAGGCAAATGAGAAAGTGTGTAGGAGAACTAATTGTTTGCAAATGTTCTCCTAAGGCTGAGAACAATAGTAACTCAGTTTTGAAAGGTTTTGGAGAGATGTGCGCAAAACAATGGTCGCAATGTGGAGGAGATGTTGGAGTATGAAAAATAAAACAGGCATACTTTATTGACTATTGGAACTTGTCCACTGTACACAGCAATAACTGGTTTAACTAGTATTAAGAATTTCTACCTTGTTTCTAATTTATATCCTTGATAGTCTTGATAAAAATAGCCCTTCTATTTTTCAGAGTTTTTAATCCTATCTTTCATGGGTGCCTCACACAACATTTATTACCCATAAGCATCTATCAGTCAGATCCGAGGTAAGGACAGAGACAGATTTATTTAATTAATTTGTGGAGTGGGTTTCTCCTGTTTTTAAAAATAATCTTAATTTCCAAACCAGGAGATAGGATTCAGTTAAATAATGGTTAGAATCAAGGTTAAGTTGTTCAAAAGAAACAGACCTACAAAAGAGGAGGTGTGCATTATACTGTATGTAAGAAATCATTACACCTCCACTGAAATGTAAAACCAAGGATGAAAGCCATCTTGAATGCAACTGGGTTAATATAAAAAGAAAAAAGAATGACATTGCCATAGATGTATACTACAAGCACCCAACCAAGCAGAGGAAATAGATGAACCTTTTGCTAACCAGTTAGCTAAGGTAACTGGTAATGATGTAATTTAACTACTATGTCATCAACTGGGAGACAAACTTTGCAGCAAGTGGGAAATCAATAAGTTCCTCACAAGTCTAGCTGACAACTTTGTCATTCAAAAGGTAAAGGAGGGTGAATTATACCAGACTTAATTCTTACTAACAGATGAAATGATAAAGGGGTTTGAAGTTGCAAGAACTTTGAGGGACAGTGACCAGGGCGTACTGGAATTCAACAATGCAGACACAAGTAATAGAATAAAGTCAAACTAGTGTCTTAAACTTTAAGAGAGCTGACTTCAACAAACTACGTAAGAGTTTAGGAATGATTCCATGGATGAAAATTCTAAAGGAGAAAACAACTCAAGATGCTTGAGAAATTGAAAAATCAAATTATCAAAGCCCAATCTAACACATACTATAGAAAAATAAAACAAGAGACCCCAGATAAAGCCAGCATGGTTGCATAAAGAACTATCTGGCAAAGAGAGAGAAAGAACAAGTATAAAATGGAAAGATGGACAAATAACTAAAGCAGCATACCAGCAAATAGCCTAAATCTGCATGGATGGAGTTAGGAAACCTAATGCTTAGAATTTGTAACAAATACCAGAAATAATTTTTAAAAATGTCTTTCTATATGTAAAAACAAGGAAAAAATCAAGGAAACAATCCACTTAGTGGAATAAAATGACAAAGAGGTATTTGAATTAAGCAGAACTGCTTAATTCATTCTTTGCATCTGTCTTCATGCAAAAGAAAAAAATAGCCCAACCTATCAAAAGCAGCACTGCAGGAGACAGAACAGAAATGCAAATCAAAATAGGCAAGAAAATTATAAGACACTTATCAACTCTAGATGAGTTCAAATTGCCAGGAGCAGATGGATTACATCCCAGAGTTCTGAAGGAACTGGCAGATGTGATGTTGGAAATGCAGAACAAAATCTTCCCGAGCTCCTGGAACATGGGGGATTACCAGAGGACTGGGAAAGTGTTGATGTGACTCCAATCTTCAAAAATGAAAAAATTGGAGTCAGGAAACTACAGGCCAGTCCATCTGACAGCAATACTTAGAAAAGTCCAAAAATAGATAATCAAGCAGTGGATTTGTGAGCAATTAGAAACAAGCAAAGCGATTACTAGAAGCCAGCATGGGTTTGTTAAACAGCAGTTAACAGTCCAAAAACAGCATTTTTTTTTACTACTGTGCATGTGCACATAGGACGTCCCTGAGCAAACCAGCAGTAGCAGAAGCTGGAACCCACCCCTGGAACAAGGTCTGACTACTCCAATGAAGAGGCCTAGAGTGACATGATAGCAGCCTTCCAGTACTTGAGGGGCTCTCACAAAGAAGAACGGGTTGACCTATTCTCCAAAGCACCTGAAAGCAGTTCAAGAAGTAATGGTGGAAGATTATTAAAGAGAGATCCAACCTAGAGCTAAGCAGAAATTTCCTGACAGTGAGAACAATCAGCAGAACAGATGTCTCTAGAAATCATGGGTTCTTCCATCACTGGAAGTTTTCAAGGAAAGACTGGATAACCATTTATCTGGAATAGCATAAAGTCTCCTGCTCAAGCAGGGGATTGGACTAGAAGACGTCCAAGATCACTTCCAACCCTGTTATTCTATATTCTGTGATATGTCCGATATGAAATCTCACCTTGTAGGTCAAAGCCTTTATTCTGGCTATATCAGTGATGGCAAACCTTTTTTGGTTCTCTTGCCAAAAGCGTGGGGGGAGTGCAGAGGGATCGTGTGCAGGTGTGCCATGTGCATGACCACAGCACGCATGCGTGCACGACCAAAACTCCCCCCCATTTTGGCATGCTTTTTTCACACTCCCCAAGCTCCAGAGGTTTTATAGGAGCCTGGGGAGGATGAAAAAAGTCTGCCCCATCCCCCCGGAGGCCCTCCGAAGGCTTCAGGAGCTTCCCTGAAGCCTCAGGAGTGCGAAAAACCAGCCCTACAAGCAAACCAGAAGTTCAGGAACAGACTTCTGGTTTTCTCATGGTGTCGTGGAAACTCCTGAAGCCTCTGGAGGGTGAAAAATGGCCTCAAAAGAAGGCCAAAGTCAGCTGACAGGGCAAGCCTCGCGTGCCCTGACAAATGGCTCCGTGTGCCACCTGGGGCACACGTGCCATAGGTTCACCATCACAGGGCTATATCATAGTAGAACTTTTTCGGGGACACAGGTTCCACTGGTAATTATTAAAATAATCTTCTACAATCAATGTATCTAAAAATTGATTCCTTTTTCAACCCAGGGTCTCAAAATAAGCAAATTTAGGATGTTGAAATTAATCCCAGAGTTCCCTTTCTTTAAAGGTCCCCTTTCTCTAATGTTCTCAAATCTCTCCTCACAGAGGCATCCCTTTTGTGAAATGTTAGAATAACCCATTAGACATATAGTGTATTTTAACTTCTGGGCCTTCATGGATGTCATTTCCCCAGTTCCTCCAAGACAGTCTGAAATCAACCTGCAATTGATTTATTAACACTAGCTTTCAAAGGGAAGGATTTGGTTGAGATAAACATGGGCCAATCACTACTTCTGCCTAAATGATGGAAGAGTATAACAGCAAACCCTTGAACATCTCTAAATGCTGGAGGAATAGATATCTCTCCTATTCACAATCAAGCAAGCTTGCCTTTAAAAGCTGCTA
Organism: Thamnophis elegans; assembly: GCF_009769535.1. Lineage (NCBI taxonomy): Eukaryota > Metazoa > Chordata > Lepidosauria > Squamata > Natricidae > Thamnophis > Thamnophis elegans. The sequence continues at coordinate 32,024,087 of NC_045549.1, read as the reverse complement.
TGTGCCCCTTAATTTTATTATTCTAATGGGAACAGAGGTGGTGTTCAGCCGGTTCGGATAGGTTCTAGTGAACCGGTAGCAGAACCTTTGAGTAGTTCAGAGAACCGGCAAATACCACCTTTGGTTGGCCCCTCCCTTCTGCCCTTTTTTAGCGTCCTATATTTATTTTTTTTTAGCTCTGATTTGCCAGCAGATTGCACGGCAGAGCGGATTGCTGCACCTCAGCTGAGCTAAACAGCAGCTCAGCTCACTAACGCTAACTCTGAGGGTGGTTTTTGAGTGCTGCGCACGTGCAAAGTGTGCATTAGGTGCATGTGTGTGCAAAGCACACTCTCATAGAACCAGTAGGAAAAGATTTGGAATCCCACCACTGAATGGGAAACTATATAGTGGTGACTTGTAAAAAGAAGAAACAATCCAAATCACTTTGTCACCAATACTATTCTTACAATGAAAGGAACAAAAGTATAAAGATATAGTATTAACCCAGTTGGCCTTACACTCGAGGAAATAAGCAGTCCCTCAAATAAGCAGTCCCTAACCAGGTCATTTGACATTTAATGGCTTTATTGTTATAACCAGCACCTTAAATCACATTTAGCATAACAAATGCAGCTTATGAAGGAAAGGTATCACATCTACTGTTGCAGCTGAACTCTAGATCAATTAAACCTTCTGTGGTCTTCAAGACTAACTCCAAGTGGAATACTGTGTTATAATAGTCAAGCTGGGAGGTGATTAGAGCATGAGTGATTGTATAAAGGCATACTGATCTAAGAGACAATACAGCTCACATGCCAGATGAAGCGGTGCAAAGGCCTTCTTGGCCAGACCTCTTCATCAAGAGCTAGGAGTCCAGGGTAACCCAAACCTTCTCAGATGCAAGTAGCCCTGCAAATTCTCACTTCTAGCAGGACTGAATATGGCACTGGTGCAGTAGTGGGTTCTGGATTCTGTTCCAACCGGTATGGTTGGAACGGCCCCGGCATCACCCACATGGATGCCTGTAGTGCATGTGCACATGTCCGTGTGCACATGTGAGCAGGACGCGCATGCATCGTACTTGCCTGCGATGCTTCCGCAAGCCTCCGTGACACTCAGCTGCTCGGTGGAGCATTGCACAGGCTCCATGCGCATATGCAGAAGCACCAGAGGCTTAAAGCACAGGTAAGGAGCTTGGGCGGGCAGGTGGGCCCTCCAGAGCACCGTACCGGAATGGTCTTTGGCTCAGGGATTTGTCCACCTTACATTTTATAACATCACCTAAACAGTATAGCCTTCTCTAACATTTTAGCTAAAACAAATCATATAGCAAAACACTTCAGGAAACAAATGGCTGTGTTGGATTGATTTTGCTCAGATCCCAGTAATGTTTTTACCTTTTCAATTTTGGTAATGAGAAAATTTGCATATTGCTGCCACAGCTACGCAATGCTTCAGTTTGCTTTTTTGAGCAAAGAGGTATATAACGGTCTTCTAAAAGTCAATTAAAATGCAATTCCATACCCATGAATGTTTAAACAAATGTCTTTTAGGATTGTCTTTACATTTTTACTTTTTGCCAGACCATTTGAAACTAAATTATCTGTTATAGTTGGCTGCTTTGCCAAAATTCTAAGAAATCTTTACTAACTTCAACAAGCCTGAGAATTCTGCATGTACGTTATTTCTAAAGGTTGTAGTGAAATTCTTTAGCTGAGCTTCCTTCAGTCTGATGCACATAGTATTTTGAATTGCAGTTCTTCCTAGTGGATATGCTAAACTCCAGATGTGCTTGAAAGTTCAGTAAATTTCCAGTAACATGAGTAATGGCTTTACTGAATGGGAAATATGTGAATTGTAGGCCATAATAATGGGGAAATACCCAGCTGGCAAGTTACACTTTTCATCAAATATTCTCCCATTTAAAAAATGAAACAGGATGCACATGCTGTTTATAGCATTAAATTCCCTTTCCCTTCAAGCTGTAGAAAATGTCAGAGTTACTCTTATGTAGCTTATTTTATTTTACATACAAAAACTTTCATTTTCTTTATATTTTAAAAATATCTCACTTATTCCAACAAAAGGGTTACTTGAACCAGTTAACAAAGACATAAAGATTATAAATATTGAAAAATATATAAAACAGAATAATTAAATTTCACCTTCATTTAAGTCTATCCATTAAAACCAGATTCTTTTAAAAGTTGAGACATTTCAAGAGAGAAAACTTTCAGTCCAATCTTTTTACAGAATTCTCCAGTAAAGATAAAATGAGTAATAACTCATGTATGCTGCTTCAAGCTCCTTAGAGAAAAAAAGCATCGAAAAAGATAAAATATAGCTGAGTGCAACAAAATCAGGCTGCTTTATTGCCAGCTATATAGAGGCAGCTTGCCATTACTCCCTTCTGGCACATTGCCTGTTCTCTGGGCATTACCACCTGCTGACACTATTGGAGCAAACAGGGTATAAGTGTAAGAAATATAAATAAATAAATAAAACCCATTAATATAAAGTTCATTTAAGGAAGAAGCAAACAGAATTAGTTGATTATCAAGATTCAGAGGCTCTCAAGAAATACAACATTTCTCATCATAAGAACCAACACAGCAAAAGACCCATTGCTGGTTGCCAGTCATGTACCTCTAGGGTGCACTGCATCTTACCAAAAGTTTCACACAGGTAAAGATGAACTTGTGCAAAAAAACAGGAACCAAGCCAGTTAAAGTCTTCAAACAAAAGTGAGCAATACCTACCTGAAAAACATGCATCCTGTCCTAAAACAACAAGGTTATTCTCTAAAGTGTTTACTTTGTGAGGTAAAAATAATTTGGGCTGTAATCCGAGAGCAAATAGTGGGCTCAATTAAATGTTTGGCCTTATGTTCAGATTCTTAGGTCATGACTAATCATTTTTGTTACTGCTGTTTAGCTATGATGATATTGTGCATGATGTTTTTTAAATTTTCACATAAACCCGAAGTTTGGGAAGTAGACTGAAATTTGTCAACTGCATGATCTTTCCTCTTTGGAAAGGTTGCATGATACTGGTTTCATCCTAATTATACTGATAAGTCATTTATGCAGAAAATCATTTTATCATTGACAAATCCCATTTAGGACATTTTTTATTAATAGCCAGCAAACGTCTTCACTGCCAGAGATAGTCCACTGTTCTGTAGCAGTAGTAGTTTGCAAACTAGAATGTTGATCTGAAGTGACCATTCTTTATAAAATGCTGGTTTCTCATTGTGTCACTAAACATGATTTCTAATCATAAAGGTCAACATTGTGCCACAGAAACTATTAGTTATGCACTTGGCATATTGCTAATGTTAAATGAATATCAAAATTCATGCAGCTCTTTTTTTAGGATTCAGAACTCATTTATTTGCAAATCTGGCATGGATAGTAACCAGTTTGTTGTCATAAGGAGGCTAGATCAGATGGCAGTCAGCATTCTGGTAAAGCAGTGTTCTGTGTCTAATTATGTTGCTTATTATGGTCATTTAGACAATGGGAAATCCTCTCCTCCCACACTTTTATGTGAGAGCACATACAGTATTTTGAAAGGTTCAGGTATACTCCAGCTGCAAAAAGTTGGGGTCACCTGCAATAAACCAAGGTTGGATTCACATTGGGCACTAAGCAAAATCCAAATGAACCATTTTATGGATTAATACAATTTATGAGTCCAGCCACGTAATTAGGGACATAATTACCTATAACCAAACAACATTACATGCTTTATGAATTCAAGAGGATGAGTGGGTTATAAGCAAAGTATACAATATGTCTACAGATAATTGATATGTACAAAAATGCATATATGATGATAAATTGGAATTATACTAGATAGAATACTCAGATCTATGATTGAATAAGAAAAACATGGTTCAGTTGGAACTGCAAACTATAAATGAATTATTATTAATTCAAAGAAAGCTATGTATTTGAGTAACTGCAAACACATTCATCTCGTTAGATTTTTGGCAAAGGAGAAAACAGAACACATGGTGATTTCATCAGTTCAGTTGTGGACTTCCTTTTTATAAAAAAATATTTTCCTAACTGCGCCAATTGGTTATGAGAAGAGGATCTAAAACATCTGGCTATATTGCATCTATCTGACAACTGCCTGTTACTGGTACACATTACAACTGGAAGCAATTTTTCATACTTTTCGTTTCCTTCTTTCCTTTTCTTCTTTTTTTCCCAACGATACCCTTCTCAAGTATTAGGTGTCCTTCATAAGATCTCAAATTGCTTTGCTTAATTCACCTGAAGAGGTATAACATATGAATAGGGAGGATTCAAGGTCACAATTCCCATGGGGAGTTGATGTCACAAAGTGAATGAGATCACATCACACAAGGGCTCACAGATTCCTGTCCATTCCGGTGATGCCACAATAGGAATCAGTCTGCCTCATGGAGATTTTGTGAAGATAAATGAATAAGAATCTGCACACAGATAAGCCATATTTATAAAATTGAACATACATCATCACTAGAAAACGTGTAACTGAAACTTTAGGATTTGAAAACAAGATTTATATTTATATTATAGATGTTAAAAAGTCATAAACAACTGTCTGGGAGATTTTTCAGTATGTAACATCTCATTTAACACAGCTTAAAGCTAAACTCCTAGAAACAAATGAAGATTTTTGAAAATATGTGTGGGTTTTCTTGCTTGTTTTGAGGGAATAAAATTCATCAGGTACTGGAAATTGGATTTATTTCATTCCCTCTCTTCTTACACCCCTTTCTCAAACTTTCAGGCAATTATTTGATTAAAATTCTAACCCTTGTTTTGCTTTTGGGGAGTTCCATTTTATTCAAAGATATTGTAAAGGCAATCTGTTTCCTTTTTCTGGTTATTTTTTGGAGGGGGGTTGTCGCAGTGCATTTCCTTTCGTCTGAATAATGTTCCTACACAGCTCTTTTTAGAAGTTGGCTTGTTACTTTGAAAATGGAACACTTGGTTAGCTAAATTTGGTATGTTGTATAGTACTATTGTTATGGATTCTTTCACTAGTTCAGAACTATGGATGACATGGAATACTGCAAACCATAATCTCATCTTCTATTGTTTGTTTTTCTGGAGACACTAGTAAGGAGTTGATAAAATATTCCCTCTGTGAGATGTCCAAGCTTCTTGTAAGGTCTTCACTATGTTGTATGTTGAGAACCTTGGTAATGATATAATTGGGCGAACAGCTATATGGGCTTATGTATTTTGGGGCTTCCACAGAAGCATGGGAGCATGGGAAGAAGCATGTTTTTCTTTTGGATTTGATCTTTCTTTGTCAGGTTGTTATGGGTTTCCTTGATCAGGTTATCAAATTTCTGTATTGAATTGGTATTTAACAGGTTGTAGATTTCTTTGTCTTCCAGTAATTCTTTATCTTTTGGTATGTATTGTGTTTGACCATGATAACTATGGTTTGGCCTTTGTCTGCTAGGAGGACAAGTTATGGTTTGGTCCTTCTTTAGGTTTCTGAGAGTTGCTCCATCCTCTGCTTTGAATTGGTTCTGATTCTTTATTCTTCCGATCTGTGGCATTATTGTCCTGTGGTTTTAAATTCTGCTTGTAAGGATACTAATTAATATCATCTATGTTATAGTTGAGGTCTTTCTGTTGGATATTGTGTTCTACGATGAATAGTGGGCAGCTGGACATGATGATTACTTATTATAGTTCAAGTATATTTTGCCTACTAGATTTAGCTTGAATAGATTGGTCTACCGAGTGGTTTTTCCCCACCTAGCTTGTACTAGAAATGCAATCTTGAAAGGTTGGCCATTGACATTTTTGTATGTTTCAGAGTCATGATTTTGTTTCCAGTTGCTTTTTGTGGTTTTCTCTCTTGTACTGGTATTTAGTCTAAGGTGAGCATCCATGATCATTAGCTGTACCATAAATGAAATAATATATGACAAGGATACAGTCTCTGGGTTATGTTTCACCTGGAAACATTGTTTACATTTCATGAAAATCCCCCTCCAAATGCCACTACATTTTGGGCACCAAATTTGGCTATAAATGGCTAAGAAACCCACAAAAGTCATCGTCAGAGTTCTATGCTGCTTATTGAACTTTTCCTCTTTTTTAGGATGGGTGAGCTGCAGTTTTCTTAGCAAGTTCCAAAGGTGCTTTTTCAAAAGGCAACTGGACTTTCTTTGTTTTTCCTTGAAGACATTTCTCTTCTCATCCAAGTAACTTTTTCAGTTCAGAACTGAAGAAGCTTCTTGCATGAGAAGTGAAATGTCTCCATAGATATGGATTTCTGATCTAGCACTTTAACCACTCGACATCAAACTGGCTCACTTTCCCTCTATCAAGGATATAGAAAAATTTTGGCAAAAAAATCCTATCATTATTTTGCATTTTCTGTCTGAATTTTTAAAAAATAATTACGTATGTAGCATTTAGTCTATACATAAGTTTAGATCTTTTCCAAACATTCTGCAAATGTTTTGGGACTCTTGTGAGAAGAATGATTGCTCTAATTTTAATTTGTCTGTTTTGAGGGACTGCAGTAGGCAAAATACACATACACACCCTCATATATCTGCTTCAGAGTCTGCGATAGTTCTGACATACAAATTGGCTGTCAGTTTTTAAAAAGAATTTATGTAATTCTTTTTGTTCTCCTTCAGGAATTGACTTGCCACAATGTCCCTCTTCAACAATAGATGAAATCAACGTATTATTTCCTTTATGAATTTTTTATGAGCTTAAAACCATTCTTTAATTATTTTTTCCTCCTAAATAGAAACATTTATGTTCAGTATACAAAAACTCAGTGCATACTTCTTTCCAGAATAGGTTACATTGAGATAGTGTGCATGTAGAGAAGATCATTTCACTTTTAGCTGTGCTTTATGCCACTATCAGAAGAACAGAGTAGACAGGTATTTGTCAATTCAAATAGATAACTTTCCTCTAACAAGCAGCAATTTGTTTGCCTAGCTTTCCTGTGAGATTGAGAATAGTAAAGGTCTATCTGAAGCTTTCATTGTGATTCCAAAAAGAGATCTCATAGCTTATGGGGATGTAAACTTTAATTTTAAAAATTATTATTCTCTTGTTAAATGGTGAAATGCAAAGAAAAAAAGCCTATATTACAAAACATCCAGCGTTTACACTAGTGTTATATTAATTAAAACTAATTAAACATCAAAAAGGCTGTTAATTTACAGAAAGTTATATACTAGTACAGATCCATAACAGAAAGATCCATTATTCAACAGCACCTTATGAACTTAAGGCACATAGCAATATCTGTGTCCTAGTCTCTTTTTTGGAACTCAAAGACTTTCAGAGATAAATAACAAATTCATATCTTGGATTTATTCCTTGAAATCAGGAGATCTCAGAATAATATATGCAGTCCACCTTCCCTTAAACTCTCAAAGCAGAGAGACACAAATGTTATATTATCTCATACCTTTATATGAGTGGAGGGATAGTAATAGTATATACTTTTCTCAATGGTAGCATATCTGTAGGTTTAATCACTGATGTAATCAAGTCATGACCCTAACCAGATGCGATGTGCATATCACCCCTCTTCCAGATATGGCACACATTAACCTCCTCCCATGGATGACATGAATAACCTTTATTCCTACACGATGCAGGAGTCACAAGGTCATAACCCTAACTGGGTATGATGTGTTCAGACTAATCACCTTCATATAATTAACAGAACCAGGAGTGGGATTCAGAGACTTTCCTCCAGTGTCCAGCCTCCGGGAGGGCAAAAATGGCCTTCAAGGCTCTGGAGCTCTTCTGGAGGCCTGAAACGGGCCCGTTTCCAGACTTCCAGGAGGCCCATCTTTTTCCCTCCCCAGGCTCTGGAGGCTTTGCTTTAGCCTCTGGGAAGGTGAAAACAGCCTCCCCTGGGCTCTGGAGGGCCTCTGGAGACAGGAAACAGGTCCATTTCCAAACTTCCGAAACTTCCAGGAGACCCGATTTTCATCCTTCCCAAGCTCCAGAGTCTTTCTTCCAGCCTCCAGGAGGTCAAAAACGGCCTCCCCTGGGCTACGGAGGCCCTCTGAAGGTCCTTGGAGGCCAGAAATGGGCCTGTTTCTGGACTTCTGGGAGGCCCATTTTTCACCCTTCCCAGGCTCAGGAGCGTTTTCTTGAGCCTCTGGGAGGATGAAAAAGGCCTTCAGAGGCTGGAAATGGGCCCATTCCCAGACTTCTAGAACTTCCCGGGAGGCCTGTTTTCCTCCTCCCAGAGCCTCTGCATGGTCCCTGCACTTACCTGTCATCCAAATGGGCCACATGGAAACTCCTGGGATGGGAGTGGTGGGTGAGGCCAGCCAGTCCTTTCAGCTACCAGTTGGGCAACCAGATGTAAATTAGCATTCAGTTCACCCAAACTGGTCCGAACTGGCTGAATCCCACCCCTGAACAAGATCCCTATGCTTTTCTAAAGTTAAAACAGCTTGCACTTTATAAACGCACAACCTGCAGACATAAAAATACACACAGTCCTGCATATTTTTTGTAAAGCAAAAAGAAGCATAGTTTGTATACTTAAACCTGAAATACACAGACATTTAACCCCCTTTCTTAAAAAAAGGATTTAATCCTAGCAGTTTAAACAGCACAACCTCAACAGTGAAATCACAGATAGCATTTTACTGTCTGCAAAGTTAAAACACAAAGTTTGCAAATTTAACTGTACACAAATGCACATACACATTTTGAAACATGACCTTTATAAATTTATTCTAACCCCTCCAGCAAAGCCAGGAAAATTTAACAGGGGAATTAAATTCCATACAAACCCCTAAAACTCTGCAAATCTACAATCCAACAAACATTCAGTGATACTTGTTAATGGATAATGACAGAACTGTAATTCTGTAGAGTATTTGGGAGAGCGGCTAAAAAAGGAGTAGAAATGAGAAGATATACAGTGCTCAGATATGTCAGAGCTTGTGATTATGGGCAGATTCATTGCTTGTTAGCTACAGAGTGCTGTTAAATTCAACAGTTTAAATTCCTGCAGATTTTTGAAAAATAAAAGACCTGCATTTTGAAGATGGTAATACTGAGGCTGATGTGTTCTTTGCAACTTTTTCAGTGTTAACAGATTCACAATGGAGTCAACAGATATGGACCCCTATTTTGTACAAGCCATGGAACAGAGGACCATATAGGTAACACATCTACAGTGTTTTATTGAAATTCACATACATTTCAAAAATCTAACATGTATTGTTGCATTATTATAAATGTTGATGATTAACAATAGTAAAAGATATGGGGAGGTTCCTTCTTTCCCCAACACAAAATAAACATCACTTTTGCAGAAAAAACTGATTTGTGCTATGTCTCTTTTCTTTTTTATCCAAATCAAGTAGGTTTCAGAAGACTATAGTGTGCTGTTGCATTATTATGAATGTTGCTAGAGTACTGTTGATTCTGTGTATTATTGAAAGTTATCCTGCAGAAAAATAGAAATGTATGGTGGAAGATTTCCTACAGTGTTACCAATACATAAGATTTTTGCATTCTTAACCAGCAGAAGAGATAAATTAATTCTAAGGCACAACCAGAGGGCCCAAACTCCATACCCAAAATCCAAACATGTACAGGCTGGAGAGGATACAAGCACAGCAGGTACCTATCCGTAATTATAATGTTTACAGATCGTAACATTATGATCGTATGATTATAATATGATCAATATTAAGATTTATAAATCTAGATGTTTAAGTATTCATTCACATATACTATAGATGTTGTTTGTATATATAGCATAATCCTTTGAACGATGTTTCTAGGAAGATAAGCCTCAATAATTTTCAGCTGTGATTGGATGCACAGAGCCTAAACCATCCTCTCTTTTCTGTTAGAAACATACAGATGAGTTAAATAACAATGAGTTCCTGAACCATGTTAAAATCATGCTACATGGCAATGTTGAAGTGTTGTGGAAAGGCAATTTACCGCTAGTATTCATTATTGTAATGAATACTAGAGACGAGTGGACTTAGGAAGTTAAGCACAGTGCTATTCACCAGAATCTTGGAGGAAAAAAAGGACACCATCTTGGTATTTAATGTTTGTTTATTTTCTTTATTTGTCAACAATACAAGGAAACAAGTATGATAAACACTGAACATAGCACAAATAAATAGCTAAAAATAAGCAAACATAGCCATAAACACATAAAACAGTACATATAAATGGGACAATAAGACAGGGACGGTAGGCACTGTAGACATATTGGACGGCGAATTATGAGCGTTGAAGGTCTACCCATTTTAAAGTATCAAGATTGAGAAGCACTGGCATAGACTAAGCTGCACTAAGGTTTCAAATGATTCAAATAAATCATAAAATCATTTATATAAAATTATAACAAAAATGGCTCATGTTAGAAAAATGCTGGTCATCCATGGTTTAATCCATAATTTTGATCTGAAAATGTATAAATCTATAAAAGCTGTGTATAAAAAGATCATATTGTTGTTATAAGACATTAAGTATTTAATATGAAGCAATGGTGTACACTGACCTTTTAAAAATTGGCTTCTTCCCCTGTTCATCCCACAATTTTCAATACAAACCTTTAACAAACTCTTTACTGATTGAGCTTGGAAGACTAATCCTGTAATTTGCCAAATCATCGTTCCTGCTTTAAAAAAAAGTGGTAGATTTGTTGCAATTTATAATCCCTTAAAATTTAACAAATCTTGTTAATATATTTAAAATCAGGGAGGCTAATAATGCAGTAGCATTTTTTTTTGTTTTCTGGGAATTAAGTCATCTCTTCAGGGATATACAGGTGAACTCGAAAAATTAGAATATCATGCAAAAGTTCATTTATTTCAGTAATGCAACTTAAAAGGTGAAACTAATATATGAGATAGACTCATTACATGCAAAGCAAGATAGTTCAAGCTGTGATTTGTCATAATTGTGATGATTATGGCTTACAGCTCATGAAAACCCCAAATCCATAATCTCAGAAAATTAGAATATCGTGAAAAGGTCCCATATTCTAGGCTCAAAGTGTTCCACTCTAATCAGCTAATTAAGCCATAACATCTGCAAAGGGTTCCTGAGCCTTTAAATGGTCTCTCAGTCTGGTTCAGTAGGAATCAATGATGGGAAAGACTACTGACCTGACAGTTGTGCAGAAAACCATCATTGAAACCCTCCATAAGGAGGGAAAGCCTCAAAAGGTAATTGCAAAAGAAGTTGGATGTTCCCAAAGTGCTGTATCAAAGCACATTAATAGAAAGTTATGTGGAAGGGAAAAGTGTGGAAGAAAAAGGTGCACAAGCAGCAGGGATGACTGAAGCCTGGTCAGGAAAAGGCCATTCAAAAGTGTTGGGGACTTTCACAAGGAGTGGACTGAGGCTGGAGTCAGTGCATCAAGAGCCACCACACACAGACGAATCCTGGACAGGGGCTTCAAATGTTGTATTCTTCTTGTCAAGCTGCTACTGAACAACAAACAATGTCATAAGCGTCTTACCTGGGCTAAAGAAAAACAGACCTGGTCTGTTGCTCAGTGGTCCAAAGTCCTCTTCTCTGATGAGAGCAACCTTTGCATCTCATTTGGAAACCAAGGATCCAGAGTATGGAGGAAGAATGGAGAGGCACACACTGCAAGATGCTTGAAGTCCAGTGTGAAGTTTCCAGAGTTTGTGTGCCATGTCATCTGCTGGTGTTGGTCCACTGTGCTTCATTAAGTCCAGGGTCAACACAGCCGCCTACCAGGACATTTTGGAGCACTTCATGCTTCCTTCTGCAGACGAGCTTTATGGGGATGTTGACTTCATTTTCAAGCAGGACTTGGCACCTGCCCACACTGCCAAAAGCAAACTCGCCTGACCTGAACCCCATAGAGAATCTATGGGGCATTGGCAAGAGAAAGATGAGAGACATGAGACCGAACAATGCAGAAGAGCTGAAGGCCGCTATTGAAGCATCCTGGTCTTCCATAACACATCAGCAGTGCCGCAGGCTGATAGCTTCCATGTCACCCCGCACTGAGGCAGTAATTGCTGCAAAAGGTGCCCAAACCAAGTACTGAGTACATATGCATGCTTATACTTTTCAGAGGTCCGATATTGTTCTATGTAATGAGTCTATCTCATATATTAGTTTCACCTTTTAGGTTGCATTACTGAAATAAATGAACTTTTACACAATACTCTAATTTTTTTACTTTCACCTGTATCGGGAAGATCAAAAAAGTCAAGGTCTGGTTTTTTAAAACTTGTTTTTATGTCTGAGAGGTTGTGACTTCCCTGTGGATAACTCTGCATTTCTGGTAGCTTTCCAAGGTCTCAAAAAATAAAATTCCTATCCTCATTTGTTATCACCAAACTTTGGCAAGGCACTTCCTCATTCCTCCAAAGTTCACCAAATTATAGTTCCCAGCCCTATAGTAGTATAAATCTTTGCCAACTACATTTGGCCACATTTTGACAAATGTGTAGTCCCTTCCCAGAACAATCCTGGATCTTTTATTCTATCTGTTTGCATAAGATACATCCAATGAACTTCCGTTCTGTTTTATCACATTAAAAAAAAAGAAGGCTGCAGTCAAAACGAAGATATGTGACAGATTAGCTTATTTACTTCTTTTGAAAAGTTTGCAATATTCCTTCCCTTAACCTTGCTCTTTTGCTGCTATATTACTTAGGAAGAATACATGTTGCATAAAGAAGCAGACAAAAACCAGACAGTTAAAAAAGGGGGAATGAGGACTGACTTCAAATCTAAGATAATTCAATTCACTAATCAAGTTGTCTGTATTCCTTCCAAGCAACTGGGATGCAGATGACATCAAGCAAGAACTTGTTTGGGATGGAAATCAGTGAATGTCAGGCTGCAGGTGGAAGCAGATTTTGTCATGGCCGCAGCAAGGCACAGAACTCTTTAACAATTGTTTTTTAGATTTCCCTATCAATCAACTTCAGAGATACATTATCAATTCATGGCTGCTTATTTTGAGGCTGGCAAAAATGAGGATGATAAAAAAAAATCAATTACAAACTACAACTGGTTTATACAAAATTATAGTATGGTATGGAGTGAAAATTATGATGTGAAAATGTATGTATCATATTGGTGAACAAAGACAGAACAAGGCATTGGTGGATAGCAGGAATATGAAATATATTTTGGAGGGAGTCTTTCAGTTAGGGCAGGGCTGTCAAACTGGTGGCCTGCGGCCTGGATGTGTCACATGTAGGCCATGCCCACTCCAGCTCCGTGAAAGAAAAAAACATCGCAATATATCACATGACGGCAGTGTGACGGCACAAGTTTGACACCCGTGGGTCAGGGTATTTTGTGCATGACTTTTGACTTGAGGATATTTATGTAGAATGACAAGGGTGAAAGTTGGCTTAAAACTCAACATTAAAAAAAAAAACTAAGTTCATAGCATCTGGTCCCATCACACCGTGGCAAACAGAAGAAATGGAAGTAGTGACATGTTACTTTCTTGGGCTCCAAGATCACTGCAGACAGCAACTGCAGCCATGAAATTAAAACATACTTACCCCTTGGAGGAAAGCTATGGCAAACCTAGACAACATATTAAAAAGCAGAAACATCACCTTGCCGACATAAATATAGTCAAAGCGATAGTTTTCCCAATAGTAATGTATGTGAAAATGGACAAGGAAAACTGAGCATTGAAGAATTGATGCTTTCAAATTGTGGTGTTAGAGAAGACTTTTGGGAGTCCCTTGGACTGCAAGGAAATCAAATCAGTCAATTCTAAAGGAAATTAAACACTGGCTGTTCTTTGAAAGGATAGATTCTAAAGCTGAAGCTCAAATACTTTGAGAATGAGAAGAGAGGACTCAATGGAAAAGAGCCTGATGTTGAAAAGATTGAAGGCAAAAGGACAGCAGAGAATGAGATTGTTAGAGAGTGTTGTCAATGTAGTGGGCATGGGTTTGGGCAGGCCTGGGGAGACAGTGGAGGACAGGAGGGCCTGGAGTGCTGTGATCCATGGGATTGTGGAGAGTTGGGCATGATTGAACAACATGTAGAATGACTGCAGTGCTTCAACATTAAATAAAAACACAAATATTCACAGCATTCTAAGGGGAACTTTAGCTTTTTAATCAATATATGATTGAAAATGTGTGAAATAATTTAGCTACCTTTTTAACATCTCTGGGTTTTTTTCCCCCTTGTACTATTTTATTCAATTAGAACTCCCTTTCTCTGTACATTTGTAGTGGTATGGGCTGATATTTTCTGTTGACTGACATTGACATTGGAGAGAAAACAATGAACAATTGTTCAAGGATTATTTGCTT